>NC_041741.1:21530287-21832191 GCF_004115215.2 Ornithorhynchus anatinus | reverse complement strand
TTACAAAGGAGCATTTTGCCCATGGTATCAACCTTCTGGGATCTTTCATTTTATTGGGGAGATAGAAGACACCCAAATGCATGAAAGGGCAGAAGCATCACACATTACATTGATAAGATGTAATAAGGGATACATAAAGACTACAAATAACAGAAAACATATAATTTTCAGAGGTTTTCAAACATGGTAGGTGATGCATAGAATTACTTTGCTAGAAGGAACTGGGAAAGAGCTGAATGAGTACATGAAGCTGATGGTTAGGGGTTAGGGGTAAACACTGAAGGTTTCTGAGGTGTGGGAATATGTGTTCAGAAAGTCATTTTAAAAAAATGGTCTTGGTAGCAAAGGGCAGTATGGACAGGAGAAGGGAGAGTCAGGGAAATCAGGGAGGAGGCTGCAATTACAGGTGCCTAGATCAATCGTGATGGCCTTTTGGATGGAGAAGAAGGGAGTAAATCCTGGAAATGCTGAGGAGCAACAACTGACAAGAATTGGCTTCAGACAGTGTATGGAGGTTGAAAGTTTGGAAGGAATCCATGAAAATTCTCAGGTTGCAGACTTCATAGATGGGAAGGGCAGTGAGGTTGTCAAACCTAATGAGGAAATTAAGTGAAGAGAATTTGGGAGGGAAGATTTATTCATTCATTCATTCAATGGTATTTATTGAGTGCTTACTGTGTGCAGAGCACTGTACTAAACACTTGGAAAGTACAATTCGGTCACAGAGATAATCCCTACCCAACAATGGGCTCACAATCTAGAAGGGGGAGACAGACAACAAAACAAAACAAGTAGACAGGCATTAATAGCATAAGGTAATCAGGTTGTCCCATGTGGGGCTCACAGTCTTAATCCCCATTTTACAGATGAGGTAACAGAGACACTGAGAATCGAAGTGACTCGCCCATGGTCACACAGCAGGTAAGTGGCAGAACAGGGATTTAGGACCCAGGTCTTCTGACTCCCAGGCCACTAGGCCACACTGCTTCTCAAACAGAGGGAAATGGGAGATTGCAGAGAAAGAAGTGTGCTTGACTCAATTGGAAAGCTTTAATGAAAAAGTGAGTGAAAGAAATGATGCATCTTAGCTATCGTGGGGTTACATTCTAAACCAGGAGTTTCAATTTGTTGCAAAGGGCATCTCCCAAGAGCTTCATGCACTTCACTCAATAATTGCTCAATAAATACTTTAGATTAAATACTTCCTTGGAAGTGTTTTGACTGAATTGAATAGATTCATTCTATTCTGAATTTAATAATATTAATGATAATGAATTGATTAATGCCCAAATCAATTTAGTACTTGATCATGGCAAGGTTGTTAACCTTTGCAGTAACAACATACTTCTAGACTGTAAACCTGGTGTGACCAGGGATTATCTCTCTTTATTGCTGAGCTGTACTTTCCAAGTGCTCAGTACAGTGCTCTGCACACAGTAAGTGCTCAGTAAATACGATTGAATGAATGAATATTTTGTATGTTAGTACAAGGTAGTGGACAAGGATGTGGAAAGATAATACCTTGAAAAATCGTGTACTTCATTTACATATGTACCTAGAAAAGTTGACTGCAAAATCATTCAATATTGGCATATATTTGCATTCCCATTAGCTTGTGTAACTAGCGTGCTCTCTACTATTGCTTTAATACAACTTTATGTTCTTTTAGTCAAATGGCCAAATTTTGGGATCCTGGATCTCCAATGAGCCAAACCACCTGTTTCATATTACCAGAATACATAAAATCTGGAAGACATCGTGCACTAATTGTTGATGTATTCCAGGATCTAAGAGCCCCATCCAAAGTTATGTCCAATCAATGCAGGAAATTCAGCTCCCTCCCCACCCCCTCACACCATTCAGTTCCCACAGTTCTGAGCAGTTTTTCTCCCCATCCAGACTCCTAACACAGTCCTCCCTAGCTTGTCTCTTTCCAGTACCCACTCATTCAAAAGAACAACTGCCAATGGACTTGTTTCCTTATTCAAGGCATGATAAAAAACTCACTTCACTCCCAGCCCCTGTCAGTCTGAAATAGAAGCAATAGCAGCATGGAGATGGACCTGCGTGGTTAGTCCCTGCTGCCTTGGGAGAGGTTCAGAGGTGCCAGAGTGCAGCAGGGACTTGGAGCTCCTGGGGGATTCCCAGAGCCAAACTGGGAGCTGAGCAGGGACTCAGTGGGGGCAGGGAAGAGTCCGAGAATGTGGCCCCCAGAGGATAGAGATTGGAGCCAGACAAAGCAGTGTGTCAACCTGGCCACCATGGCTGGGACTCAGGATCCAGCCACCAGAAGGGGGACCCTGGGAGGGTGAAAGTTGCTAGGGAGACAGAGGTGGAGGGAATGAAATTGGAGTGCACAGGGTCAGAAAAATTCCTAGGAATAATAGAGTGTGACAAGGGGAGATAGGCTAGGGAGACAGAGGTGGAGGGAATGAAATTGGAGTGCACAGGGTCAGAAAAATTCCTAGGAATAATAGAATGTGACAAGGGGAGAGAGGCAGAGGAGAGGAATCAGCAGTATTTAGTCTATGGGAAAACATCCCAGTGTACAGTGGTTCACAATACACCCATATTTTCGAGGAATATATTAAGTACAAACCCTGAAATAAGCCTGTTCTTCATGTAATTCTCTTTGGCTTAACACTCCTTTCGTAGTGAAAAAAGCATGGGACAGGGAGCCAGGAGACCCAGCTTCTAATCCCAGCTCTGTCACTGGCATGCTGGTTGACCTTGGCATATCACTTAACCTCTTTGGGCCTCAGTTTCCTCATCCATAAAATGGGATTCACATGCCTTCTCTCCCCTCAGATTTTGAATCCTATGTGAGGCAGGGGCATTTTTCCAGTCTTGCTATTTGGTTTCAGTCCCTGTGCTTAGCACTTTATAAGTGCTTAATAAATACCATAGTAATAATAACAGTAATTACTGTTGTTGTTATCATTTATTTCTGTGGAACCAATTAAGAATGGTAACTGGGCTGGTACAACAGTATCTATAATCTGGCACAGAGTATTGTAGGAAATCATATTTTAAGGATTACTTGGTTTTGAAAATGATACTTTGTCATCTGGGTTACTTTAAAAGAGTTTCTCTTCACAGGAAGATGTAATTGCAGAGAAGAGGAACCAAGCAGTAGAAGAACAAGTAATGGCCGATCACTTATCTAGGTGAGAGCTTATTGATAAAGTAAATCACATCAAAGAACTTGCACTGAAAAGTCCTAGAGCTAGTTGAATTCCACAAGGTCTGAAACTCCCAAATTATCATTAATAATTACAAAAAATTTATGCCTCGGTGAAAAAAAACATTCAAGAATTCAACAAGAATTTGTAGGTTTTCATTACACAGTTTGCATATAACCCAGTGGAAGAATTAGGGAACATTCTTTGCCAAGCCTGAAACCGGTCTGGGTAGAACATGACCCACAAATTTGGTTTAGGAAGGAAGTGGTGGTGCCTGGATTGGCCAAAACCCAATGCCATTCTGTTTCCTAGCCTCTATCAGGCCTTATTGGACCGTTCTGCAGCTTTACTGTTTTTAATGCGCTAGAGTACTGGGTTTCAAGGGTGGAAAATATTTTATTAGTGGTGGACATAAAATGTTAGTCAGGGTGGTATTTTCAAGTTGTCTACTCCTCAACCCATTAATTCTGGTGGATTGTTTTCTTTTAGTATGTCAAGACTCCTGAGCGGTGGGAGTTGATTCAAATCTTGCTTTAAAACAAGCTTCTGATGGGCATTGTAAGGCTGCCAGAGACGTGTTTTTTATCATGGCATGTCATAAATATGCAAATACAAAAACAAATGCATGAGTTTTCAATCAATTGTATTTTCCAAGTGTTTACTGTGTGCAGAGCACTGTAATAAGTGCTGGTGAGAGTACAGTATAGGGGAGTTGGTTGACACTTTCCCTGTCCACAATGAGCTAACGGTCTAAAGGGGGAGATAGAAAATATGCATATATGAATTACAGATATGTACATAAATGCTGTGGGCCTGAGGGAGGCGTGAATTAAGGGTACAAGTACAAGGGAGACACAGAAGGGAGTGGGAGGAAATGAGGGCTTAGTCGAGGAAGACCTCTTGGAGATGTGCTTTGAAAAAGGTTCTGAAGATAGGGAGAGTTATCGTCTTTTAAATATGAAGAGGGAGGGCATTCCAGGCCAGAGGCAGTACATGGGTGAGGCATTGGTAGTGAGATAGACAAGGTCGATGTATGTTGAGTAGATTGGCATTAGAAGACCGAGAGTGTGCAGGTTGGGTTGTAGTAGGAAGTCAGGGAGTTAAGGTAGGAAGGGGAATGGGGATAGAGTGCTTTAAAACCTATGATAAAGAGTTTCTGTTTGATGAGGAAGTGGACGGGCAACTACTGTAGGTTCTTGAGGAGTGGGGAAACATGGACTGAATGGTTTTATAGAAAAATGATCTGGGAAGCAGAGTGAAGTAAGAACTGAAGTGGGGAGACAGGATAGCCTAAGTGATTGTATTAACATGGTAGTAGTCTGCATGGAGGGGAACGGGCTGATTTTACTGATGTTGTGATGGTTGAACCGAAGGGTTTTTGTGACACTGAATATGTGGGTTGAATGAGAGAAATGAGTCGAGGATAACACCAAGGTTATGGGCTTGTAAGACAGGGAGGATGGTGGTGTTGCCTACAGTGATGGGGAAAGTCACAGGAAAGACAGGGTTTGGATTTGGATATGAGGATTTCTGTTTTGGAGATGTTAGTAGGACATCCAAGTAGAGATGTCATGAAGGTGTGAGGACTGCAGCGAAGGATAATTACATTTAACTGGGGGTAGAAATACCAAGTGGGGAGGGGTGTTATTGACAGGATGGGAGTGGTTGAAAGTGGGAGGGTAAAGTCAGATGAGTCACCCCCGAAGTATTTTGGGCAGACTGAGCAGCCATAGCTAATTTATAATTCCAATCTGAAGTCAGTCAGTCAGGAACAAGAGTTGGAACCAAGCAGTTAACTCCACCTGATGTCCCATTTGCCCCCTACCCTGTTTGCCAGTGCAGCTGTTTTTCTTGCAGTCTCCAAACTCCAGGCCCGGCCAGAGCCTCTTCTTGGCCCCAGAAATCTTTGAGGATGAGTCACCTGCCCCCTTCACCTCCAGTCTGCCCAGGCAACCTGAGATATCCTCTGGGATACATCCAGTGGATGTTGGAGCTGCCTTACAAACTGTGCACAGCTTCCCAGCCCGGAGCTGCCAGGTGCTGCTGCGATAAGAGAACCCACAGCAGTTCCTGTTTCTCTGTCACTCATGCAGTGGTACCGGATGATGGATCTGGACTCAGAAATGGCAAAGATGTGACTTAAAGTGGCCAGGGACTCTCAGCCTCACAAGATCCCGGGGACTCCCTAAGCAGCCTGGCCTGGGTGGGCAGTAGCAATGTCCACAACGGTTCTGCGGGGAGAGTGAGAACCTCCTCTCCCACTGCTCTGCACTGACCGTCCTTCCCCACTCGCCCTCACATTGCCTCAAGTTTACCCTCACTCTCAATATAAACAATTGTCATCACTCCCTGTGGACCAATATTCTTTATTTTTCAGGGCTGTGATCAGTGAACCAGAACAAGACACTTTGGTTAGTAATCACCAAGGAGTTCAAACTCTTCCAGATCTTGTCACAGCACCTCTGCGTTTTAGGAAAAGAATGTTACATGAAACTAAGTGAGTGCTTTTTGTGGTTGTTTATTTGATTTGCAGTTTCATCAACAACATCAATATTTGTCGAGCCTCTACTGTGTGCAGAGCACCGTTCTCGGGGCTTAGGAGCATAGTGTAAAAGTTGAAGATGTAGTCCCTGTCCTTGAGGTGCTTACAGTCTAATGGAGTGAAATATATAGTACAGCATGAGGGAGGTCATATCAGTCACTTCTGTGCACATGAATAAAACCTCACCAACAACAGAGTTGTCTTTAATCCAGAGGTAACTGGTTTATTTCCCTTGTCTATAATCTGTTTTATTGTCTGTCTCTCCTGTAGTCTGTAAGATTCTTCTGGGCAGTGTTTGCCTCTATCAACTCTGTTGTATTGTACTTTCCCAACCACCAAGTACAGTGCACACTCAATTAATCCCATTGATAGTTTGGTTATGTACAGCCTTTTAAAATGTTAAAACTGATTTAGTCATACCTGAAACAAACAACCCTTTCAGCATTCATTAACAGAGATGATGTATTCTAATTAAAGTTGGGCTTCCTCTCCAGCACTCGTATTGATGTATGCATTTTCTTTCCAGAATTAGGACCAGTTCAACTTTAACTGAAAATATGCTTTCTAACAAATTACGCTTTGATTGTAGGATCATATCCAGGTAATCATGAGTTTTATTACACTTTTTTCTTGAAAGAATGATTAGTATTTTATTTGAATTATTCTAGTTTTTGAAAACTCTCACATTTCCAATTAAATGTGAATTTAGGTAAAGCATTTCATTTTCTAAGAGGGCAATCTCTTTCATTTCTTTAGTACTTTACTTTTCCCTGTGAGAATTGTGTTAATGAAGATAGAGTTGCTTCATTGAGAGATTATTCAAAAGTGATTTTTCCTGTTTTTATGCCAGGTTAAAGTCAAAAAGCCCTCTAGGATTCAGGTTACTTGTTATTTAAAAATAAATATAGTGATTAAAATGATATTCATAAATGAATGGTTTTTATACTATCAGTAAATTTTACCCTTAGTGATATCTGCTTGTTTCCTTTTAATTTTATCTCTCCATTTAAGGTAATAGCATGGGAATGAAAAACTTTTTTAATTGGACAAAATGAGAGAGTAATTAATAAATATTTTGCCAGTGGACTGTTTCAACAATTGTGGAGAGAACTAAAGCTGGGAATCTTTAAAAAATCAAAATTGCTTCAGTGTTGTTGTGGAAAAGGAACTAACAGTACAAGTAGATTTCAAAGGGAAGATGAGTAGTTTAGTTTTAGATATATTAAGTTTGAGATCTTGGTGGGGCATCCAAGTGGAGATGTCCTTCATGCAAGAGGAGATGTGGGATTTCAGGGTAGATGAGAGGGAGATTTGGCAATCGTCCACATTGAGTTGGTAGCTGAAGCCACGAAAGTGGATGAGCTCTCCGAGAGAATATTGTGTGAAGAATGAGAGGAGAAGTGGATGAAGAACGGAGCTCTGTCAGACACGGTAAGTTAATGAATAAGAGACTGTAGAGGATCCAGCGAACCAAACAGAAGGAGCAGCCAGAAGTGGAGGAGAATCAGGAATTTGAAGAGCAGCAGGCAGGAAACCTTCTTTTGAGGGACCACAGGTGAGTATTAGAGAGATGTAGAAGCATCATAAAGGTGAAGTGGGGGTTATGGGGAGACAGTAAACTATGGGAAGCAGCATGGTATAGTGGATAGAGGATGGGCCTGGGAGTCAGAAGGTCATGGGTTCTAATCCTGGCTTTGCCACTTGTCTGCTGTGTGGCCTTGGGGAAGTCACTTAGCTTCCCTGTGCCCAGGTTACCCCATCTGTAAAATGGAGATTGAGACTGTGAGCCCCATGTAGGACATGAACTGTGTCCAGCCTGATCTGCTTGTTTCCACCCCACGCTCTGTACAATGCCTGGCACATAGTAAGTGCTTAACAAATACCATAATAATAGTAATTATTATTCTTATGTTGTTAATAATAATAATAAATGTATTAATGGAAATTATGGCATTTATTAAGAGCTTACTATGAAATACTAATAGCATTTGTTAAGCACACTGTGTGCAGATCACGGTAGTAATTACTGGGAAAGAATACACAGGTGGGAATTAGACTCAGCCCCTGCCCCTCATGGGACTCACAATCAGACTGATGCAATGAGATATTCAGTTAATCAGTAGTACTTATTGAGTGCTTACTCTGTGCAAAGTACTGTTCAAAGTGCTTGGGAGAATACACTGTCAATCAATCAGTCAGAGGTGTTTTTTGAATGCTTACTCTGTGCAGAGCACTGTGCCAAGCAGTTGGGAGAGTACAATACAAAAGGATTGGAAGACAGGTTCCCTGCCTACAACGAGCTTGTTGTAGAGTTAGATATAATCCCTTCCCTCAAGGCGCTTAAAATCTAATGGGGAAGATGGGCATTAAAATAAATTAAAAGGGGCAGGAAGCAGCATAATTAAAAGATATGCATATGAATGCAGTGGTGGGAAGGGGTGAATACCCATATGCTATGGTGACATGAGGGCTAAAGTGTTATTGTGGGGTGACTTAACTGCTGCATCAGCCTCCTCGTTGACCTCCCCGCCTCCTGTTTCTCTGCATTCCAAACCATACTTCATTCGGCTGCCTGATCATTTTTCTAAAAAACGTTTCAGTTCACTTCTCCCCAGCCCTCAAGAAGATCTAGTGGTTGCCCACCCACCTCTGTCTCAGACAGAAACTCCTTACCATTTGCTTTAAAGAACTCAATCAGCTCACCCCTCCTACCTTATTCATTCATTCATATTTATTTAGCACTTACTGTGTGCAAAACACTGTTCTAAGTGCTTGGAAAGTACAATACAGCAATCCCAGGCATCCCAGGCATCCTGGGATTACTCAACAATGATATGGCCTGCTGCATCAGAATTGGATGGGCTTTATCTGACCCTTTCCTGATCACCAATCTCTAATACTTGATGCACGTTAGGTCCAATCATGTTCAACCTAATCTGTGTAGCCCTGTTCTAGGAGAAAACATGGAATTTCAAAGTTACTATCAGACTAGGATATGAAGGACAAATAGGCTTAATTCTGTGGTAAGTCTGTTCCAGTCCTTATAGAATCTTTTATTTCTTGGAAAGTACATATGAGCTGATGCTTGTGGTATTTCACTTCTATTTTAGAAGCAGGTATAATATCATTACATGTTCAGTCATGCCTTGGAGAAGATTTGAGAGACAAGTGAATTCTGATCGGGATGTCTTTGCCAGTGAGCCTTACTCAGAAGAGGCAAAACATTCCCAGAAAAAATGTTCAGTTCCTAGTTTGGAGAGCTGAACTTCGGAAGAATTATCACGCTTCTCTCAATGGTCTATTCACTCATCAATCATTCATTCAATTGTATTTTTTGAGCACAGCACTGTACTAAGCACTTGGGAGCGTGGCTCTGTGGAAAGAGCATGGGTTTAGGAGTCAGAGGTCAAGGGTTCGAATGCCGGCTCTGCCATCTGTCAGCTGTGTGACTTTGGGCAAGTCACTTGACTTCTTGGTGCCTCAGTTACCTCATCTGTAAAATGGGGATTAAGATTGTGAGCCTCATGTGGGAAAATCTGATTACCCTGTATCTACCCCAGCACTTAGAACAGTGCTCAGCACATAGTAAGTGCTTAACAAATACCAACATTATTATTATTATTATAAAAAAGTAATAAGTAGTAAGTAAAAGTAAAGTAAAAGTAAAAGTAATAAGTAGTAAAAAGTAGTAAGACACATTCCCTACCCACAACGAGTTTACAGTCTAGATGGGGAGACAGACATTAATATAAATAAATAAATTACAGATATATACATAAGAGCTGTGGGACAGGGTTGGGGGATGAATAGAGCTGTTCTATTTAAGCCTAGCTTATGTACAAGTGCTTTTTTTCCTTATTGAAATGATGCTGTTTCCTTCATCAGGTGCTTACCTGATTCAGTTGTTACTTTCTTTGTGGTTGTTTTTGCAGGGTTAGATTACTAGAGGAACATAGTTGGAGTGAGGCAGGCTGTTGTTAGGTACAGTTTTAGGTCTTCTCCCATCCCTTATTCAGGGTGAGCAGTTCCATTCCTAATTCTATACTATCCCGACTGGATTACTGCATCAGTATCCTTTCTGACCTCCCAACCTCTGTCTCTCCCCACTTCAATCTATATTTCACTCTGCTGCCCGGATTCTCTTTCTACAGAAATGTTCTGGGCATGTCATCCCCCTCCTCAAACATCTCCAGTGACTGCCTGTTAACCTCCATATCAAGCAAAAACCCCTCACTATTGGCTTCAAAGCTCTCCATCACCTTGTTCCCTCCTACCTCACCTCCCTTCTCTCCTACCACATCCCAGTCCACACACTCTACTCCTCTGCCGCTAACCTCCTCACTGTGCCTCGTTCCCGCCTGTCCCACCGGCGACTCCTGGCCCACATCCTTCCTCTGGCCTGGAGTGCCCTCCCTCCTCAAATCCTCCAAACAATCACAGTTCCCCCCCTCAAAGCCCTACTGAAAGCTCACCTCCTCCAAGAGGCCTCCCCAGATTAAGCCCCCCTTTTCCTCAGCTCTTCCTCCCCTCTCCTTCTCCCTGACTCTCTCCCTTTGCTCTACCCCCGTCCCCACCCCACAGCACTTGTGTATCTATAATTCTATTTATTTACATTAATGCCTATTTACTTGTTTTGATGTGAATATATCTATAATTATTTATATTGATGCTATTGACACCTGTTTACTGGTTTTGATATTTGTCTCTCCCCTTCTAGACTGTAAGCCCATTGTGGGCAGGGATTGGCTCTCTTTATTGCTGAACTGTACTTTCCAAACGCTCAGTACAGTGTGCTGCACACAATAAGCACTCAATAAATACAATTGAATGAATGAATGAATGAATGAATGAATGAATGAAAAGTGGCTGCTCAGTCACCCTGGATGCTACTGAATTGTGTTTCTGTCTTTTCAGGAACTGACTATTCACAGAGATCTGCATATTAAGAAACTGAATGGAGACTGTAATCCTTAGTAGACAATTACCTTATATTTAAAATCTGTATAAATACATTCTGATAATGCAACTAAAGTCCTTTCAGAAACAATATTATTTTGTTGCTACATGCTGCTAGTCAAGTCAAGTTTGCTAGTCAAGATTTGCTCTTCCTAATGTTTAACTCTGAGATAAAGTCTGTTAACAGCTAGAAATCTAATGTTAAATTTCAACTGTTGTAGACACGGGCGCGATGCTTGCAGATTGCTGATTGGACTATTTTTTATACATGACAGTTCACTTACTGTTTATGAATATCGACAGTTTGGCAAAAATAGGTATGTTATATAGCTTCTTGTGATAACCATGAAGATCAATACTTTTCTGAGAAAAGTTTAAAGACTGTAGTATTTTTAATCTTACTTTCAGGACAAATGCACTTCCATTTATTCAGAAAAATATTTATAATCATCAATGTGGACCAAGAAAAGGAAAGCAATATGAACTACACGACTTTTATGTGGTAAATATTGTTTTATAAATATATTTATAGCTTCCTTTTTGTTGTGGTATGCTGTTTAGGGGGAGACTAAAGAAACCTGGTCAGCCTAAGTCTTTGTGCATCATCAAACTTGATAAAGTTCCAGTGGTACAAGTCAGGTTGATCACCAAGAGTTTCACTTCCTCAGGACACATAATCTTGGGCACCAGTATTGTAGAGAGGGAGCCTTGGTCCAGCATTCTTACCTCAATTTAGGATGTTGACACATATTTCCAAACAGCCCAACATGCAAGGAAGGCCCACAGGACATCATGGTATACTGAGTTGAAAGTTTTTGTGGAGTCATAGAAAATCAGATATTGACCCTATGTCTGCTCTCTGCACTCATCCTACAGCTCTTTTGCTGGAAGGATCATGTACCTAGAGCCGCATTTTGATCAAAAGCCCTTTTGGCTTTCAGGAATAATTTTTTTCCATTAGATGGTCAGCTATATGGTTTAATATTACTCTGTTAAAATCTTCAGAGTAGTGGCCAGGAGAGATAGCCCGATGGCTGTCACAAGGCACAATTGCTCTTCCTCTTACAGACATGGATAATGAATTCCTAATTGACTAGTTATAGCCCTTGTTCCTCTTCCCAGGTAGCTGGCAGTGGATGAGTTTCTGGTGCACTGGTACCCACCATATCTGTGGACCTCTGTGGGTTTTCCAGCAGAAACTTGATTTCTGATGTGATGATGGAAATGCTACATGGTCAACTGAGGGAGATGTCCCTGGTTCAATTAATCAATCGTATTAAGCACTTATTGTGTACAGAGTACTGTACTAAACACTTGGGAGAGTACAGTATAACAGAGTTGGTAGACATGTTCCCTCCAGATCACTTAGAGCAGTATCCAAGACTGTTAATGTTAATAGTGAATTGAAAACTTCATTGAGATGTTTCACCCATCTATCCAGGATTAGAGCACAACTGGTCAATAACTGTGACTTGTCAACATTGGGATGGGATCAGCACCACTGGACTTTGGTCTGCACAGTGTTCTTTGAAAAACCTTGCTGCCCTTCCAGTCAGAAATTCCCTGCTACTCAGCCTCTGGCATCTATAACTTCTGTATCTCAAAGTCGAGCTGGTTTCTGTTGCTTGGCGTGGTGGTTTTCCATCCTCCTGCCTCCATTCCTGTCCAAACTCCTCAAGCAGGTTCCACACACCTGTTGCCTTCTCTTCCTCTCCTCCAACTCCCTCCTTGAACCATTTCAGTCTGGTCTCCATTCCAGCTATCCACCTCAACCAGTCAATCAGTGGTATTTATGGAACACTTATTATGTGCAGAACACTATACTAAGGGTTTGGGAGAGTACAACAGAATTAGTAGATACATTCCCTGCCCATAGTGAGCTTATAGTCTAGAGGGACGGACACATATATGTATATATATATATATGTATATAGGTATGTGTGTGTGTGTGTGTGTGTGTATATATATATATGTGTATATGCATACACAGACATATATTTATGTAATCTCTGATACATAATTTAAAGATATGCCCATATGTGCTGTGAGGTTGAGGGTGGGATGAATATCACATGCCCAAAGATCACAGATCCAAGTGCATAGATGATGCAGAAGGGAGAGGGAATAGGGGAAAGAAGACTTAATTGGGGAAGGCCTCTTGGAGGAAACATGACCATAATAAGGCTTTGAAGGGGAGAGAGTGGTGGTCTGGCGTAAATAGATGGGGAGAGAGTTCCAGGCTAGGGGAAAGATATGGGAAAGAGTCGGCCGTATGATAGATGAGATCATTCATTCATTCATTCAATAGTATTTATTTAGCACTTACAATGTGCAGAGCACTGTACTAAGTGCTTGAAATGTACAATTCAGCAACATAAAGAGACAATCCCTGCTCACTGATGGGCTTACAGTCTAATCAGGGGAGACAGGTGGACAAAAACAAGACAACTTAATCACGATAAATAAAATCAAGGCAATGTACACCTCATTAACAAAATAAATAGGGTAATAATAATAATAATAGTAATGTTGGTATTTGTTAAGCGCTTACTATGTGCAGAGCACTGTTCTAAGCACTGGGGTAGACACAAGGGAATCAGGTTGTCCCACGTGGGGCTCACAGTCTTACTCCCCATTTTACAGATGAGGTAACTGAGGCACAGAGAAGTTAAGTGACTTGCCCAAAGTCACACAGCTGACAAGTGGCAGAGCCGGGATTCGAACCCTTGATCTCTGACTCCAAAGCCCGTGCTCTTTTCACTGAGCCATGCTGCTTCTCAATAATATAGTAATATAATAATTGAGAATAATAATATTCTCAATAATATAATAATAGGGTAATAAAAATATATACAAATGAACAGTACTGAGGGGAGGGGAAGGGAGAGGGGGAGGAGCAGAGGGAAACGGGGGGAAGGTGGTTTAGCTGAGGGGAGGTGACGGGGGAACAGAGAGGGAGCAGAGGGAGCAGAGGGAAAAGGGGAAGCTCAGTCTGGGAAGGCCTCTTGAAGGAGGTGAACTCTCAGTAGGGCTTGAAGAGGGGAAGAGAGTTAGTTTGGCAGAGGTGAGGAGGGAGGGCATTCCAGGACAGCAGGAGGACATGGGCCAGGGGTCGATGTCGGGATAGGCGTGAATGGGGGACGGTGAGGAGGTGAGTGGCAGAGGAGCGGAGTGTGCAGGGTGGGCAGTAGAAAGAAGGGAGGAGAGGTAGGAGAGGACAAGGTGATGGAGAGCATTGAAGCCCAGAGTGAGAAGTTTTTGTTTCGTGCAGAGGTTGATGGGCAACCACTGGAGGATTTTAAGGAGGGGAGTGACATGCCCAGAGCGTTTCTGCAGGAAGATGATCCGGGCAGCGGAATGAAGAATAGACTGGAGCAGGGAGAGACAGGAGGAAGGGAGATCAGAGAGAAGGCTGATACAATAATCCAGTCGTGATATTATGAGAGCTTGTACCAGATCAGGGCACAGTGAGCACGCTGGAGGACTGAAATCTCCAGGCTGGGCTGTACAGTTGGAAATCAGTAAAGTAAGGTAGGAGTGAGCAAAGTGATTGAGTGCTTTAAAGCCAGTGGTAAGGAGTTTCTGTTTGATGTGGAAGTGGATGGGCAGCCATTGGAGTTTCTTAGGAAAATGGGAAGTCACTGAATGGGAAGTCATTGACTGAATGTTTTTGTTGAAAAATTATCTGTGCAGCCGAGTGAAGTAGGGACTGGAGTGGGGAGAGTCAGAAGGCTAGGAGGTTGGCAAGGAGCTAGGTGCAGTAGTCAAGGATAGGATTAGTGGTTAGATCAGGATGGTAGCTGTTTGAATGGAATGGAAAGGGTGAGTTTTAGCAATATTGTGAAGGTAGAACTGAGAGGATTTGGTGAGAAATTGAATATATGGGTGGAGTGAGAGAGATGAGTTGAGGACAATGCCAAGGTTATGGATTTGTGAGATAGTAAGATAAAGAGTACCATTTTTCAACATGTTTAGTTGGAGGTGTTGGAGGGGCATCCAGGTAGAAGTGAACTGAAGGCAGGAGGAAATGCAAATTTCAGGGGAAGAGAGAGGTCGGGGGGCTGAAAACATAGATTTGGGAATTATCTGCATAGAGATGAAACCATGGGATTGAACAAGTTAGCCAAGGGAGTGAGTGTAGATGTAGAATTGAAGGGAATCTAGGACTAAGTCTTGAGGGAACCCTCAGGTCAGAGGATGGGAAGCAGAGGAAAAGCCAGAACAGTGCTTGGCATATAGTAAGTGCTTAACTAATACCGTAATAATAATAATAATAATAATAATAATAATAAAAGCAATTGGGAAGGAGCAGTCAGAGAGATTGGAGGAGAATCAAGAGAGAACAGTGTCAGTGACGGCAAGGTTGGATAGTTTCAAGGAGAAGGGGGTGATTTCCAGTGTCAAAGGCAGTTGAGAGATCTAGGCTGAGAGCAGAGGGTATCATATTTGGTGAGAAGAAGGTCATTGGTTACCTCAGAGAGGGCTATTTCCATGGAGTGAAGCAGGCAGAAGCCAGATTGGAGGGGATCGAAGAAAGAATTGGAGGAGAAGAAAGTGGAGACAGTGGGTTTAAACAACTCTTTCAAGAAGTTTGGAGAAAAATGGTAGGAGAGAGATGGGCAAAAACTGGAAGGAGCCTTGAGTTAAGGGAGGGTTTTTTTTGGTTTTTTTGGATAGAGGTTATGTAAGTCTTTTTGAAAGCAGTGGGGGAAAAAGCCTTGGAAAGTAAACAATTGAAGATGGCATTCAAGGAGGGAAGAAGGGAGGAAGTGTTTTAAACAGGTATGAAGGGATGGGGTCAGAAGCACAGGTGAAGTGGGTAGATATAGAGAGGAGGCAAGAAATTTCTTTTTGAGTTATGTCAGGGAATATAGGGAGTGTTGAAGACAGTGGAGGAGGAGGAGGAGGGGAGGATTGGAGAAGACCAGGAGAGATTGTAGAGAGAACAATTTAAGTTGATGGTTTCGATTTCATTGATGCAGTATGTCTCCAGGTTGTTTGAGGAGAGAGATGGTGCAGTCTGGGGAACAGAAGGTTTCAAGATGGAATTAATCTGGGACAATGGTGGGGGCATGGGTATGGAAGAGAATCAGGAAGGAGAAGTACTGTTGTCAACCAGAGAAGAGGGCTGAATTGAAGCAGATAAGAATGAAATAAGGTGCACGAGGTCAGAGAGGTGTCTGGATTTCTGTCAGCAGGAGTGTAGGAAGCATACTGTGGAGGTAATCCAGGGTTGTGGGTTAGTGACACGAGACCTGTGGAGGCACGGGAGCAATGGAGTTCAGTTCAGCAGAAGCAGTGTGGCTTAGTGGATAGAGCACGGTCCTGGGAGTCAGAAGGAGCTGGGTTCTGACCCCGGCTCCACCACATGTCTGCTTTGTGACTTTGGGCAAGTTGCTTAACTTCTCTGAGCCTCAGTTAACTCATCTGTAAAATGGGAATCGGAATGTAAGGCCCATGTGGGCAGGGATTGGTCCAATCCCAATAACTTGCATCTACCCCAGGACTTAGTGCTTTACACATAATAAGCACTTAACACGTACCATTATTATTATTATTCAGCAGAGTAGATGGTGTTGAGTGTGTCGATTTGTGTGTCGAGAAGGTAGTGGGGTATGATGGTAGTAGAATATTGGAAGGAGTGAGAACCGTTGAAAAGTGTGCGGTTGTGAATGTGGGAATCCTTGAAGATCAGTGTGGGTAATGAAGAAGAAGAGAAAGGCATCAAAATTACAGAGAAATACAGGGGTGGGAGTAGGAGGTTCGTATGTGGCAGCAGCTAAGAAATGAAGAATATGGTAGAGGCAGATAATAATGATGGCATCTGTTAAGCTCTTACTGTGTGTGAAGCACTGTTCCAAGCACTGAGCACTGTTCTAAGCAGATGATGTGGGCTCTGTATGTTGTGAAGGTGAGAGATGGAAGGGGTGAGATGTTATGAAAACAGCATTGGGGATAAGGAGCAGACTAACAACTGAACCTTTCCCTGCATGTTGGGAGTTTCAAGGTTTTAATATTTTGCCAAATTGAGTTAAAGGTACATAATGATGAACAGTTCTTACTTGATGTCTTATTAACATATACTCTTAGTTGACACATAAAATGATGCTACTCCTTAAGGAGTTTAAGGTGATATTTGCTAATACATTATGTTATTTAAGTTCCCCTTGAAAATGGAAGATTTATAACCCCAGGAAATTGACTTTTTTCACAGTTTTGTTGTGTAACACTAAAATCAAGAGAACCCAAAACTTAAATTTACAAAGTTCTATGTTCTAGATTATTCTGTCTTAATTTTTGTGCATAAGGGAAGATGAAAAAAATTGGTTTCCAAATTTATACTTTCTAATGTGGATGAAAAGCACGTGCCTGTTGTCCTACCAGCCAAAAAAGGAATTTTCTTTCATTTCCCTGGGTACCTGATAGGCATGGACTTATTATTCAGTGACTCATAACAAATGAAGAGCTTTTTAGAAAACCTATGCTGTTTGTGTTCTAATTAAAACACAGTTGCCACCTTAGAAACTCCTCCAGGTAGAAACCAAGCTGCAGACCTGACAGCTTTTCCCCTCTTTCCAGCATAAGCAAAGCCCTCAGGAAATGTGGAGCAAACTGCTCTGAACCCTCAACTGTCCCTTCTGACTTTGCTGCGGAGGGAGTCCAACCTGCCTCCTCCTCCTTCCCTGCCCCCTCTTCTCTAGCAACGCTGCAATCTAACATTAGCGAACTTGAAAAAGGGAACAGTTGCTTTGTAAAATTGCTTAAAAAATGGACAACCTATGGGGAATTTTCCAAGGAGGAAGATCGCCATCCAATAAAGTCGGATTGGCTTCATAGTTCCATTTTTCTTCAAGATGTAAGAAAATGTGTTGAAAAAGGGAAAGTATCTATACTTACCTCCATATTTTAAACATTCATTGTATTTAAGAAGTTCATTTTGTAGTCTTAATCGAAGATAAAGTTTTGGATGAGCGCTGTTCATAAAATATTTTAGGGTATATGACTGACTATTTTTAAGTCATTCCTGTCTGCTGTTTCTCTTAGGGGGCTAACCTGACTTTTTTCAGCTTCGATCATCCTAGCCTTCCAAAAAGTATGAAAGAGAATCCAGTATTTACTCTTCGCATTACAAATATTGATGAAGTGGCTTTGAATTCTCTCAAGTAAGTTATATCAATTAATCATATTGATTGAGCACTTACCGTGTTCAGAGCACTGTACTAAGCGCTTGGGAGAGTATAACACAACAGAGTTGTTAGGTTCCCTGCCCACAACAAGCTTACAGTCTATATTAATTCATCAAGTAGAAAAAAATACAGTATGTAAAAAGAGCATTATATACAATATCAAATTGTGACCCTCACTTAATAATAATGATGGCATTTGTTAAGGCACTTACTATGTGCCAAGCACTGTTCTAAGCAGTAGGGTAGTAGGAAGATAATCAGATTGTCCCAGATGGGGCTCACAGATCCTCATTTTACAGATGAGGTAACTGAGGCACAGAGAAGATAAGTGGCTTGCCCAAGGTCACACAGCAGACAAGTGGCATAATGGGGATTAGAACCTGCATCCTCTGACTCCCAAGCCCATGCTCTTTCCACTAAGCCACGCTGCTTCACTTAAAAATGTTATCAGTATTAGTTTACTTTTACCAGTCAAAGCCCCTATCAAATATGATAGCTCTTTGGTTGTGGGTATTACAGTGGTGGGTTAGTAACTGTTAAGTGAATCAAAATTTTAATGTAATAATAATTATTATTATGGTATTTGTTGAACACTTGCTATGTGCCAGGCCACTATTTTAAATGCTGGGGTAGATACAAAATAATCTGGCTTGCAGTCTTAATCTCCATTTTACAGACGAGGGAACTGAGGCAAAGAGAAGTTAAGTGACTTGTCCAAGGTCATATATCAGACAGGTGGGAGAGCTGGGATTAGAAGTCATGACCTTCTGCCTCCCAGGCCCATGCTGTACCCACTAGGCCATGATGCTTCTCTACTAAAGCAATAGCATTTTTGTAACCTGAGGGTATTTTGCCATCACTAATATCTTTTTACTACCAAAATGATAATTGAAAAAAACAGTTTGTTACTGTTAGCCTAAATAATTAAAACATTAAAAACTGCTTCACAATATTGTTTATATTTCAATACCCAATGAAAATGAAATACGGAAAACACTTAATGCCCTGTTTAGATTTTCTTTCTTCTAGTTCTTAAGCTGATAACAAAGCTGCTATCCAAAATACTAGTATATACTAGTATAGGGAAGTCACTTTTTTGAAAAAAGGAAGAATTGATTATTTAAAAGTAATGCCTTAGAGATGTCAGCTCTTGATATGGAAATTTAAATTGGTTCATGGATTTTTAAGAATTTGTCCCTTCTTCTGAGAAGAGAAGTATATTCAGTTTCATTCAAATTCCCAAAGGATAAGGAAAGCCTTCTTTAGGAAATATTAATGCATACTCTACTTTTCACATTGTGAATTTATGTATTTTAGAACTACATTTGTGAAGAACCAGGAAGATCCAGTCCAACAAGAAACTGACAAGAGAGTCTTCAGAACAGTACAAGGTTGTAAAATTGACTACATTTTATGATGTTTTAAGTTTGAATTATTCCCTTAGTAGTATTTTGTAAGTTTAATGGGTATCTTTTTCCCTGTTTGGATATCTTTTTTTGAATGATGATAATGATGGTAACTATTAAGCTCTTACTCTGTGCTGAAAGTTGTTCTAAGGTAGCTAGTGGGCTAGATATAAATGAATGGTTTGAGCACAGTCCCTTTCCCTCAGGGGTTTACAGTTGAAGCAGGGAGGACAGGCATGTGGAGGAGAGGTTTTAAGTAGACAGAGCTATTAAGAAGCGCAGCTCATTGAGGGCAGGGAATTTATCAGTTTATTGTTATATCATTCTCTCCCAAGCGCTTAGTACAGTGCTCTGCATATAGGAAGCACACAGTAATTACGATTGACTGACTGACATTTCAGTTAGTAAGAGCATTACTTGGGAAAACACGTCTCTGGGTGGGAGATCCTCGGGTGCTGTACTGTTCCAGCCCAAAATCCTTGGTCCCGAACAGCTCAGTCTTCCAGGGTTCTATGAAATCAACCAATCAGTCAAACAATTAATAGTATTTATTGAGCACTTACTGTTTGCAGAGCACTGTTCTAAGAGTTTGAGAGTGTACAACAGAATTAGCCTACATGGTCCCTGCCTGTAGTTAGCTTTCATTGATATGAATAAATAAGTCATTTATAATAAATAATTTAAAGATGTGTACATAAGCGCTGTGGGGTTGGGGGTGGGATAAATATCAAATGTCCAAATGTCACGATCCAAGTGCATAGATGATACAGAAGGGAGAGTGAGCTGGGGAAAAGAGGGCTTCAGGAGAAGATGTGACCTTAATTGTGCTTTGAAAGTGGAGAGAGTGGTGGTCTGGAATATGTGGAGGGGAAGGGAGTGGCTAGGGGCAGAGCATGGGAAAGGCATCAGTGTTGAGAAAGACGTGATCAGGGTACAGTGAATAAACTGATGCCAGTGGAGTGGAATGTGCAAACCGGGCTGGAGTAGGAGATTAGTGAGGTGAGGTAGGGTGGGACAAAATGATTGAGTGCTTTAAAGCCAATGGTAAGGAGTTTCTGTTTTATGCAGAGGTGGATGGGCGGGCAGCCATTGGAGGTTCTTGAGGAGTGGGGAGTTGTCTAAACCCGCTGTCTCAAATTCCCCTCTCCTCCAATTCTCTCCTTGACCCCCTCCAATCTGGCTTCCATCCCCTTTACTCTACAAAAAACACTTTCTCAAAGATCACTAATGATCTCCTTTTTGCCAAATGCAATAGCCTCTACTCCATCCTAATCCTCCTTGACCTCTCAGCTGCCTTTGACTCTGTTGACCACCCCCTTCACCTGGAAACATTATCCAAACTCGGCTTGTCCTCTCCTGGTTCTCCTCTTATCTCTCTGGCCGCTCATTCTCAGTCTCTTTCATGGGCTCCTCTTCTGCCTCCTACGCCCTAACTGTGGGAGTACCTCAAGGTTCAGTTCTTGGTCCGCTTCTATTCTCCCATCTACACCTACTGCCTTGGAGAATTCATTTACTCCCGTGGCTTCAACTATCATCTCTATGTGGATGATACCCAAATCTACATCTCCAGCCCTGAGCTCTCTCCCTCTTTGCAGTCTCCCATTTCCTCCTGCCTTCAAGACATCTCTACTATCACCTATCACCTCAAGGTAAATATGTTTAAAACAGAACTCCTTGTCTTCCCACTCAAACCCTATCCTCCCCCCCTGACTTTCCCATCACTTAGATGGTTCCACCATCCTTCCTGTCTCACAAGCCCATATTCTTGGCATTATCCTCTTTATCATATTCATACTCCTCTCTCTCTCCCACATATTCAATCCATCAGTAAATCCTTTCAGTCCCACTTTCACAGCATTGCTAAAATCTGCCCTTTCCTCTCCATCCACACTGCTACCATGTTAATCCAGTCATTCATCCTATCCCACCTGGATTACTCCTTCAACCTCCTTGCTGACTGGGAGAGCCTCCTGTCTCTCCCCACTCCAGTCCATACTTCCCTCTGCTGCCTAGATCCTTCTTCCCCAGGGCCCACCACCCTTTTTCTTAGTTTGCCAGCCCCTTGAGGGACAGGGTCTGTGTCAAATTCCCATCTGAATTCTCTTTCTCAGTGTTCACTATGGTGCTTTGCATATAGTAAGCACTTAATCAATTCCATTACTACTATTACTATTTTTGGAGTAGTCTCATCAGCATCTGCAAACCATACTCAACATCAGATAATAGGACTAGATTACAAATAATGAGATCCTGAGATACAGTCACCTCTCCAGCAGTGAAGCGGTACAACAAAACCACTGGATGGGACATGAGGGGGGAAATGGACCACAGGAGGTCGTGGCTGATGAGATTGATGCTTCAGTAGCAAATTTGAAAAATCAGAGGTGTTTTTCTAACTCCTAAACTCAACTATATCTATACCTACAATTCTTAAACTTCACTGACCCCACCGTGACCCTTCAATTTCCGCCCCCTCCAGTCAGCACATCCCAGTCCTCTCCTCTCACCACACCTTCCCCTCCCACTCTTTCACCCAACCCCTCCCCACCTCTTGCACCATCCCCACCCTTCCCCCCTACACCATCCCTGTCATCCTCTTCCAGCACCACCCCTCGTCCCCTTCCCCCTGGACCCCATCACCTCATTCCCACCCAACCCCTCCCCACTCCTCGCACCATCTCCTCCCCCAAAAACCTCCCACAGCCTCAACCCCTGTTCTATCATGGGGAAGCTTCCTTTCATCTTTGACCTTTTATTATTATTATTATTGTTATTATGATACTTAAGCACTTATGCCAGGCCCTCTACTAAATGTTGGGGTGACTACGAACAAATCATATTGGACACAGTCCCTGTTCTGGATAGGGCTCACAGTTTTCATCTTCATATTACAGATGAGGTAGCTGCGGCACAGTGAAGTGAAGTGACTTGCTCAAGGCCACACAACAGACAAGTGGCAGAGCTGGGATTAGAACCCATGACCTTCTGACTCCCAGGCCCATGCTCTATCCACTACGCCATGCTGCTCCTTTTCCTGACACAATCACTACTCCTTGCCATCACTGAAACCTAGCTCTCCCCAGATGGCACAGTCTCCCCTGCTGCTCGCTCCAGTAGGGGCCACGTTTTCACCCATTTCCCCAGACTCACTGGGAAAGGAGGAGGTGTTGGCTTCCTTTTCATGCCCTGATACTGCATTTGAGTCATTCCACCTCTCCCATCCATTTCTTTCCCTTCCTTCGAAGCCTATATCATCGACCTATAGTAACCACTCCAGATTCTAGCTGCTGTCATCTACTGCTCCCCCAGGTCCCACCTCCAACTTTTTAATCATTTTGATCCATTTCTCCCATTCCTTCTCTCTTACTCCCTGCCTACATTGATCCTTAGGAACTTCAGTATCCGCATAGATGTTCCTGATGATCCTTCTGCTGTCCACCTTGTATCACTCCTCAACTCCACTGACTTCCTGCTCCATGCCACCTCACCCACTCACCAACTTGGACATGCACTCAATCTCATCTTCTGTAGCCACTGCACAATCTCTACCCTCACCAACTCTGAAATCCCTTTCTGACCACAACCTCCTCACCTGCCTTCTCTCCCACACACCTCCTCCCCATAAATCTATGCTGTTCCCAGACAGAGACCTTGGACCTCATCCAATTTTTTCAACTCATAATGTCCTATTTATCCTCCATACCCAAACTACCTTCCCTTGATGACCAAATTGACACTCTCAACACCACCGTCTTTATTGCACTTAACTCACTCATTCTCCTATCCTTTCGTTGATCTTGTACCACTAACTCATAGCCCTGCATCACCTCCACAGTCATGCCCCTTCTTAAACAACTCCAGTGGTTGCCTATCGACCTCCGCTCCAAACAAAAACTCCTCACTCTAGGCTTCAAGGCTCTCCATCACCTTGCCCCTTCCTACCTCTCCTCCCTTCTCTCTTTCTACCGCCCACCCCGCACGCTCCGCTCCTCTGCCGCCCACCTCCTCGCCGTCCCTTGGTCTCGCCTATCCCGCCGTCGACCCCTGGGTCACGTCCTCCCGCGGTCCTGGAACGCCCTCCCTCCTCACCTCCGCCAAACTGATTCTCTTTCCCTCTTCAAAACCTTACTTAAAAATCACCTCTTCCAAGAGACCTTCCCAGACTGAGCTCCTCTTCCCCCTCTACTCCCTCTACCACCTCCCCTTTACCTCTCCGCAGCTAAAGCCTCATTTTCCCCTTTTCCCTCTGCTCCTCCACCTCTCCCTTCCCATCCCCACAGCACTGTACTCGTCCGCTCAACTGTATATATTTTCGTTACCCTATTTATTTTGTTAATGAATTGTACATCGCCTTGATTCTATTTAGTTGCCATTGTTTTTATGAGATGTTCTTCCCCTTGACGCTGTTTAGTGCCATTGTTCTTGTCTGTCCGTCTCCCCCGATTAGACTGTAAGCCCGTCAAACGGCAGGGACTGTCTCTATCTGTTGCCGACTTGTTCATCCCAAGCGCTTAGTACAGTGCTCTGCACATAGTAAGCGCTCAATAAATACTATAAATAAATAAATAATAAATAATACCTCCTTTGCTCTTGTGCATGAGGTGCAAAGCGCTGCCAGCAGAAATCTAGATATCAGGCCGAATTCATCTATTTCAAGTTTATCCTTGCGTGCTTTAACTCTGCCCTGTCCTCTGCCTGGCAAAATTCTTTCTCCATCTTTATTTGACACCCATGCTCATTGTCTTCACCAGTTGTTCCAGATGTTTAGCTTACTTCTCAAATCCCCTGCCCACTCTCCCCCTCCTCCATTCCTTGCCCCCAGTGACCTGGCCACCTACTTTATTGAGAAAATTGACACTATCAGGTGTGATCTCCCTAAAATCTCCCCTTCCTCTCCCCAGTCCCTCCCCCCAGTCCCTCCCCCCTCCTGCCCCTTCTTCAACTCTCCCATCTTTCTCAGCAGTATCTCTAGAGGAGATCTCCTGACTTCTCTCAAAATCCACCCCCTCTTCCTGCACATCCAGCCCCATTCCTTCTCACCTTATCCCTTGTCCCCTCCTTTCTTCCCTCCCTAAATGCCATCTTCAACTGTTCACTCTCCAATGGCTTCTTCCCCACTGCTTTCAAACATACCCGTGTCTCCCCATCTTAAAAAAAAAAAACCTCCCTTGACCCCACGGCTGTCTCCAGTTATTGCCCCATCTCCCTCCTACCAATTCTCTCCATACTTCTTGCGTGAGTTGTCTACATCCACTCTCAAATTCCTCTCCTCCAATTTTCTCCTTGATCCCCTCCAACCTGGCTTCCGTCCCCTTCACTTCACAGAAACTACCCTTTCAAAGGTCACCAATATTCTCCTTCTTGAAAATCAAGTGGCCTCTACTCCTAATCCTTCTTGACCTTGCAGATGCCTTGGACACTGTGGACCACCCCCTTCTCTGGGAAGCATTGTCCAACTTTAGCTTCACCGATACTGACCTCTCCTATTTCTCCTCCTATCTTGCTGGCCGTTCATTTTCAGTCTTTCTCATGAGCTCCCAGCCCCTATTGTGGGTATCCCTTAAGGTTCAGTTCTGGGTCCCCTTCTATTCTCTATCTCCAGCCTTGATCTCTCTCCTTCTCTGCAGTCCTGCATTTCTGCCAATCTTCTATTACCTCACCCTTCATATAGCTAAAACAAAACTTCTTATCTTCCCACTCAAACCCTGACTGCCCCCGACTCTCCCATCACGGAAGACTGCACCACCATCATTCGTGTCTCACAAGTCCATAACCTTGGCATTTCTAGACTGTGAGCCTGTCATTGGGTATGAATTGTCTCTATTTGTTGCTGAATTGTACATTCCAAGCACTTAGTACAGTGCTCTGCACAAGGTAAGCGCTCAATAAATATGATTGAATGAATGAATGAATCCTTTTCTCCTTTCTCATTCAATCCACATATTCAATCCAACCCTAAATCCTGGTGGTTCCACCTTCACCTCCCTGTCTCCTGTCTCTCCCCATTCCAGTCCAGTCTTCTCCTGGGATCATTTTTCTACAAAAACGTTCAGACCATGTTTCCCCACTCCTCAAGAAGCTCCAGTGGTTGCCCATCCACCTATGCATCAAACAGAAACTCCTCATCATTGGCTTTAAAACACTCAATCACCTTTCCCTCTCCTAAGCGCTTACTATGTGCCAAGCACTGTTCTAAGCGCTGGGGTAGACATAGGGGAATCAGGTTGTCCCACATGGGGCTCACAGTCTTAATCCCCATTTTACAGATGAGGGAACTGAGGCACAGAGAAGTTAAGTGACTTGCCCACAGTCACACAGCCGACAAGTGGCAGAGCTGGGATTCGAACTCATGAGCCCTGACTCCAAAGCCCGTGCTCTTTCCACTGAGCCACGCTGCTTCTCCAATACCTCCTACCTCATCTCACTACTCTCCTTCTGCAACCCAGCCTGCACACTTCACTCCGGTAATGCTAACCTTCTAACTGTACCTCAAACACCTCTAACTTGCCACCGACTTCTTGCTCACATTCTGCCTCTGGCCTGGAATGCCTTCCCTCATCATATCTGACAGACAATTACTCTTCCCCTCATCAAAGCCTTATTGAAGGCACTTCTCCTCCAAAAGGCCTTCCCTGAATAAGCCCTCCTTTCCTCTTCTCACACTCCCTTCTGCGTTGCCCTGATTTGCTCCCTTCATTCATTTCTGCCCCCTTCCCAGCCACATAGCAATAATGTACATATCTATAATTTATTTCTATTAATGTCTGTCTCCTCATCTAGACTTTAGGCTCATTGTGGGCAGGGAATGTGTCCACTTATTGTTATATTGTACTCTCCCAAATGCCTGATACATTGCTCTGCACACAGTAAACAATAAATTCGATTGACTGACTGATCAAACACCTATTGAGAGCACTGATTGTACTAAGAATTCAAGAGAGTGCATCAGAAGTGAAAAGCATTTTTCCCTGCCCTCATGGAACTGGCAGTCAAATGAGAGAGTAAGGCAGAACAGACTATTTACTAATAATGGAAGAAGAAGGGGGAACAAGGATACAACTGGTAAGTATAAGTGTATGGTAGAAAAAAATTGATGAATGAATAATAAGTAGTGTTCAATCTTATAAAGTGGGGGTTGTGGTCTTGAATAACCCTGCATAAAAAAGCAATTTGTGTTTGCAGGACTCATGCTTAGGGTGCCAGGAATATGATATACTCAGACCATTTCTTCTGGTGTCCTGTTTTCAGATAGACATGCACTGTGGGAAGAATGTTCCCTATTTCCTAAATGAGCATTCTACCTAAACCATGTAATCAAAACATCCATTATTTGCAAAACTGTCTGTAGATTTATTTTACCACCAATCTATAAGTTGATTTAAATGTAAGTGCTGAGGATGAATATAACAATATAGGAGGTAAGTGGGCTGGCAGTATTGATAGGACCTGGAGAAGGTATTTATGAAGCCATCGATTACAACACAACAGAGTTGGTAGTTCCCTAGTCCACAGATGAGTAAAGAAGGTAAAATGAGACAGCAAATCATCCTGCCAAGATTTTCCTTACTCAACATGGTTTGCCATCACTCCTTAGTTCTTCCTTCACGGAGCTATCTTTAAATGCCCCGATTAGACTGTAAGCCCGTCATTGGGCAGGGATTGTCTCTATCTGTTGCCGAATTGTACATTCCAAGCGCTTAGTACAGTGCTCTGCACATAATAAGCGCTCAAAAATACTATTGAATGAATGAATCTCCTCTCTTCAGAGAGGATTAGAGCCATCTCTCTCTTCAGTGGCTCTCAGGGGGGATCTGGGTCCTTGGTTTGATTTCTGTCTGTGAAGCTCTGTGTTTCTTCAGAGGAGGACTTTAACAACCTTCTAAACACCCCTCTTTTAGGAAAAATAGTTCTCCCACCAAGTGTGGAGACATGAATTTCACTCCATCGTTTAATGAGTTTTCCACAGTGTTTATTATTATTATTAAGTGCTGTTGGGTGGTGGTTTCATAGCAACTCCATGGATATATTTTCTCCAGAACGTCATGTCCTCCACCATAATCCGCAACCTTTCTAATGGTTCTTCTGTTCTCGTTGTTATGGTCTCTATCCATCTGGCTGCTGGTCTGCCTCTTCCACATTTTCCCTGGACTTTTCCTAGCATTAGTGTCTTCTCCAGGGAATTAGTCCTTCTGATTATGTGTCCCAAACATGCTAATCTAAGTCGAGTCATTTGGCTTTCCAAACACCACTTTGGGTTAATCTCCATAGTGCAGAGCCATGAAAACAATAGCAGCAGTATTCCCTATATGCAAAGCACTGTTCCAAGAGCTGGGAAAGAAATACATATGAGAAGCGTTCCATATCCACCCAGAAAGGTGAGCAGCTGGGGGATTGGGAAAAGAGAGAAGCTAAGGCATTGGGAATTTGAGTGATAGCTAAGAAAGCCTAGGGCAAGGGAATGTGCTAGCAGGCTGGATTGTATTAGGCTGGTACCAAGTAAAAGAGTCCAAAATGATTTTTTCTGGACAGGACCTGACCACATCATTAATGGTGCATATCTCTGTCTAATCTTAATTTAGCATTGAAGATCAGTGAATAAAAATGCATTCTTTAGACACTTAAATTGTGCTGCAACCCTAAATTACCATTTCTTCTGACACTTCTTTGCATTGCCAGAACTATGTTCTAGGATTTTCCTAACAGCATTCTTTCATAATGAGCAGTGAAAACATGTTATGGCAGAACCGAGTGTGTTGAATTATGAGTCCCTGGTCCTGAGTTTAAAATACTGTTTTCTTTAGAATTTTTTACAAATAACAACACTTTGCTTTGCCAAGGCAGAAACTGTAAGAATAATCAGTGGGTTTCTCAAAAATAAAATGGATTTTGGTTCTATCTATTCATCAAATCAACCTCCCTTGTCAATTCCTTCATAAAAATGTGTGGCTATACACATTCTTTCTTCTTGCCAACAGATTCTGTGAAAGAGCAACTGCATAAAAGAGAAGTTCAAACTTTGACCCGAATGGGAAAATACTTGCATCATCTAGACAAGAAGGGAAATGGACTTCTGCATAAGGCTGATTTTAAGGAAGCTTTAAAATTATGTCACTTAGAAGTGGCAGAAAAAGTAAGTTTTGGGAAAATTTCCCCAAAGCTGCTTGCTTTTTTGAACATCGGTTACTGGCTATGTGTCATCATTTTTATCCTTTAAGTACTTCTCTTTGTGACAGGAATCAGGAGAAGCAGCATGGCTCAGTGGAAAGAGCACGGGCTGGGGAGTCAGAGTCATGGGTTCAAATCCCGGCTCCACCGCTTGTCAGCTGTGTGACTTTGGGCAAGTCACTTAACTTCTCTATGCCTCAGTTACCTCAACTGTAAAAAATGGGGATGAAGATTGTGAGCCTTACATGGGACAACCTGATTACCCTGTATCTCCCCCAGCGCTTAGAACAGTCTTCGGCACATAGTAAGCGCTTAACAAATCCCAACATTATTATTAGAGAAGCAGCGTGGCTCAGTGGAAAGAGCACAGGCTTTGGAGTCAGAGCTCATGAGTTCGAATCCCAGCTCTGCCACTTGTCGGCTGTGTGACTGTGGGCAAGTCACTTAACTTCTCTGTGCCTCAGTTCCCTCATCTGTAAAATGGGGATTAAGACTGTGAGCCCCACGTGGGACAACCTGATTCCCCTATGTCTACCCCAGCGCTTAGAACAGTGCTCGGCACATAGTAAGCGCTTAACAAATACCAACATTATTATTATTATTATTAGGTATACGAATGCAAGGGATTTTCAGGAAGATCAATATGTCCTCTTTTCTCTGATATATTTGGATAATTTTCCCATAGTCTATTGCTCAGTAATATCATTGAAATCTGCATGTGCAAGGATGAGTGAAAAATAGCACCCTTTGAATGAAGAGCTAAGTTTGGATTTGCCTAAGCTTTGATGTAATTCAGGGAAACCCGACAGCTTGGTAATATTTGTTGAATGCCTCCTGTCATAAATAAGAGCTGCGATTGAAAATGTTGAAGTATAATTTTCTTGTCTAAATAGTAGAATAGGCATCGTGAGCGGAAACTAGCAAAATCTGAAGTATGTTATGGCCATACAAATCTCACTGAGGCACATTCCAATTACCTGTATTTTGTTTTTTTTTTTAACTTGTAGGACTTTGAATCCATGTGGTTAATTCTGGATCATAATGGTAATGACGAAGTTGACTATAGGGAATTCAAACGGGCAGTTTTTGGTGAAATGAATGAATATCGACAAGCATTTGTTCGAAAAGTAAGTTTAATTCCACCCTACATGATATAATGACATTTATTAAGCATTTCCTACGTGCTGTGTCCTTGTGTAGATACAAAATGATGAGATTAGACACAGTCCCTGTTTCACACAGGGCCCATGACCAATTTGCAAATGAGGAAACTAGACCCAGAGAAGGTCGGTGCTCAAGGTCATATGAATGAAAGGTTCAAGGCTCAAGGTAGGCCTTTGGCAGAGCTGGACCTAGAACTTGTGTCTCCTAATTTCCAGTCCCATGCCCTGTCCACTAAGCCATTTTCCCCCACTTACTCTTTAAAACTGTAGAGAATTAAATTCATTTCATTTTGAAAGCACTCCAAGTATTGATTCAATGTCTAAATTGTTTTTCCATTTATGACTTTATGAATAAAGATACATTGACAAATATTTTGCTTATCTTATAATGTGCTTTTTAAATATTAAAATATTCCAGAAATTATAGTTCTAAAAGTTCTAAAATTTATTTTTCCATCTCAGTTATTTACAAATCCATCTAATGGCAGCAACTTCTATACAAAAATTCAGGATTCATTTTAATAACTATTGTACCATGTTAGAGAAAAACAGGTCTTCTTTTCTAATAAAAATAATAACTATAGTATTTGTTAAGTATTTACTATGTGCCAGGCACTGTACTAAGTTCTGGGGTGGGTACAGGCAAATTGGATTGGACACAGTCCCTGTCCCACATTTTACAATTCCCATGTTACTGATGAGGTAACTGAGGCAAGAGAAGTGAAGTGACTTGCCCAAGGTCACACAGCAGACAAGTAGCAGATCCAGGAATAGAACCCATGACCCTCTGACTCTCAGTCCTGTGCTCTATCCACGACGCTATGCTGCAATCCTTCAGATCTTTTGTTTGCCATGACCTTCTAGATTAGTTAAATGAATTTCTCTCTTGAGCGCCAGGATTTTATTCTCTCTGACTTTCTGTCATATCTGTTCAAATCACTCTTTCACTGTCACCACTGTATTATTTTTTATGGTATTTGCTAAGTGCTTACTGTGGACCAGGCATCGTACTGGATGCTGGAGTAGATGCAAGCTAATCGGGTTGGACACAGTCCCTGTCCCACATGGGGCTCACAGTCTTAATTGCCATTCTACAGATGAGGTAAATGAAGCACAGGGAAGTGAAGGGACTTATCCAAGGTCACACTGCATACAAATGGTGGAGCCAAGATCAAAACCTTCTGACTCCCAGGCCTGCGCTCTATACACTAGGCCAAGCTGCTTCTCATATCTGTCAATCTTGTAATGTCCCCTAATCTATACCCTTTCTTTGCCTACCTCTAGGTTATTTGATGTGGGCTCAGATGCACTCAATTTGCCATTTGTATGAAGGCTCTCAGTATAAAAAAGATTGATTTAGTGCATACTAGGTTCAGAGTGCTGCTTATAGAGCAGTGCCTGAGGAAGGTATAAAATAAGTAAAAGATGGCATCTCTGACCTCCAAGAGCAAACAGGCAGACTGGAGTCAAAATGCCTGCAGTCAGAGGTAAATGATAGCTTTAAATCTGCCACTTGTGAGGAAACCTTTCATAGTAGTGTTAAGAAAAATTCTAAGTTTTTCTTTCCACCATCATCATCTACCCCCCGATTAGCCTCTGATCTATCTAAATTTTTATTGGATTGTACCACTTGGAGCTTACTACCACAGATGTGCCCCAGGGAACAAAGCCCAAGCCTGCATTTCATGAGACCAGGGATCTAATCTCAGCTCTGCTAGGTACAGACTGGTGTGTGACCTTGGGAAAGTCACTTAGCCCCTCTGAGGTAGTTTCATTTGTAAAATGGGGGTAAGCTCTTTATCCTCCCCCCATTTTAGATTGTGAGCTCCATGCAGACAGAAACTGTGTCTGAACTGATTACCATATCTACCACAGCATTTAGCATAGTGCTTTGGCACATAGAAACCACTAAATAATTAATCAATTAATCAATGGTATTTACTGAGTGCTTACTGTGTGTTGAGCCAGGAGTAGACACAGTCCCTACCCTCAAGCATCTTAAATCAATCAATTAATTAATGGTATTTACTTAGTGCTTACTATGCATAGAGCTAGGAGTAGACACAATCCCTACCCTCAAGCATCTTACAATTGAACTCTGGCACGGGAGGGGGCATACACTAAAACTTAAATTACAGATGGGGGAATGGCAGAGTATAATGATATGTACTTAAGTGCTGTGGGGCTGGGAGTGGGGTAAGTATCAGAATGCTTAAGGAGTCCAGACCATGCAGAAGGAAGGGCAGAATGTGTAGGGAAATGAAGGGGATAGTCAGGGAAAGCCTCTAAGGGTAGAGATGATTTTAGTAGATGATTTGCACACAATAAGTGCTCAGTAAATCTTAGTAGATTTTAGAGTTTAGTAATTTTTAGAGATGATTTTAGGATTTTGAAGACAGGAAGAGTGGTGGTCCATTGGATATGAAAGAGGAGGGAACATTTGGGTAAAGAGTTGGTGGCGAGACAGATGACATTGAGGTGCACTGAGTAGGTTAGGGTTAGAGAAGTGAAGTGTGCAGGTGGGGTTTTAGTAGGAGCCTAGTGAGGTTAGATAGAAATGGAAAAGCTTATTGGATTTTGAAAGATTCCTGAAGGACATGTGGTTTCAAAAGGGTATTGAATAGGTGGAGAGTAGTGGTCTGCGAGTTGTCAAGTGGAAGAGAGTTTGAAGCAGAGGTGAGGGAGTGAGCAAAATGAGAGGGGCAAACCACTTCACTTCCTTGTGCCTCAGTTACCTCATCTGTAGAATGGAGACTAAGACCGTGAGCCCCATGTGGGACAGGGACTGTGTCCAATCTGATTAGCTTGTATCCACTCCAGCGCTCAATACAGGGCCTGGTGCAAAGTAAGCAGTAAGCAAATACCATAAAAAAAGGATCCAGTGGTGAGAACACCACTGAGTGAGATCGAGAGAGAGGAGAACAAGATACAGTGAGGTGTTTAGTTTGAGAGGAAAGAAAAAAGAGACAAGGGGGCAGAAGAGAAAACAGAGCTAGGTGCTTCAAACATCACAACTGACAATATCACAAGTCTTTTTGTATGTACTGGGTGGACTGTGGCTTAAAGTCAGTGTTTGAAATTTCTCCTTGGTAGGACTGGGAAACCATTGAAGGATTTGGAGGAATTGAGAGAGATGAGCAAAACAGAGTTTTAGAAGAATGGCCTGAGTAGCAGAGTGAAATATGGACTGGAGATGGGAGAGGAGGTTGATGCAGTCATCAAGTCACAGTATAACAGTGCCTGGACCAACTTGAAGACATGTTCTTTGCAGAGAAAGGGGCATATTCTGGAAATGTTGAAGAGGAAGAACTGACTAAATGTGGGAATTGAAGGAGAGGGACAAATCAAGGATAATGCTAACTTGGAATATTGCTGCCAGGGTTTATCATTTCTTCCTGCTGTCTATATTAATCTTCTTTTTATATCTTACTCTTGGCAGAATTTTGTTTATAAACTAAAATTACCTTTGTGCAGAGCTTCAAGACTCCCCAAACCTCTTCTTCTCCCCAAGTGTTTTCCCTCACCCCACTTTTCTTCTGCAACAAACCTTCAGTCTTTGCATTATTTCCACTCCTATTTCCATGCATAGACTTATCCTCAGCACATTCTATTAGACTACAACCCCATATATTAAGGAAATTACCTATTTTCATACTTAAATCCCTTCTTAAGATGATTTTTGTCAAAGAAGCTTTTCCTTGGACTTTCACTGGAAGCAACCGTTCAATCAGTTACTACTGAACACTTATTGTGTGCAAAGCACCGTGCTAAATACTTGGGAGAGTACAATAGGGCAGGCAGACACCATCTCTGCCCTCCAGAAGCTTACAATTTCTTCCCTCCCTTCTTCCCTCCTAAACTACCATTTTCAACTGTTTGCCATCTAGTAGCTTCAACTACCACATATATGCAGATGATTCCTAATCTGTATCTCCATCCAGTTCCCTCTGAGCAGTCTCTCATTTCCTCCTGCCTTCAAGGCATCTCTACTTGGATGCCCCTCTGACACCTAATAATAATAATAATGTTGGTATTTGTTAAACGCTTACTATGTGCAGAGCACTGTTCTAAGCGCTGGGGTAGACATAGGGGAATCAGGTTGTCCCACGTGAGGCTCACAGTCTTAATCCTCATTTTACAGATGAGGTAACTGAGGCACAGAGAAGTGAAGTGATTTGCCCACAGTCACACAGCTGACAAGTGGCAGAGCTGGGATTCAAACTCATGACCTCTGACTCCAAAGCCCGTGCTCTTTCCACTGAGCCACGCTGCTTCTCTTAGCCAGGCTGCTTCTCTTGAAACATAACATGTCCAAAACAAAACTCCTTGTCTTCCCAACCAAACCCTGTCCTCCCCCTGATGTTCCTGTTTCATTCTTGCTTTCTCATAATCCCGTAACCTTGTGTTATCCTTTACTCATCTCTCTCATTCAACTCACATATATATACAATCTGCCACCAAATCCTGTCACTTCAACCTTTAAACATCACTAAAATCTGCCCTTTCTTTTCTATCTAAACTGCTACCACATAAATCCAGGCACTTATCCTATCCCACCTTGATTTCTCTTTCAGCCTCCTTGCTGACCTTTCTGCCTCCTGTCTCTCCCTGCTCCAGTCCATATTTCACTCTGCTGCCTAGATCATTTTTCTACAAAAATGTTCAATCAATCAATCAATGGTTTTTATTGAACACTGTGTGCAGAGCCCTTACTAAGTGCTTGGAAGAATACACTATAACAGCCACATTACTTGCCCACAGTGAGCTTACATTCCAGAGGCGGAGACAGATATTAATATTAATAAATGAATTACTAAGTCCTTGGGAGAGTATAATACAGCAGAATTAGAAGGCATGTTCTCTGCCCATAACAAGCTTACAGTCTACAGGGAGCTTGTAAGTCTAGAGTCAGTCCATGTTGCCCCGCTCCTTGAGAACCTGCAGTTGTTGCCCATCCACCTCTGCATCAAACAGAAACTCCTTACCATTGGCTTTAAAAGCACTCAGTCACCTTGCCGACCTCTTGTTACATCCCAGCCCATAATCTCCGTTTCTCTAACGCTAACCTACTCACTATAGCTTGATTTTGTCTATCTCACCTCTGACCTCTTGCCCACATCCTACCTCTGGCTTGGAATGCTCTCCCCCTCTTCATATCCATCAATTACTTTCTCCACCTTCAAAGTCTCACTGAAGGCACATCTCTGAGAGGCCTTCCTTGACTAAGTCCTCATTTCCTCTTTTCCCATTCCCTTCTACATCACCCTAATTTGCTCCCTTTTTTCAATCCTCCCTCAGCACATATCTGTAATTTATTGATTTATATTACTGTCTATCTCCCCCTGTAGACTGTAAGCTCATTATGGGTAGGGAATGAATCTACCAACTCTGTTATATTGTATTCTCCCAAGTGCTTAGTACAGTGCTCAGCACACAGTAAGTGTTCAATGGATATGATTGATTGATTGATTGAGATGCGACCTTCATAATGCTTTGAAGATGGGGAGAGTGTGGTCTGGAATATATGGAGGAGAAGGGAGTTCCAGGCTAGTGGGATGATGTGGGAAAAGAGATAGTGGAGAGATAGATGAGGTCAGGGCACAGTGAGTAAGATGGCACTAGAGGAGCACAGTGTGTAGGCTGGGCTGTAGTAGGAGAGTAGTGAGGTGAGGTAGTAGGGGACAAGTTGATTGACTGCTTAAAAGCTAATGGTAAGGAGTTGGTTTGATGTGAAGGTGAATGGGCAGCCATTGGAGGATCTCAAAGAGTGGACTGAACTTTTTTTAGGGAAATGATCCATGCAGCAGAGTGAAGTATGGGCTGCAATGGAGAGAGACAGGAAGCCAGGAGATCAGTAATAATAATGATGGTATTTGCTAAATGCATACTATTTGCCAATCACTGTTCTAAGCTCTGGGGTAGATACAAGGTAATCAGGTTGGATACAGTCCCTGTCCCACATGGGACTCAAAGTCTTAATCCCCATTTTACGTATGAGGTAGCTGAGGCACAGAAAAATTAAGTGACTTGCCTAAAGCTACACAGCAGACAAGTGGCACAGCCAGGATTAGAATCCACATCCTCTGACTCCCAGGCCCATGCTCTTGCCAGTAGGCCATGCTACTTCCCATGGCCAATCAATCCATGGTATTTACTGAGTGCTTACTGTGTGCATGGTGCTGTACTAAGTATTTGGAAGAGTACAGTAAAACAGTGTCCCTGTTGACAAGGGGTCAGCTAGCCATGAGGGACAAGGGCAGGGAATTTGATGGAGCAGGCAGACTCTGGTCATTGGCCAGAAACACTCAGAACCCTGTTAGGGTAGGGTGTCAGCTTTTGGAGGGGCCGCTGCTTCCTCTAAGAGGGAGTAAGGGAGGTTGGGCCATGGATCTCAAAAGTTGAAGTGTCTTTCATGTGGGCCAGAAATGTCGGTCTTTCCTGCTTCCACTCAGTTGTAGAATCTCGACCCTAAACGCATAAGCATGTGACCAGGACTGCAAGAAGGCAGATGCGGTAGTCAAGGTGAGATAGACTGAGTGGCTGTATCAGTGCAGTAGCAGTTTGGATGGACAGGAAAGGGCAGATTTAAGCATTGTTGTGAAGATAGAACAAACAGGATTTAGTGACAAATTTAATATGTGGGTGGAATGAGAGAGATGAGTTAAGGACAATGCCAAAGTTATGGGCTTGTGAGGGAGTGCTATTGTCTACAGTGTTTAGAGTGTGAGCCCGTCACTGGGCAGGGATTGTCTCTATCTGTTGCCAAATTGTACATTCCAAGCACTTAGTACAGTGCTCTGCACATAGTAAGTGCTCAATAAATACTATTGAATGTATACGGTGATAGAAAAGACAGGCGGGGGACAGACAGGATTTGGGTGGGAAGATAAGGAGTCCATCACCTCTTACTTCTCTACTCAAATGACCTCCTGCTCCTCCCCACCTCACATACTCACCAACTTGGGCACACACTTTATCTTATAACCTCTAGTATCTGTACAATCTCTACCTTCACCAATTCTGAAATTCCTCTGTCAGACCACAACCTCTTCACCTGGTCTCTTTCCAATACACCCACCCCCTGCACATTTTTCCCATTGCCTCACAGGGCCCTCCATTCTTTTGACCCCCTCCAGTATTCTACAGCCACCCTACCCAATATGGTTTTCATTCCCAAACTATTTTCCCCTGTTTCTTAAATTAATACCCTCAACACCACCCACTCCACTGCACTCCCTGGATCCCCGTCCCTTCACTAACACACAACCCGGAATCATCTCCACAGTGTGCTTTCTTTGCTCCTGTGCCCGAGCTGTGGAATGCTGTTGGAGAAAATCCAGACATCGCTTTGATCTTGTCCATCCTAAATTCATTCTTATCTGCTTCAATTCAGCCCTCTCCTGTGGCAGACAACAGTACTTCTCCTTCCTAGTTTACTTACATACCCACTGCCCTTGCCAGCTGTTCCAGACATTTAACTTCCTCCTCAAACCTCCTGTTCCCCCACCCCTACCATCTTTCACCTAACTATCTGGCCACATACTTAATCAGTGAACCTGGCCACATACTTCATTAATGAAATTGAAACCATCAGTTGAAATTGTTCTCCCTAAAATCTCCCCTGGCCTTCTCCAATCCTCGCTTCCTCCCCTCTTCAACACTCCCTGTATTCTTTGACATACACACTCCCTGTATTCTTTGACATACCTCAAAAATAAATCTCTCACCTCTTCTCTAAATCTACCCCCTCCACCTGTGCTTTTTACCACACCCCTTCATACCTTATTGAAACACTCACCCCTTCCCTTCTTACCTCCTTGATTGCCTTCTTCAACAGTTCACTTTCTAAGGGCTTCTTCCCCACTGCTTTCAAACATGCTTACATATTCCGTATCATTCATTCATTCAATCATATTCATTTAGTGCTTACTGTGTGCAGAACACTGTACTAAGCACTTGGGAGAGTACAATCTAACAATAAACTAAGACATTCCCTGCCCAAAATGAGCTTACAATTTAGAGGGGGGAAGCAGACATTAAAATAAATAAATTACAGATATGTACATAAGTGCTTTAGGGCTGGAAAGGGGATTGAATAAACAGAGCAAGTCAAGGTGTCACAGAGGGGAGTGAGAAAAGAGGAAAGGAGGGTTTAGGGAAGGCCTCTTGAGGAAATGTACCTTCACTAAGGCTTTGAAGGAGGGAAAAGCAATTTTCTGTCAGATTTGAGGAGGGAAGGCATTCCAGGTGAGAGGCAGGACATGGGCAAGGGATCATGGTGAGATAGACCAGATTGAGGAACAGTGAGAAGATTAGCATTAAAAGAGCGAAGTATGTAGGCTGGGTTAAAATAGGAAAGTTGTTAGGTGAGGTATGAGGGGGCAAGGTGACTGGGAGCTTTTAAGCCAACAGTGAGGAGTTTTTTGATGAGCAACGACTGGAGTTTCTTGAGGAGAGGGGAAACATGGCCTGAACATTTCTGTAGAAAAATGCTCCAGTGAAGTATGGACTACAGTGGGAGAGTCAGGAGCCTGGGAGGTCAGCAAAGAGGCTGATACAGTAATCAAGGCAGGATAGGATAAGTGACTGGATTAATGTAGTAGCAGTATGGATGGAGAGGAAAGGAAGGATTTTAGCGATGTTTTGAAGGTGGAACTGACAGAATTTAGTGATGGATTGAATATGTGGTTTGAATTAGAGAGGAGTCAAGGATAATGCCAAGATTATGGGTTTGTGAAACAAGAAGGATGGTGGTGCCATCTACAGTGTTGGGTAAGTCAGGAGAAGGACAGGGTTTGGGTGGGAAGATAGGGAGTTCTATTTCAGACATGTTAACCTTGAGGTGATGGGAGAACATCCAAGTAGAGATACCTGGAAGGCAGGAGGAAATGTGAGACTGCAGAGATAATCTCGAGGTGATGGGAGAACATCCAAGTAAAGATATCTGGAAGGCAGGAGGAAATGTGAGACTGTAGAGAGGGAGAGAGATCAGTGCTGGAGATTTAGATTTGGGTATCATCCGCTAGAGGTGGTAGTTGAAGCCATGTGAGTGAATGAGTTCTCCAAGGGAGTGGGTATAGATGGAGAATAGAAGGGGACTGAGAACTGAACCTTGAGGGCCACCCCCAGTCATGGGATGGGGAGTCAAAGGAGGAGCCCACGAAGGAGATTGAGAATGAATCTCCAGAGAGATAGGAGAAACAGGAGAGGACAGAGTCCGTGAAGCCAAGGTTGAATAACGTTTCCAGGAGAAGGGGGTGGTCCACAGTGTCGAAGGCAGCTGAGAGGCCGAGGAGGTTTAGGATGGAGTAGAGGCCGTTGGATTTGACATGAAGGAGATCATTGGTGACCTTTGAGAGGAAGGTTTCTGTGGAGTGAAGGGGACAGAAGCCTAATTGGAGGGGGTCAAGTAGAGAGTTGGAGGAGAGGAATTTAAGACAGTGGGTGTAGACAACTCACTCAAGGAGTTTGGAGAGGAATGGTAGGAGGGAGAGGGGGCAATAACTGGAGGGAGCCATGGGGTTAAAGGGGGATTTTTAGGATAGGGGAGGCATGGGCATGTTTGAAAGCAATTACGGAAGAAGCCATTGGAGATCAAACAGTTGAAGATGGCTGTTAGGGAAGGAAGAAGGGAGGGGGCAAGTGTTTCGATGAGGTGTGAAGAAATGGGGTCAGATGGGCTCAGTTCTGGATCCCATTCTGTTCCTCATTGCCTTGGAGAATTCATCTGTTCCCATGACTTCAACTACTATATCTTCACGAATTACTCCCAAATTTTCCTCTCCAGCCCTGACCTCTCACCTGCTCTGCAGTTTCACATTTCCTCTGCCTTAGGACATCTCTACTTGGATGCCCTGCTGTTACTTCAAATTCATTATATCCAAAAGTGAGCTCCTCATCCTCCCACCCAAATCCTCTGCTCCCCACAACTTTTCCAACACTGTTGACTATACCAGCATCCTCCCTGTTTGACAAGCAGGCAACATCGGTATTATCCTTAGCCCATCTCTTTCCCTGAACCTGAATACTCAGTCACTAAATCCAATCAGTTCTATCTGCACATCTGTAGAATCTGCCCCTTTCATTCATTCATTTGTATTTATTGAGAGCTTACTGTGTGCAGAGCACTGTACTACTCTATTACTACTAAACTGGCTCAAGCAACTGTCATATCTTATTGACTCCTGCATCAACCTCGCTGACCCCCTTGCCTTCCATATTTCTGCTGCCCAGGGCCTTTTCAAAAAAATCATTCTGGGCACATCGTCCAACCCTTCAGAAACCTCCATCAAACCGCCGTCTCCTCATGAAACAGAAATTCCTCATCAAGGACTTTAATTCAGTCAGTCAGCTCCCTCCTATCTGTGTCCACTATAGCCCAACACATACACTTCACTCTCATACCATCGGACATCACTATGCCTCCATCTCATCCTTTTCACAGTTGATCTCATGCTTATACCCTTTCTCCTGGAACTTCCCTCCCCATCTTCAAAACCCGGTAAAGTAATATCTGCTTCAGGAACTTCCCTAGCTAACTTCTCATCTCCCCACCCTATTTTCCCACCCTTCCCTATTTTGCCACCCTTCTGCACCAGCTCTGTGCTTATTTGAGTCCAGACTCCCTAAACAGTTGAAAGCTTACCCCATCCCCACCTCACAGAACTCATCTATATATATATATATATATATATATAATATATCCTTATACTCTGTTGCTTCCCCTATCTATAATTTATATGAATGTCTGTCGCCTCTGCCATATTTTAAGCTCCTTGAAGACTAAGGATTATATTTTGGGAATTCTGAGGGAGTACAGAGCAATTACCAAGACTTTTCTCTCTAGCACTTAGTACAAAGCCTGGCACATAGTAAGCGCTTAACAGAAACCATAATTATTAGACTGTAAGGTCCTTGTGCGTGGAGCCTTCAAACATGCCCACGTCTCCCCCATCCTAAAAAAACCCACTCTTGACCCCACTTCCCCCTCCAGTTATCGCCCTATCTCCCTACTACCCTTCCTTTCCAAATTCCTGGAACGAGTCATCTACAATCGCTGCTTAGAATTCCTTAACTCTCATTCTCTCCTGGACCCCCTCCAATCTGGCTTCCATCCCCTCCACTCTACCGAGACTGCTCTCTCTAAGGTCACCCATGACCTCCTTCTTGCCAAATCCAGTGACTCCTACTCCATTCTAATCCTCCTTGACCTCTCTGCTGCCTTTGACACTGTCGACCATCCCCTCCTCCTCCATACCTTATCTCACCTTGGCTTCACGGGCTCCGTCCTCTCCTGGTTCTCCTCTTACCTCTCTGGCCGGTCATTCTCGGTCTCCTTCGCTGGCGCCTCCTCCCCCTCCCATCCTTTAACTGTTGGAGTTCCTCAAGGGTCAGTTCTTGGCCCTCTTCTGTTCTCCATTTACACTCACTCCCTCGGTGAACTCATTCGCTCTCACGGCTTTGACTCCCATCTCTACGCAGATGACACGCAGATCTACATCTCCGCCCCGTCCTCTCCCCCTCCCTTCAGGCTCACATCTCCTCCTGCCTCCAGGATATCTCCACCTGGATGTCGGCCCGCCACCTAAAACTCAACATGAGCAAGACTGAGCTCCTCATCTTCCCTCCCAAACCCGGTCCTCTCCCAGACTTCCCTATCACCGTGGATGGCACGACCGTCTCTCAGGCTCGCAATCTCGGTGTCATCCTTGACTCGTTTCTCTCGTTCACCCCACACATCCTATCCGTTACCAAGACCTGCCAGTTTCACCTTTACAATATCGCCAAGATCCGCCCTTTCCTCTCCACCCAAACGGCTACCTTACTGCTATGGGCTCTCGTTATATCCCGGCTAGACTACTGTGTCAGCCTTCTCTCTGATCTCCCTTCCTCCTCTCTCGCCCCGCTCCAGTCTATTCTTCACTCCGCTGCCCGGCTCAGCTTCTTGCAGAAACGATCTGGGCACGTCACTCTCCTTCTTAAACAACTCTAGTGGTTGCCTATCAACCTCCACTCCAAACAAAAACTCCTCACTCTAGGCTTCAAGGCTCTCCATCACCTTGCCCCTTCCTACCTCTCCTCCCTTCTCTCTTTCTACGGCCCACCCTGCAAGCTCCACTCCTCTGCCGCCCACCTCCTCTCCGTCCCTTGGTCTCGCCTATCCCGCCGTCGACCCCTGGGCCACGTCCTCCCACGGTCCTGGAACGCCCTTCCTCCTCACCTCCGCCAAACTGATTCTCTTCCCCTCTTCAAAACCCTACTTAAACTCACCTCCTCCAAGAGGCCTTCCCAGACTGAGCTCCTCTTCTCTCTCTACTCCTTCTACCACCCCCCCTTCACCTCTCCGCAGCTTAACCCTCTTTTCCCCCCATTTCCCTCTGCTCCTCCCCCTCTCCCTTCCCATCTCCTCAGCACTGTACTCATCTGCTCAACTGTATATATTTCCATTACCCTATTTATTTTGTTAATGAAACGTACATCGCCTTGATTCTATTTAGTTGCCATTGTTTTTATGAGATATTCTTCCCCTCGACTCTATTTATTGCCATTGCTCTTATCTGTCTGTCTCCCCCAATTAGACTGTAAGCCCGTCAAACGGCAGGGACTGTCTCTATCTGTTGCCGACTTGTTCATTCCAAGTGCTTAGTACAGTGCTCTGCACATAGTAAGCGCTCAATAAATACTGTTGAATGAATGAATGAATGAATGAATGAATGGAGTACTGTCCACCAACTCTATTGTACTGTACTCGCCCAAGCACTTAGTAAAGTGCTCTACACACAGTAAATGCTTATTAAATACCATTATTTGCTTGACTGGTGAACATCCCTTACTAGATTCCAAGGCATTTCTTTCCTCATTCAATCAAAACTGGGACCAATTTTCTTCCTTTGTTGGATCAAAATTGGGGCCACTTTGCTGTTTAATCATAAACAAGGACCGAGATCAGTCATCCTGAATTTGGGATGACTAAAAGAAGATAGGCGATTAGGTACTTTACCTGGGAGAGTTCTGGATAAGCCCCCGTGACTGTGGTGATTGAACCAAACTCCCAACAAACAAGATCGAGGTTGGGATCTAATTAGAACTCAAAATGGGAATAGATCAAAGTGGAACATACCAAAGACAAGGTTTGCAAGGTAATATTCACAGTCCAATCAATCGATCGTATTTATAGAGTGCTTAATGTACTAAGGGTTTGGGAGAATACAATATAACAGAGGTGGTAGGCACATTCCCCTACCCACAATGAGCTTACAGTTTAGAGGGGGAGCTTTACAGTGACCTTCAGTCTTATAGGAGGAATACTAACTCATGTCGTTCAAGACTCATTGGACCATTTCTGAGAATCTGATTAACAAATCAGGAGGTCAGACCATGGGCTGCCTAAGGATTTTGCTTTAGGGAATGGGGGGAAATAGGGTGTAGTCCTCTTCTTTTCTACCACTGTCTTTCCGTGTCACCCTGACTTGCTCCCTTTATTCACCACCCCCGCCCAGCCCCACAGCACTCATTTACATATCTGTAATTCATTTATTTATATTAATATCTGTGTCCCCTCTAGACTGCAAGCTTATTGTGGGCAGGGAACGAGTCTGTTATTTTGTTATATCGTACTCTCCCAAGCACTTGGTACAACGCTCTGCACACGGTGCTGTGTATATAGTAAGTACCTTATAAATGTGATTGACTGATTAGTCTTAAATAACCCCCAAATTAAGATATTGTCCAAATTAGCCTGTTTGAGCTACCTTTCACCCCAGGTATAGCTTTGAATAGAGAGAAATACATTACCTCAAAAAGGTCTCCCCTAGCTGGTTCACACAGTAGCAGACAGCCTCTTGTGGCCAGCAATCTACTTCAAGCAATCAGTCCATCAATCTGTGGTATTTATTGAGAGCTTACCAGGTGCAGAGCATAATACTGAGCACTTGGTAGAGTAATATACAACAGAATTGGTAGAAATGTTCCCTGCCCACATCAAGATTATTCATTCATTCATTCAATAGTATTTATTGAGCACTTACTATGTGCAGAGCACTGTACTAAGCGCTTGGAATGTACAAATCGGTAACAGATAGAGACAATCCCTGCCGTTTGACGGGCTTACAGTCTAATCGGGGGAGACAGACAGACAAGAACAATAGCAATAAATAGAATCAAGGGGATGAACATCTCATTAAAACAATAGCAAATGAATAGAATCGAGGTGATGTACATCTCATTAACAAATTAAATAGGGTAATGAAAATATATACAGTTGAGCGGACAAGTACAGTGCTGAGGGGATGGGAAGGGAGAGGGGGAGGAGCAGAGGGAATGGGGGGAAAAGAGGGCTTATCTGAGGAGAGGTGAAGGGGAGGTAAAGGGAGCAGAGGGAAAAGGGGAGCTCAGTCTGGGAAGGCCTCTTGGAGGAGGTGAGCTTTAGGGTTTTGAAGAGAGGAAGAGAATTCGTTTGGCAGAGGTGAGGAAGGAGGGCATTCCAGGACCGCGGACCAAGGGTCGACACCAGGATAGGCAAGAACGGGGGACGTTGAGGAGGTGGGCGGCAGAGGAGCGGAGCATGCGGGGTGGGCAATGGAAAGAGATAAGGGAGGAGAGGTAGGGGGGCAAGGTGATGGAGAGCCTTGAAGCCTAAAGTGAGAAGTTTTTATTTTGTGTGGAGGTTGATAGGCAACCACTGAATGTTTTTAAGAAGGGGAGTGACATGCCCAGAGCATTTCTGCAGGAAGATAATAATAATAATGTTGGTATTTGTTAAGCGCTTACTATGTGCAGAGCACTGTTCTAAGCGCTGGGGTAGACACAGGGGAATCAGGTTGTCCCACATGGGGCTCACAGTCTTAATCCCCATTTTACAGATGAGGGAACTGAGGCACAGAGAAGTTAAGTGACTTGCCCACAGTCACACAGCTGACAAGTGGCAGAGCTGGGATTCGAACTCATGAGCCCTGGCTCCAAAGCCCCTGCTCTTTCCACTGCGCCACGCTGCTTATCTAAGATGAGCCGGGCAGCGGAGTGAAGAATAGACTGGAGCGGAGAGAGAGGAGGAAGGGAGATCAGAGAGCAGACTGACACAGTAATCTAGCCGGGATATTATCAGAGCCTGTAACAGTAAGATTGCCATTTGGGTGGAGAGGAAAGGGCGGATCTTGGCTATATTATAAAGGTGAGACCGGCAGGTTTTGGTGACGGATTGGTTGTGTGGGGTGAATGAGAGAGCCAAGTCAAAGATGACACTGAGGTTGTGGGCCTGAGAGACGGGAAGGATGGTCGTACCATCCTCAGTGATAGGGAAGTCAGGAAGAGGACAGGGCTTGGGAGGGAAGATGAGAAGCTCAGTTTTGGTCATATTGAATTTTAGATAGCGGGCAGACATCCAGGTAGAGATGTCTTGGAGGCAGGAGGAGATACGAGCCTGAAGGGAGGGGGAGAGGACGGGGCAGAGATGTAGATCTGTGTGTCATCTGCATAGAGATGATAGTTGAAGCCGTGATAGCGAATGAGTTCATCGAGGGAGTGAGTGTATATGGAGAACAGAAGAGGGCCAAGAACTGACCCTTGAGGAACCCCAACAGTTAGAGGATGGGAGGGGGAGGAGGAGCCCACGAAGGAGACCGAGAATGACCAGCCAGAGAGATAAGAGGAGAACCAGTAGAGGACGGAGTCTGTGAAGCCAAGGTGAAATAAGGTATGGAGGAGAAGGGGATGGTCGACAGTGTCAAAGGCAGCAGAGAGGTCAAGGAGGATTAGGATAGAGTAGGAGCCATTGGATTTGGCAAGAAGGAGGTCATGGGTGACCTTAGAGAGAGCAGTCTTGGTAGAGTGGAGGGGACGGAAGCCAGATTGGAGGGGGTCCAGGAAAGAATGGAAGTTAAGGAATTCTAAGCAGCGAGTGTAGATCACTCGTCTAGGATCTTGGAAAGGAAGGGTAGTAGGGAGATAGGGCGATAACTGGAAGGGGAAGTGGGGTCGAGAGAGGGTTTTTTTAGGATGGGGGAGACATGGGCATGTTTGAAGGCAGAGGGAAAGAAGCCACTGGAGAGTGAGTGGTTAAAGATAGAAGTTAAGGAGGGGAGGAGGGCAGAGGCGATGGTTTTAATAAGGTGAGCGGGAATGGGGTCCGAGGCACAGGTGGAGGGGGTGGCACTTGCGAGGAGGGAGGAGATCTCCTCTGAGGATACTGCAGTCTAGACAGGGAGTCAGACATTAATGTAAGAAAGTTACTTCCCTTTGCTTCCCTTGGGAGAGTTCCACTCTGCCCAAGGGGGTGGAACTTGATCTCTGTTAGCCAAAAAGCCAGTCCCTTCCCAGACTATCCCTAAACCAAGTTGGATAGGGATTGGGTCTGGCCCTCTTACATCACCTGCTAGCATCTCTAAGGTACTTTGTATTCCTCAGAGTAAAGAAACCTTGTAAAGGAAAAGTGTATTCAATACAGGTAAATTATTTATAATTTCATATACTGATGCACTTGCTCCCATCAAAGGGAAGGTCACTGCTTTTACTCTCCATATTCCAATTCCATTAAATTTTAAAGTCTTTGAGGGAGTTCCAAACAGAGCATCTTATCTTCCCACCCAAACCCCATCCTCCCCACATCTTTCCCATCACTGCAGACACCATCACCATCCTTCCTGTCTCATAGTCCCATAACCGTGACTTTTTTTTGATTCATCTTTGTCATTCAACCCCATTTTCGAACTGTCACTAAATCCTGTCGGTTCTACTTTCCCAACATCTCAAGAATCCACTCCTTCCTCTCCTTCCAAACTGCTACTACATTGATCATATCCCACCTTGATTACTGCTTCAGATGCCTCACTGACCTCCCAGTCTCCTGACTCTTCCCACTCCAGTCCATACTTCACTCCACTGCCCAGTCCACTTTTCTAAAAAAAGATCAGTCCATGTCTCCCCACTCCTCAAGAACCTCCTGTGTTTGCACATCCATCTCCACAACAAGCAGAAACTCCTTGACATCAACCTTAAAGCACTCAATCAGCTCTCCCCCCAACCTTATCTTGCCAATTTCTTACTGCAACCCAGCCTGCATGCTTCACTCCTCTAATGTCAGCCTACTCAGTTTACCTTGATCTTGTCTATCCCACCTCCAATCCCTCACCCACATCCTCCTCTGGCCTGGAAATCCCTGAAAAGCCCCTGAACTCCCCAGTCTTCTAAGCCTTACTAAAGTCACACCTCCTCCGAGAGGCTTTCCCAGACTAAGTCCTCATTTCCCCTACTTGCTCTCCCTTCTGAGTTGCCTATGCACGTGGATCTGTTCTTGATTGTCTCCAACCCATAGCGACACCATAGACACGTCTCCCAGAACATCCACCTCCATCTGCAGTCATTCTGGTAGTGGATCCACAGAGTTTTCTTAGTAAAGATACGGCGGTGGTTTACCATTGCCTCCTTCTGTGTGATAAACTTGATTCTCCACCCTCGAATCTCTCCCATGCCATCGCTGCCCAGCACAGGTGAGTTCTGACTTGTTGCAGATTGCCTTCCACTCACTAGCCACTGCCCAAGCTAGGAATGGAATGGGTATGCGTCTGCTTGACTCTCCCTCCCGGAGTCGAGACTGGTAGAGTATTGGAAACTCTCCAGGTGCAACCCTGCTAGGGGCACAGCACATACGTAGATGTCTGTAAGTTATTTTACTGTCTACCAACTCTGATGTACTGTACTTTCCCAAGTGATTAGTACATGCTCTGCACACAGTAAGTCTTCAATACATTCTTTTGATTATCAGTCAATAGGGACTGTGTAATTTATTATTTTTGTACTCTACCAAGTGCATAGTACAAGGTTCTTCACACATTAGATGCACGATAAATACTATTGATTGAAGATACTGATTTTGATTATTGCAATTTTCACTTTGACTTTTGTTATTAAAATGTTCTTTTCCAAAGTTAGTATTCACTTATCTTTAAGTGTCATTTTACATGAGAAAAATTTTGTGTGAAACTCAAACATTTATCTGTAGCAAGATGGGAAAGTCAGTACATTCAGTGATATATTATTGTCAACTCTTTTTATCCTTTTTTTCCTAGGCCTATATGAAACTAGATTGCAACAAAACTGGCAGCGTGTCTATGGTAGATATTAGAAAATGCTACTGTGCAAAAAAACAGCCACAAATAACAACAGGTATTTAATTGAAGCAAAAATAAATTTGACTCCTGGCAGGTTAGCTGTGTTCCTAGATGCGTTCCCTTTAAATTGTTGCAGTTCAGTTTGTTTCTTGGTCTGGATGCAGAGTTGTTAGGCAAAGTTTTTGTTTTTGTTTTTAATGGCATTTGTTAAGTATTTATTATTTGTATTGTACTATGTGCTGAGTAGATGCAGCCTGAGTGGATACATTCCAAGTCCCATATGTGACTCACAGTGTTAATCCCCATTTTACAGAGGACAGAACTGAAGCATGGAGAAATTAAGTGACTTGCCCCAGGTCACACAGCAGATAAGCGGTGGAGGCGGAATTAGAACCCAGGTCTTTCTGACTCCTGGATATGTGCTCTATCTACTAGGCCATGCTGCTTCTTAGGTTTTCCTCATCTAATCATCAGAAATATTTAGATTAGGGTAATTAGAGCATCAGATGTATTAAATCCCTTTTTTAAAATGTAAAACTCTTTTGCCCTAGCTATAAAATGGCATATGAATACTTATTTTCCTGCTTTCTCCCAGAATTTCAGTTTTGCTTCCAGTTCAGAGTCTCCATTTCATGCTGTTGACATGAGAAATCTGGGCAGTTAGGCAGGACCCAAATGCCTGCAGAGAGGGTCCTCTCCCCAGTACCCATTAGGGGTATTCTGCTACTCCGGGTGAATTTTTAAAAGTTGCCCCCATTCAATTCTTTTAATGGAAAAATATGGCTCTCTTCATTTTTTCATATGCAAATTTGAACTCAGAATTGTATTACTTATCCTGTACAGTTTGCACAAAGTTCTCATCAAGTTTTACTGTGAACATGAACTGAGATGATCTTCTTTTGAGTGGTACTTGACAAGCCCTTAAGGAAATGGTGGTCTGGGCTGTCACCTAATTTGCCCATCATCTTCTCATAATGTGGTGTAGTGGACAGAGCAGGCTACTGTGAGTAAGGAGACTGACTGGCTTGGAGTTCCAGCTCCATCACTGGCACTGGACAAGTCCCTTAATGTCTCTAGGCTTCACTTTCTTCCTCTGCAAAAGGGAGATGAAATGTGTGTTTCACTGTGATCCCTTGTGGTTTAGAGACTGTGTCCACTCCTATCATGTTGTATCCTCCACAGTGCTTGACGCCTAGGAAGCACTTAATAATAATAATGTTGGTATTTGTTAAGCGCTTACTATGTGCTGAGCACTGTTCTAAGTGCTGGGGTAGACACAGGGGAATCAGGTTGTCCCACATGGGGCTCACAGTCTTAATCCCCATTTTACAGATGAGGTAACTGAGGCACCAAGAAGTTAAGTGACTTGCCCGAAGTCACACAGCTGACAAGTGGCCGAGCTGGGATTCGAACCCATGACCTCTGACTCCAAAGCCCGTGCTCTTTCCACCGAGCCACACTGCTTCTACGTAAGCTACTTATTATGATCTGAACCTAATATCCATTTGTCTTTAAGATAGACCTGGCTAAGCCTAAACTGAAGTCCTGGGGAAGTGGAAATGTTTGTGCATGCATCCGTTCCTCTGCACTGCTGTGCTCACATGATTTTCCATTTCCCACATTACAGTTACCACACTTTCCTAGAGTCAGTGTTTCCCCTATTCCCCAGCCCAGACTAACCAGGAGACCACAGTGTGGGAGCAGGAGGGTACAGATTACTCTATAATTGTCTGGCCTTGCCTTCCTACTTCTCTGTCTGTGGCCCCTCCTGGTTTCCTCCAGAACCCTACCGTGCCATGTCTTTGAGTCACAGCAGCAGCTCTATATAGTAAGGTAATATAAAGAGCTTTTGAGAGAAGAGAAGCAGTATGACTTAGTGGATAGAGCACAGACCTGGGTTCTAATCCTGGCTCCTCCACATGTCTGCTGTGTGACCTTAGGCAAGTCATTTCATTTCTCTGCACCTCACTTACCTCATCTGTAAAAAATGGGGGTTAGGAGTGCGAGCCCAATGTGGGACAGGGACTTTGTCTAACCTGATTAACTTGTATCTATCCCAGTACTTAGAACAGTGCTTGGCACATAGTAATTGCTTAACAAGTACCGTAAGTGTTATTATGATTACTCTGAAAGTAACTTTGACACAGACTTCCCTGAACGAATGATGGATAAGCCTTAGTCCTGAGACTTCTGGCCCAAGAACCTGTGCAAAGGGATTGCTAGAGCTGGTGGCTTTCGGTAACACCATATCTATCATTGCACAAAACTTTGAGGTGTAATCGAAATGAAACCATTTTCAACTTTAGTTCGCAAATGCAGGCATGTCCATTCTCCTGTTTGTTCCCAGGCATTGTCTAACAGGATCATTAAAGCTGACCTGTTTCATATATTGGGTCCTTGGTTAAGCCATCTTGAAAAATTCAGGCAAATTGAAGGGAGAGAAGAGACGAATCCACGAAATCCACCCGACCCTCTTTGGAATAGTTTGCTAATGTGGAAAAGCACATGCTGTTCTTATGTTTTAAAAAGAGAAAAGCTGTTAACACCTAATTAAGCTCTATCAAATTTATTATCCATATTATGAATAATAATCTGCTCATATAACCTCCCTGGAGATACAGGATGAGACGAACAGATTTCAAATGATCACTTTCATGCAGCATGTAATTTATTTAGGTTTTAGGACAGCATCTGTCATTTTGACACTTAAATAGACCATCAAAGAAAAACACTTTAAACCATAATAGAAATCAGATTTCCCAAAGATATTTCAGTTTAATGGGATTACAAAACCGTATTGGGTGAACTAGCTTTCGTTCATTAAAAATTGCACTGGCCCCTAACAGCAGAAAAAGCAATTCACTTTTAGACAGGAGCAGGCAAGTGTGTTTCCTGTGCTTGCACACAAAATATAAAACTCTGGCCCATGCTGAATAGCAGTTAGAAAAACAATTTTTTTGTGTGAAAAACTGTGGAGCAGTATGCAACAGTCCAATTTACCCTACAAATGATAAAACATGTTTGAAAAAACTATGTCTTGCATTATTTCTTTGCATGGTATTTACTGCTAGAGACTTTTCAAACTTGAAAGTGCAGATGAGAGAGAGTGGTGTGCTCTTCCAATCAGTCACTCAATGGTATTTATTGAGCATTTACTCTATGCAGAGCACAATACTAAACTCTTGGGAAAGTACAGCACAACAGAATTAGCAGACATATTAATAATAATGTTGGTTTTTGTTAAGTGCTTACTATGTGCAGAGCACTGTTCTAAGCTCTGGGGTAGATACAGGGTAATCAGGTTGTCTCACGTGAGGCTCACAGTCTTCACCCCCATTTTACCAGTGAGGGAACTGAGGAACTGAGAAGTGAAGTGACTTGCCCACAGTCACACAGCTGACAAGTGGCAGAGCCGGGATTCAAACCCATGACCTCAGACTCCCAAGCCCGGGCTCTTTCCACTGACCCACGCTGTCCATAATGAGCTCACGGTCTAGAGAGGGAGACAAGAATTATTATGAATAAGTAATTTGTAATTTATCATTTAAAGATATGTACATAAATTGAGGATTGTGAGTGGGATGAATATCAGATGTTCAAAGGTCACAGATCCAAGTACATAGATGATGCAGAAGGGAGACCGAGCAGGGAAAAGGAGGGCTTAATCAGGGAAGGCCTCCCAGAGGAAAAGTTACCTTAATCAAACTTTGAAGGTGGATAGAGTGGTGAGTTGGCTTACATGGACCGGGGAAGGAGTTCCAGGCTAAGGGGAGGATGTGGGAAAGGGGTCGATGGCCAGATAGACAAGATCGGGACACAGTGAGTAAGCTGGTACTAGAGGAGCAGAGTGGGTGAGATGGGCTGTAATAGCAGAGCAGTGTGAGCTGAGGTATGACGGGAAAGCTGATTGAGTACTTTAAAGCCAAATGGTAAGGAGTTTCTGTTTGGTGCAGAGGTGAAGAGTAGACATTGGAGGTTCTTAAGGAGTGGGAAGTAATTGACTCAAAGTATTTGTTGAAAAATTATCTATGCAGCAGAGAGAAGTATAGACTGGAGTGGGGAGAGACAGAAGGCTGGGAGTTCGGCTGGTTGGCAGATGAGGAAGTAATAATAATAATAATGGTATTTATTTGAGATATACTGAAGGCAGGAGGAAATGTGATATGGCAGGGAATGAGAGGGGTTGGGGCTGAAGATGTAGATTTGGGAATCATCTGCGTAGAAATGGTAATTGAAGCCATGAGAGCATGGCCAAAGGCCCTGCTGTTTCTCCCTTGATCCCATGCTATATCTCCTCCCTACCATTCCTGTCCAAATTCCTTGAATGAGTTGATTTTTCCCACTTCCTCAACTACCTCTCCTCCAACTCCCTTCTCAACCATCTGCAATCCGGCTTCCCCCCTCCACACCACTGAAATTTCTCTTTCCAAAGTCATAAATGAACTCCTCCTTTGCCAAATCCAGTGTAGCTTCCTTTGACTTTTCAACTGGCTTTTTTAAAAAAAATCAAATCAAATGTGTTGAGTACTTCCTGTGGTAGGAAGCTTGGGAGAGTACAATATTATACAATTGGTAAACATGTTCCCTGCCTACAAGGTTTTTGACATTATAGACAAACCCTTCTCCTGGAAATACTATCAAACCTTCAAATACTATCAAACGGTCCTCTCCTGCTTCTCTTATTGCTCTGGTCAGTCCTTCTCTGCTTCTTTCACTGGATGTTCCTCTGCCTCCCACACGTTAAGACTCAGTTCTGGGTCCCCTTCTAGTCTCCATTTACACCTACTCAAAGGAGCTCATCCATTCCCATGGCTTCAACTACCCTCTCTATGCAGATGACTCCTAAATCTGCATTTCAGCCTCAACATCTCCTGCAATCTCACATTTCTTCCCTGCTACCAAGATCCCCTTGCCCAGATATCTCACTGTCACTTTAAGGTCACTGTGTTCAAAACTGAATTCCTCTATATCCTTCCCAAATTTTCTCCTCCTCCAATTTTCCCATCACTGTTGAAAATAACCACCAACCTTCCTGTCTGACAAGCCTGCAACTTGGGCATTATCCTTGATAAATCTCTCTCCTTCCAAATGCATATTTAGTCAGTCATAAATCCTGTCAATTCTATATCCACAATAGCTCTACAATTCACTTCTTCTCCTCCATCCAAACTGCTATCACCCTGGTTCAAGTCCTTTTTATATCCTATCTCAACTACTGCAATGAAAAGCCTCCTCAATGACCTCCCTGCCTACATCCTCTCCCCTTTCTCGTACTGCAAAGAATTCCTATCCCAGATCTGCCACCCAGATCATTTTTCTAAAAACTAATTTTGTGCATTTCTCCCCATTCCTCATGTGCTTCCCTCCAATGGTTGTCCATCCATCTCCACATCAAACAGAATCTTCTTATTCAAGATATTCAATCAACTCTGTTCCCTCCTACTTAACCTCACTCATCTTCCACCACAACCCAGCACACACTTTGCTCATTTTATTCCAACCTCACTCTCATATTCCAGCACTGACCCCTTGCTCACAGTCTCCATCCTACCTGGACCTTCTTCCCCTTCATATCTGACAGACCAGCACTCCCCCCCACAGAAAAGCCTAATTAAAATCTCATCTCCAGGAAAACATACCCTGAATAAGCTCTTACCCTATTTTCCCTCCCTGCTGCCTCACCTATGTTCTTAATCCCAACTCCTTAATTCCTCCCCCATTCCCTCACATCAACAACATATCTATTATTATATTTGGTTGCTTCTCTTACCTGTAATTTATTTTAATTTCTTTTTTACCCTACTACCCAATGAACAGTAATAATAATAGCATTCGTTACGTGCATACTGTTTGTCTTTAACCCTTCTAGGCGCTGGGTAAGATACAAGTTAATCACATTGGACATAGTTCCTGTCCCACATGGGGGTCACAGTCTAAGTAAGAGGGAGAACAGGTATTGAATCCCCATTTTACAGATGAGGAAACTGAGGTGGAAAAGTTAAGTGACTTGACCAACGTCACATAGCAAGCAATTGGCAGAATCAAGATTAGAACTCAGGTCCTCTGATTCCCATGCCTATAGACTTAATATTATTTCATTGAGAAATAGGGTCTTTGTTTTCTCTCGTTTATGTTTATTTTTCCCCCACAGAATACTTTGACTTCAAGTATTTTAAAATCCAAATACCAAGCAGAAGTCTCTACTAAAATAATATTCAGTGTGTGTGTGTGTGGGGGGGGAGGTTTGGAAATGTTGTGAAGAACTACGGAGCTCATTCAGTTTGAAAGGTTCTTTTTACATGTCTTTTTGTTCCAACCTATTCATTTTTGCACCAGCCATCTTTCCCTACATACTTAGTAGTTGAAATTTATTCAAAGATTGTATTCCATCAAGATAAAATTGATGGTGTCTTGTGGGAAAACTTTTATATCAAAACACATATATAAGTATGGATATATGTGTGTGTGGAGATATTACACATCAATTACACATCATAAAATGTGTAAGCAAAACTTTAATCAAGAGTAGGTACTCCTTTCAGCTGTGATTTTCCTAGTTCCCAGAAGTCTATCATTTCCCTATTCTTTTCGCTTGGCCACTCTAAGGTTTAGTTGATGTCTTATGAAATAACTAGTGTCCAGGGATATTTTTACTTTATTCTTTGATGGAACTTTCTGATTTGTTTTCTCCATCATTGTAATCAGAACTTCCTCACTAACTCTCTTGTATTGTACTCTCCCAAGTGCTTAGTACAGTTGTACAGTTAGTAATCTTGTTAATTTGGACTTCTTTTTAGGGAGTTTACAACAATGTGAACGTGAGCTTCGTCTCTACTGTTGTCAAAGGAAAATAGGCTTTCATTGTAAGAAGGAAATATTTGAACTATAATGTTTTGTACAGAACTGGGCCTAAACTAAATTTGCAGAAGTACTAGGGAGGAGAAACCTGACTACCTCTTGTTTCTCCAATTCTTAGGCAGAATTAAAGATAGTTAGCTAGACACCAGGACCCTAAACCTAAACTTAGTAGCGTGTTGGCATATGCACTTCTTGGTTAAACAATTGCCGAGTACTCTAGTAAAACCTCTTTTAGAAAATGTTCACAGTTTGCTGTTTTCACTTGCTTCAGGGTGGGCTTATCGACTCATTTTGCTCCAAATTAGTGGCATATGGTAATAGTTTTTCTTGTGAACTATATTGTAGATGTTCATTTGAGAGCCTAAATTTCTTTTACAGCTTATACAACAGAGGAAGGGATTAAATCTTCGTTTCTAGAAATCTTAGAGGACGCCTGCAGCAAACCCAATGAAGTGTCCTATTGTGAATTTGAAGATTACTATGAAGGACTGAGTATTGGGATACTGGATGATGAAGATTTTGTTAATGTTCTAAGGAATGCTTGGGGGATTTAGAATAGGAAAATATATAAAATATCACTCGGTTCATTTGGAATGTAAAGCTGACTGAATCAAGTGCTTCTGAATACTTTTCAAATATTTTTCCAGTTTCACTGAATTGTCATTAGTTTAATAAAGGAAGCTTCATGTGGAGAAAAATATGCTGTAAACCAAAGAGACCCTTATATACGCAGATGAATGTCTTTAAGGTTTGTAAATACATGGAAATGTTTTGGGCCCTTTTTTTGTTAACCATCTTCCTTGGGAAAATGATAAATGCAATTAGCTATTCATGATCTTGTGCCTTATAAATGCCTTCTTATTGACTTTGTTTTCTGCACCCTATCCTACACAGAAAGCTTAACTACAGGGATTTCATGTTCCGTGAACGGTCCCTTGGAAATGACTCAAGTAATGCAACTCATTTGTACAGATACATATAATTGCCTTGGAACTCGAAAATAACGCCACCATTGAGGAAATTAACCTATTTAACTTATGCATGGAGTGGATGTATGCAATGGAAGTATCACAAAGGGTTCAGAACAAAATCCTGGCAATTATTCCATTACATTTAAAAAATTTCAATCTCTATGCTAGGCCTGACCCCAAATTATGTGCTGTTGCATATTAAATAGTCACTCATCAGTGAGTTTACTCACAAAAGCATTCCCTTTTTTTTTAAGATTTCTTCTATCAATTCTTGTTTTTATATAGTGCTTTACAGTAGTAACGTCAAAATCAGTCACAAACATGACCTCAGTGATTATCTCAAACAAAATATAATCTGACAAAATATAATGGAACAATGACCTTTCCAAATTCATGGGACCTGACAATAGGCTAAATGTTGATCTATTGGTCTAAAGTTTAGGTGTGTCAGGAAAAGGTTGAAATGCGAGTAAAATAGAGGCTTTTCCCTAAAGTTCTAGCCTCATCTTTCCCCTTCCTTCTCTTTCCTAAACTTCATAATCAGTCGGCCAATAGTATTTATTATTTACTATGTGCACAGCATAGTACTAGGCACTTGTGAGAATGCAGTAAAATTAAAAGTTGTGGTTTAAACTCTCAAGAATCAATGAAGCTCATATTTTCCCCATTGCCCAGAGACATTGTTGGGGAGGATTTAATTCTTCCAGGAGAAATTTGTCATAGCTCCCAAAATATAACCTAGAATAATTTGTTGATTTCTATAGTATTTATGCTCTATTATATTATTACTCAGTGGAAAGAGGTATAGTCTAAATCTATTTTATTCTGTAATAACTACATTTGAAGCAGCGTTGCCTAGTGGATAGAGCGTGGGCCTAGGAGTCAGAAGGACCTGGGTTCTAGTCCCAGCTCTGCCACTTGTCTATTATGTGACCTCAGACAAGTCACTTAATGTCTCTGGCCTCAGTTACTTCATCTGTAAAATGGGGATTAAGACTGTGAGCCCTATGTGGGACAGGAACTGTGCCCAACCAGATTGGTTTGTATCCACCCCAGCGCTTAGAACAGTGCCTGGCACATGGTAAGTGCTTAACAAATATCAAATTATTATTGTTATTGTTATTAGATTTCCTGGACAGTTTCTCATTATCTGTTTTTGTAGGATTGATTTTCCTGCTATATTTTTCATGACTAAGGAAAGATAAAAGGAATAGCAGGAAGCATTTTAAAAAGTGATAGGAATAATGATAAAGAAATACCACTTTCATTTTCCCCAAAATGCCAGCCTAATGGAAAAAGCACTGGATTGAGAATCAGAAATCCATTCCAACCCTTTTACAGGTTACACGACTATATACAGATTATTTTAACAGCTTGATAACCATCATGGCTCTTATCTGTATAATGAGGACTCCACTGGCTGCCCTTTCATATTTTTCCAGCAATGTTGTTAGCATGAGTAAGGGAATGCTTACAGAACACTTTGATCTATGCAAATTCAAGGTGGTGTTATTTTTAGCTTCTTAGTGTAAGGTTTGGAAGTACCACGTGTTGATGATGGAAATAAACAGAAATCATTAGAACATATTTTTGTTAGTGCAACAGTTCAAAGTTGGCATTTCCCAACAAAGTTTTAAATGCATGTAATTAAATCCAATTTTCGGATGAGTTAAATATCTTATGGGATAAATTTGTGCTACGTAACTTTTCAATTTATGATTCAGATTATTAGGGATAATTCTAAATTCCACCTATTGTTTTAATGGTAATAATGTCTTTAGTTGTGCAATAGGCACAATTTGTGGAGCAGTGATCAGACGCTTTACAATGAACAGTAAATGCCTTACATTCTTGAAAGGAAGCATTTTCTCTTTTCTTGAAATGCAATGTTAAAGAACTGATTAATTGAACTCATGAAAGTCACATTTTCTGTAACATGAATATTTTACATGAAGTCTTTTTAGTAAAATCGGTTTATTTTCTATTCAAAAAGTCTCCTTTGTTAATTTGTATTTCTAATTTGATGTATTATGTGAATTGGTGTAAGTAATACTAAGGCCAATTTAAATTGACAATCAAATTTAGTTAATATTTTTGAATTTGCATCTTCTTTCCTTCATTCAAAATTGTCTTAAATATGTGGCAGTATACATTTTGAATTATCAGAATTAACCTTTCCATGTAGAAAAATATTTTGAAAAAAACTGAAATCTCTTTTTGAAAGAGTAATAATAATGCTGGAGAAAGTAGAAAAAAACAACCCTGAATTTTAGGGCAGTAACTATATATACCCCAAATAAAATGAACAAGCCAATTGTGTATTTTCTTGATGTTCTTTTTAGTGAACATGTCAAACCAGTGATTCAAAACTAGAAAATTTAAGGGAATTGCCTGCATGTGGTATAAAATTTCAGAATAATTCAGTTTTATGACTGCAGTAATTCACATCTTGGGTGTTATTCACTGCTTCAGTCAAGCTATTAACTTGTTGACAGTTTAGACAAGAGTTTTGTCAAACAGGCACTGTAGGCTGTGTTTAATACAAATCGTTTCAGTATATGTTTATGTAAATAGTATTTTCAGAAATAAAATGTGCAGATGGTAAACTATCATCAATTCAATCAGTCAGAATAACCTGGTTAAATCTAAATAACCTGACTGAATAAAATTTTCAAGCTTTGGTTCACAGACTATAGGGATGAGAAGCAGTGTGTCCTAGTGGAAAGAGGATGGGCCTGTGAGTCAGAAGGCCTGGGTCATAATCCTGGCTCTGTCACTCGGTCTGCTGTACAACCTTGGACAAGTCACTTAGCGTCTCTGTGCCTCATTTTCCTCATCTGTAAAATGGGGATTCAATTCAGTACTCCATCTTAAACTTTGGGCCGCGATTATCCCGTATCTACCTCAGTGTTAATACAATGTTTGTCACAAAATTAGCACTTAAGAAATACCATAATTATTACTAAAAAAATGAGATAAAATTCCAGGGAGTTTAGGGAATACAGAGCAAAACCTAATAGAATCAGAAAGAAGTAGGTCCAGGGCACCCTTTCCCCCCAAACTTGCCTTTCATTCCATTCAGAATTATGTGGCTATATTTTTTTTAAAGAAATCTCTTAAGAGATCTGAAAATACTATCAACCACCATTTCTTCAGGAAAACATGGTGGAAAACCAGTCTCTAAAAATCCCATAGAACTGTAGGCTTTAATTTCAGGTGCAAGCAGCTGTTGTTTTTCTTTCGATTTCTCATTCTGTTAGTCTTTGGTAATGGTTCCACCAGTTTTGTTTCTTAGAGAAGGCTTTTTTCTGGATATGGAAAGAGTAGGGTTGGTCACCAGAGGAAAATCTGTTATGTTGGTTCAAGGCAGAGCTAACTATTTGTCACACTCAGGTTCAAAGCTGCCAAGAGTCACTTCAAAATCCACTGGGTCATTCCTTTAATCACCTTCCAATATTCCTCTTATCCAAATGTTGAAGACCCTTAGTTTTCTTGGAACAAAATCTCCTAAGAAACAAGAGACAAGGAGGCCAAAAAATAAAACAGTGTCAGGTGCTGCAACCATTTACCAAATATAAATTGAAACAGATTAGTTTTATTTTCCTAATATTTAATTTATTTAAGCCACCTATGCAACAAGGCTATTTCTAGTCTCACAAGTTGGTTTTCTTGGGTATCAGTCAGCTGGCTTTATGTGGGAATGGACTATTTGGTAACAGAAAGTAACATTTTAAGTTGTTAAACATTCTTTCTGTCTCACAGTGGTAATAACATTCCACAGTTTAGCCTGTGTATATTACTTTAACTCTGGTGTTTTAAAGTGTTTTAAGATGGGAAAATGATTCATGTTTGCATTTTTGTGTGTTTTCCTTATTTCATTTAGGGTATTTTTTCAGTCCAACCTGTCCAGTTTAGCTTACAATGACACCTGCTGGTTGATTTTCTCTATGTTCTTTCAGATGTTCATTTCTCTGAGTGATATATTTTGAGCAATGACATCGAGCTATCTTGACAAAATAACCCAGACAGTGCTGGTGAATCTCAGAATTAGGGCTATGAGTCACCAGAAGAGGTCATGTAATCTACCTCACTTTCTTAGGAGTCTTAATAATAATAGTCCCCCAAAGTTTGTCACCTTTTTTGGGGTATTTTAAACACATTCCTAAAAACAGTAGCTTCTAAATATGATTGAGGCATAGAAGTAAAAATCACAGCAAAAAATACTTTTTCACTCTTTCTGCAGAGCAATGGTACCAAACTTCAGTAGAGGGCACTTTTGAGGACTTTTACGATTTTTCACTTCTGTTTTCTCTGGAGGGAGTAATTTTTTTCTGCATCCTCCAGCAGCTTTGGCTAATTTTGTCATCACAGGCTTTCATTAGAGTGCATTAGTAAAGGAAGAAACTGTTTCTTATTGATGTAATCAAGCTGATGTGACTAGCTGTCTGTGGCTTTTGCCTATCCACAAATCAGTACTTGAAAATAGAGGCTAATTTTCTCTTTGCCAAATGTCCTTTTATTGTAGATTCTATACTGGGAATTTGCATTGTAATGATTAAGTTTACAGCAGGTGGATATCTTCAGGAGGTTTAGTCTTGTTAAAACAACATAGCCAAAGCACAAGATCCAATTAATTGGAGATCATCAAAACAACCAATCTGGATGAGTTAGGGAAAAGAGGAAGTTTTTTTACTGTATTATTCAAATCACTGCATAAACTTTTCCTCTTTAGCTAAAATTGTTTGATATCTAGATGTGCAATCTTCTTGCACCACACACATCCCCCATCCCATAGGGTGATGGCAAACAACTGACTCCTTAACCACTTCCCCACTCCCAAGGGAAGCAATCCTTTCCTTGATTCAGCTATCAATCAGTGAAAACATTAAAAGTTCACAACTTGTTCTGAGGGACAGCTTGACCCTGCCATACAGTGAACATTTTCTCTGAATATTGGTGACTCTTAACTATAAATGCTAAACAGAAGCCATCGCCATCAATCAATATTTAATGAATAGTATGCTTTCCTTTCTTATTTGGCATCCCTAACAACCTCGGACTTTTCTAAAATAGGCCACCATTTCCACTAACTCCTAATCTTAGTCTCAAATTTCAAAATAAGTCTAATATATTGGAGTAAAATACTAACCCATTCCATGTCCCCCATGCCTCTCTTTTTCTTCCTTGGAACCCCATATCATCTTCCTCTACCACCCACTCCAGTTACTGGTCACGGTCATCCACTCACACACAGCCCACTCCCCCCCACCTCCCCCCAGCCCCACCTCCACCTTCTGAACCATTTTGATCCCTTTCTTATTCACATACCTTCTTTCTGTCCCAATCCCTGATCCTTGGAGATTTCGGTCTCCATATGAATGTTTCTGACAACCCATTTGCTGCTCGCTTCCTGTCCCTCCTCTGCTCCACAGACCTCCTGTTTCACTCCACCTCACCCACACACCAATTTGGGTATACACTCAGTCACATCATTTCTAGTCACCGCACAATCTCAACCCTCAACAACTCTGAAATCCCTCTATCCAGCCACAACCTCCTCATCTGCCTTCCCTCCTGCAATTCTCCCCACTCTCCATGTCCATTGGCCTCGCCAGTTGTTTCAGACGTTGAACTTCCTCCTCAAACTCTCTGCCCTCCCACCCACCTCATCTCTTGCCTCCAATGTCCTGGCTATGTACTTTATTGAGAAAATTGAAACCATCAGCTGTGATCTCCCTAAAATCTTCCCAATTCTTCTCTAGTACCTTCTCCTGTCCTTCCTTCAACTCTCCCATCCTTCCCAGCAATATCTCAAGAGGTGATCTCCCGCCTCCTCTCAAAATCCACTCCTTCCACCTGGACTCCGACCCCATCCCTTTGCACTTTATCCAAGCGCCTGCTCCCTCTCTTTGTCCCTCCCTGACCACCATCTGCAACTGTTTGCTCTTCAAAGACTTTTCTCCCACTGCTTTTAAACATGCTAATGTCTCCTCTATACAGTCGATTAGACTGTAAGCCCGTCAAACGGCAGGGACTGTCTCTATCTGTTGCCGACTTGTTCATCCTAAGTGCTTAGTACAGTGCTCTGCACATAGTAAGCGCTCAATAAATACTATTGAATACTAGAAGAAACTTCCCTTGTTCCCAAGACTCCCTCCAGTTATTGCCCCATCTGCCCATTATCCTTGCCTTCCTCAGGCTCAGGGTCCAAGGCAGAGTCCCAGGGTGTTTCCATCATGGAGTGCCGCACGGGCCACAGGGCATTCAAGGGAAGCGGTTCCCCTTCCCTACCCCAAGAAAAGGCCGCTTGGCGGGGATGTGCCTTCATTAAGGCTCTGTAGGGAGAGAGAGCAATTGTCTGTCAGATTTAAAGAGGGAGGCCCGGAGATCTGGGCCACATTGTCATCTCCATGGTCCAGAGTAGGTCTTGCAGCATGGAGAGGAGTCTCCAAGCTGCCTCCACTATGTAGCCAAAGTACCCCTCTCCTCTCCCTACCCCCCTCACCTGCAGGTGCCCTGACGGCCTGAACAGCCCCTGATACTGACTATCGCTGCTGGTATAGAAGGTACCTCAATGCCCATGTCCCGTATCCCCTCGGGGCCTGGCTCCACTGTTGGGCAGGCTCCAGTAGCCCAGGACCACCATTGCCTTCCCTCACATGTCCCGATGCCAAGGTGCCACAGCTTGTCCCCCAGAGAGCAGGCTGCAGCATCTAGACAGTAAGCTTGTCTCTAGACTGTAAGGTTGTCACAGGCAGGGAAAGTGTCCGTTATACTGAGAAGCAGCATGGTGTAGTGGATAGATCACGGGCTCGGGAGTCAGAAGGTCATGGGTTCTAAACCCAACTCCACTATTTGCTGTGGAACCTTGGGCAAATCACTTCACTTCTCTGGGCCTCAGTTATCCGTGAAATGGGGATTGAGACTGTGAGCCCCACATGGAACAGGGACTTTGTCCAACCCGATTTGCTTGTCTCCACCCCAGCGCAAAGTAGAGCGCCTGGTACATAGTAAGCGCTTAACAAATGCCACCATTATATTACTATGTTACACTGTACTCTCCCAAGTGCTTACTACAGTGCTCTGCACCCAATAAGTGCTCAAAAAATACTATTGATTGATTGATATATCTTCTGGAGCCACTTCCACCACAGGACACCTCCAACCCCCGCCACATCGCAGCTTGGGATCGACCCTAGCGCCCCGTTTTTCCCCAATGCCTTGGTATTTTGGGGCTCTCCTCTGTCCCTCACCCCTGACCACATGGCTCTAAGATGGCAGATAGGTCATGAGGTGGAGGTCGAAGGGACAATAGGAGGAGAGACCAAGAACAATGAATGGGGGACCATTCCTGCTCAAACACCAATAGGAAGCCACAGAGCCCAATTGACAATGGGAGGATCATCAGAAGATCCAAGGGAAACTGATTGTCAGGGCAGGGCAGGCTTATGCAAATGGAGAGATGTTAAGACCCCATCCATGTAAGTGCCTGAGGCTCACTACCTGGACCAGCAGCCAGGTGCTGACACTTCCTGGGAAGGAATGGGATTAAAGGCGCCTGACTTGGAATGAGTATGCTGCGACTCACTGGGAATTGGATAATGTTATCCCTCTTACCACTCCTCTCCTAATTTGTTGAGTGAATAGTTTACACCTCTGCCTTCACTTCTTCTCCTCTGATTCTTATCATCATAAATGGTATTTACTGAGCGCTTACTGGGTGCAGGACACTATTAAGTGCTTAATTCTCTCTTTGACTCCCTCCATACTGGCTTTGCCCCCTTAACTCCACCAAAACAGCCCATTCAATGTTCACCAATTACCTTTCTTGCTAAATCCAACAGTTCTTAATCCTACTCCAACTTTCGTCATTATCCTTAATGGTATTTTTTGAGCACTTACAGTGTGCTGAATACTGTACTAAGTGCTTGGGAGAGTATGATACAACAGAGTTGTAGCTATGTTCTCCCCACCTGCCTTCAATAATGTGGACTACCCCCTTTTTCTGGAAACATTATCCAACCTTGGGTTCACTGATACTGTCCTCTGCTCGTTCATTCAATCATTCAACCATATTTGAATGGTGTCTGTGTGCAGAGCACTTGGGAAAGTACAATATAATAATAAACATACACATTCCTTGCCCACAAGGAGCTTACAGTCTGGGAGGAGGAGAAAGACAAATAAATAAATTAAAGATATATACATAAGTGCTGTGGGGCTGGGACAGAGGTTGAATAAAGGGAGCAAGTTAGGGCGATGCAGAAGGGAGTGGGAGAAGAAGAAAGGAGGGCTTAGTCAGTGAAGGCCTCTCAGAGGAGATGTACCTTCAATAAGACTTTGAAGACGGAGAGAGTAATTGTCAGTTGGATTTGAGGAGGGAGGACGTTCCAGGCCAGAGGGAGGACATGGGCAAGGGATCGGCAGTGAGATAGATGAAATCGAGGTACAGTGAGAACATTAGCATGAGAGGGGGTAGTGTGCGGGCTGGGATGTAGTAGGAGAGTAGCAAGGTGAAGTAGGAGAGAGTAAGGTGATGAAGTGCTTTAAAGTCAATGATGAGGAGTTTTTGTCTGATGCAGAGGTGGATGGGCAACCACTGAAGTTTCTTGAGGAGTGGGGAAACACGGCCTGAACGTTTTTGTAGAAGAATGATCCTGGCAGCAGAGTGAAGTATGGACTGGAGTGGGGAGAGGCAGGAGGCTGGGAGGTCAACCACGTCTGGAAGTTTTACTGCCTTTGTATTTGCTAAGTAATTCAATATCACATCAGATACTTGAAGTCTGTTAAAGGTATCTGGACTTAGCTAAAGATATTGTTCCTCCTAAAGCACCTTATTCAAAAGGACACAAATTTCAGTATTTAGCTGTACTTTGCTCTTAATTCCTTAGCCTCATGACCTTACACATATTCCTGGCTGTGAACTCCCACCCTCCCTACATAATATAGGCCACATCTGTCCCCACATTCAAATTCCTTCTAAATTTCCAGCTGCTCCAACAAGCTTTCCCCACTTGATTTCCTGGCAACATAGTTGTATTTACTGAGCGCTTACTGTGTGCAGAGCACTCTACTACATGTGGGAGAGTAGAAAATAACAGTAAAACAGAGTACAATATAACAGACACATTCCCTGCCCACAATGAGCTTACAGTCTAGAGGGAGTGACAGACATTAATATAAATAAATGAATTGCACAAATGCATGGAAGTGTCGTGGGGCTTGTAGAGAGGATGAATAAAGTCAGAGATATGTACCTAAGTGCTGTGGGGAACCTCTGACTGCCTGAAGTCCTTCAAGGCTATTTTTTGGGTTCCCTTCTATCCTCCATCTACACACTTGGAGAACTCATTCATTCCCCTCGCTTCAACTACCATCTCGCTGGGGATGATTCCTAAATCTACATTTCCAGACCCAAGCTCTCCTCCTCTGCAGCCTCACATTTTCTTCTACTTTCAGGATATTTCTACCTGGATGTCACCAACACTTCAAACTATACATGTCCAAATCAGGATTTCTTATCTTCTCACCCAAACCCAGTCCTCCCCAATCTTTCCCATCACTGAGGACAATACCACTCTACTCCCTATCCCACAAGCCCATAATCCTTGGCGTTGGTCTTCGACTCACCTCTCTCATTTAATCCACATATTTAATGTCACCAAATCCTGTTGGTTCTACCTTCACATCATGGCTGAAATCTGCCCTTTCCAAACTGCTACCAGGCTGATCTAAGCCCTTATCTTATCCCAACTTGACTACTGCATCTGTCTCCTTGCTAACTTCCCTGCCTCCTGTAACTCCCCACTCCAGTCTATACTTCACTCTGCTACGCAGGTCATTTTTCTACAAAAGTGTTCAGTCCATGACTCCTCACTCCTCAAGAATCTCCACTGTCATCTCCCATCTACCTCCACGTCAAAGAGAAACTCCTTACCACTGGCTTTAAAGGACTCAATTACCCCACACCCTCCTACCTTTCCTCACTGATTTATTACAACCCAGCCCACACACTTCGCTATTCAAGGGCCAGCTTAGTCACTGTGCCCTGATCTCGTCTATCTTACTGCTGACCCCTTTCCTATGTACTCCCCCTAGCCCGGAACTCCTTCACCCTCATAAACACCAGACCACACTCTCTCCAAACTTTAAAACCTTATTAGCTAAGGTCACATTTCTCCTGAGATACCTTCTCTCAGTTTTCCGGTCCCTCTCCTTTATGCACTGCCTAATCACTTGGATCTGTGTCCTTTGGGCATTTAATATTTGCACCACCCTCAACCCACAGTACATATCCACAAATTCTATATTACAAATTATTTATTTATATTGAGGTCTGTCTCCCCCTCTAGGCTGTAAACTCACCATGAACGGGGAACGTGCCTGCCAACTCTTGTATTGTACTCTTCCAAGTGTCTACTACAGAGCTCTGCACATAAGTGCTCAATAAATGCCACTGTTGTTGATGACAAAGATGATGATGATGATGATGCTGAAGGCCTGAGAATGGGGTGAATAAAGTGTGTAAATCCAAGTGCAAGAGGAATGGAGAAGGGATATTTAGCAGAGGAAATGGAGGCTTTAGTTGGGGAAGACTTAGGTGGGAGAAGTGATGGTTTGTAGGATATGTAGGAGGAAGGACTTCCAGGCCAGAGTCCTTATTTATTACATTCTATTCTCTTATTTATTGCATTCTATTCTCTTGTCGAAGAGCAAGTCGGGATGGCAGAAAGTCTGCCCCAGAGGAGTAGATGACCTGAAGTCTAATTCATTAAGTTATGGGATGAAAATTTTGGTTTTCTCCTCTGCTTGCAATGAGGAATTTGCAATCAATTCAGCAGTCAGGATGTTTCTCCTCATCTCTATTGAGTTTCACTTTCCTCCAGGATCACAGCTTTCTCGATTCAGTGCAGTAGTCCTGCACTGTATTGTTCAATCGTTCCTAGCCTTCAGTTTTTGCTTCAGTTCGGGAAGCAGCATGGCTCAGTGAAAAGAGCCTGGGCTTCAGAGTCAGAGGTCATGGGTTCGATTCCTGGCTCTGCCACTTGTCAGCTGTGTGACTGTGGGCAAGTCACTTCACTTCTCTGGGCCTCAGTTCCCTCATCTGTAAATTGGGGATTAACTGTGAGCCTCACGTGGGACAATCTGATTACCCTGTATCTACCCCAGTGCTTAGAACAGTGCTCTGCAAGCGCTTAACAAATACCAACATTATTATTAGTATTATTTATAGTTCTGTTCTTTCATCAGCTTTTGTATTTCATATCATTATGTCATTCATTCATTCGTTCAATAGTATTTATTGAGCGCTTACTATGTGCAGAGCACTGTACTAAGCGCTTGGAATGTACAAATCGGCAACAGACAGAGACAGTCCCTCCCCTTTAACAGGCTTACGGTCTAATCGGGGGAGACAGGCAGACAAAAACAATGGCAATAAATAGAGTCAAGGGGAAGAACATGTTTCTTGATGTTTCTCATTAAAACAATGGCAAATAAATAGAATCAGGGTGATGTACATCTCATTAAACAAAATAAATAGGGTGATGAAGATATATACAGTTCAGTGGATGAGTACAGTGCTGAGGGGATGGGACGGGAGACGGGGAGGAGCAGAGGGAAAGTGGGGAGAAGAGGGCTTAGCTGTGGAGAGGTGAAGGGGGGTAGAGGGTGCAGAGGGAAAAGGGGGGAGCTCAGTCTGGGAAGGCCTCTTGGAGGAGGTGAGCTTTAAAAGGGTGTCATTGCACCCTCTTCTATGATGTTATGATAAAAATATAAGAACAAAATGATAGCTATTGAACTTTCAATTATTTAGAGTCTGATAAGCTAAACATTTTGGACAAGGGATCAAGAAATAACTTCTTTCTTGAGGAGAATGAGTCTTTTCTCTTTGCCGATTGTTGTTTCATTATTGGTATTTGTGTGAAGTTTGACTGGAAGATTGAGGCTTGCAGGAAGTATATATTTTTAGAATCACCATTTTATTTAGGCCAACCAGTCAAAGCAAACCAGATGGTTGCACAATTATCCATTAAATTCAGGACCATTGTTACAGCAAATACAGATATGAGAGGCCAAATGGATTTTGACTTTGACTTCCAATACCGTGGCTTAAAAGCATTTTTTTTTTTGAGTTTTTAATGTGTCCTCAAATGCTTGGGAGTTGCTGAAAAGATAATCACTGAGTCACTGAAGTGCTTAGTAGTGCTCTGTTCACTAAAAGTGCACAATAAATACCATTGACTGATTCATTGATCTACTGAGTCTCATGTCTCCACCCAGAGAGTACTTAATTGAAGACGAGGTGAAATGCGCCAAGATGTGCTTATAAATGATGGATTTCAAGCTTAGGGAAAGCATTTTGAAGGCTAAGAATTCAGTTCTATACTGTAAACTCCTTGAAGGCAGGGGACATGACAAGCTGGCTCTCTTGTACTATACTCTCCTAGTCCTCACTACAGTGCTTTGCACACAGTAAGTGCTCAATAAATGCTATCGATTGATTGATTCTGAGATTTGTCCATGGCATTACCAATCAGTCAATCGAAGGTACTCACTGAGCACGTACTCTGTGCAGAGCACCTTACTAAGAAGTTGAGAGAGTTCAGTAGAATTGGGAGACACGATCCTTGCCCTCTGGGAGTTTAAAATCTACTTTGGGAGATAGTCATTAAAATAAATTACAGTGGAGGAAGAAACAAAGTACAGCGATATAAATGTAGGTGCTATGGGAGTTGGGATGAGGTGAATATCAAAGTGCTTAGGGGCTATGGACTTAAGTGCATAGGCTACACAGAAGGGAGGAGGAATAGGGTGGGAAGATGAGAGGCTAGTCAGGAAGGCAACTATGAATTTAGTAGGGCTTTTTAGATGGGGAGAGTTTTGGTCTGTCAGACATGAAGCAGGAGGGAGTTCCACCCGGGAGGAGGGCAAGTACAACACCAAGATAGCGCGAGAAAGGAGACGGAGGCACATTTAGTAAGTAGGTTGGTGTGAGAGGAGTGAAGTGTGTGGATCGTATTGTAGTGGGAGGGGAGCTAGAGTAGATAAGCAGGAGAGAGGTGATGAGCGCCTTAAAGCTGATGGTGAGGTGTTTCTCTTTGATATAGAGGTGGATTGGAAACCATTGGAGGTTTTACATAGAACTTTTTTTTTAGAAAATGACTGAGTCAGAAGAGGGGAGAGATTGGAGGCAGGGAGGTCAGTGAATGGAACAAGATGGTGGCGATAGTAGCAGGGCTGAGAAAGGGCTGAGAGAGGCAACAGAGAGTGCTGGAGGTCCAATGTCAGGTAACTCTCCCAGTCGCACGCTCAAAGGGGAAGGGAAGCTGATCCCATCCTCTCCCTCTCCATCCTCTCCCTCTCCCTGCCTGTGGGGCATCTAGGGTGGCACCAAAACGAAGGGACACTGAGCCCTCCGGACCGGCCCCCTCACACTAGGGACCTAAGTTTGCACCTGAGGGAAAGGCCACTGACCATCCCAGGGCCCACTCGGCAAGCCAGGGGCCAAAAAAACTGAATCAAAGGGAGGGTCTCCACCACCCCGCCATCAGTGACCTAGGATCTATCCAGGGAAGGGACCCTGAGCCCTCAGCCCCCTCCTCTCCCCTTACATAGAGGCCTAAGATCAAGCCAGAGGGAAGGCCCGCTGACTGCCCCAGCATCTGCTCAGCAAGACAAGGGGAAGACAAAGGGAATGTCTCCACCACCCCCTGCCCTCCCCTCTCCCAACAGCAGTGGGCCTGGAGTTGCCACCACCGGGGAAGGAAGGAAGGAAGGAAGGAAGGAAGGAAGGAAGGAAGGAAGGAAGGAAGGAAGGAAGGAAGGAAGGAAGGAAGGAAGGAAGGAAGGAAGGAAGGAAGGAAGGAAGGAAGGAAGGAAGGAAGGAAGGAAGGAAGGAAGGAAGGAAGGGAGCTCTCGGGACCTTCTCCCCTCCCAACATACACAGGAGGCCTCAGATGGAGCCAGAGAGAAGGGCCACAACCACCCAGAGCCCACTTGTTAATCCCAGCACAGAACTGTGGATTCCTCCCAAGTGGGAGCTGCTTAGTCACCCCCTTCGAGAGGAATCTGCCCCAGCCCACTGGTCTACAGATCAGCTGCTGGAGCACGGGACTTTCTTTCTCTTAGGTCCTAGCCCCAAAATGTGCCTTCACTCCCCTCCCTCTGATCTCCCCTTCTCTGTCCCCTACACCCGGCACCCCTTCTACCCTCTCCCAACAGGCCAGCCGCCCCCCCACCATGCACTCCCATCCAACCCCTCCCCACCCCTCTTCCCTGCCCCATCCCTATCATCCTGTCCCAGCGCTCTCCTTTATCCCCCTCTCCACACACTGACTCCCTCCAGCTCATCCCCATTCAACTCCTTCCTATGCCTTGCCCCGTTTCCACCCCACACACAGTCTCTCTCAGCCAAATGTGGCCTGTGGAACCCCCACGCCATCATGTGGAAGCTTCCCTTCATTATTGGCCTGTTCTTGTCCTAATCATTATTCCTTCTCACCATCACTGAATTCCTTCTCACCATCACTGAAACCTGGCTCTCCCCAGAGAAGACGGTCTCCTCGGGTGTTCTCTCCAGACAGGGGGTCTCATCTTCTTCCATTCCCCCAGACTCACCTGGAAAGGAGGAGGTGTTGGCTTCCTTCTCGTGCCCCAATGCCACTTTCTCACCATTCCATCTCCCCCATCCTTTTCTTTCCCTTCCTTCTACGCCCATACCATGCACCTCTACCTCCAAATTTTAGTAGCTGTCAGCTACCGCCCCCCCGCCCCCGACCCCCGCCGCCATAGCTCCCATTTCCAACCTTTTTAACTGTTTTGATTCCTTTCTCACATTCCTTCTTTCTTTCTCCTTGCCTACATTGATCCTTCGGGACTTAAATAACCCGCTTTGGATCACTTCTCAGCTCCACGGACTTCCTGATCCACCCCTCCTCACCCATTTACCAACCTGGACACACACTAGATCTCATGATCTCTAACCACTGCACAATCTCTTCCCTCACCAACTCAGAAATCTCTCTATCTGACCACAACCTCTTCAAATGCCTTCTCTCCCACACATCTCCTCCCCATAAATCTGTACTTTCCCCCCACAGAGACCTCCAAACCTTTGGCCCCACCAAATTTTCTCAAGACATCCATGCCCCATTTAGCCTCCATACCCAAACTACCTTCTCATGATGAACAAATTGACACTCTCAACACCACCCTTTCTCCTGAACTCAACTTATTTGCTGCCCTCTCCCTTCATCCCTCTCGTACCACTATCCCACAGACCTGGATCACCTCTACAGTCTGCCTCCTTCATTTCTGTGTACAGGCTACAGAGCATTCCTGGCAGAAATCTAGATATCAGGCCGATTTCGGCCACTTCAAGTTTATTCTTGCATGCTTTAACTATCCTCTTTCCTCTGCCCGGCAAAACTATTTCTCCACCCATGGTCATTGCCCTCGCCAATTGTTCCAGACTATTAACTCCCTCCTCAGGCCTCCTTTCCCCCCCCCCCCCCACGCTCCCCCATCCCTTGCCCCCAATGACCTCGCCACCTACTTCATCAACAAAATTGTCACTACCAGGCATGATCTCCCAAAAATCTCTCCTGCCCCTTCTCTGCCTCCTATCTCCTAACTGTGGGAGTCCCTCAAGGTTCAGTTCTAGGTCCTCTTCTATTCTCCATCTACACCCACTCCCTTGGAGAACTCATTCGCTTCCATGACTTCAACCACCACCTCTATGCAGATGATACCCAAATTTACATCTCCTCTCACCCTCTCTCCAGTCTTGCATCCCTTCCTGGCTTCAAGACATCTCTACTTGGATGTCCTCCTGTCATCTCAAGCTTAACATGTCCAAAACAGAGCTCCTTATCTTCCCATCTTTGGTTTGTCCTTTCCTCGCCTTGACTTTCCCTTCACTGTAGACAGCATCACCATCCTTTCTGTCTCACAAGTCCATACCCTTAGCATTATTATCTTTGACTCTTCTCTCTCATTCAACCCACATATTCAATTCATCATGAAATCCCGTCGGTTCCACCTTCACAACATTGCTAAAATCCTCTCTTTCCTCTCCAAACAAACTGTTACCACATTAATACAATCACTCTTTCTCTGAAAAGTGGTGTGGCTCAGTGGAAAGAGCCCTGGCTTGGGAGTCAGAGGAAGTGGGTTCTAATCTCCACTCTGCCACTTGTCAGCTGTGTGACTCTGGGCTACTCACTTAACGTCTCTGGGCCTCAGTTCCCTCATCTGTAAAATGGGAATTAAGACTGTGAGCCCCATGTGGGATAACCTGATCATCTTGTATCACCCAGCGCTTAGAACAGTGCTTTGCACATAGTAAGCACTTCCTTGCTGACTTCCCAGCCTCCTGTCTCTCCCCACTCCAGTCCATAATTCACTCTGTTGCTCAGATCATTTTTCTACAGAAACGTTCATGACATGTCACTCAAAAAACTCCAGTGGTTGCCTATCCACCCCGTATCAAACAAAAACTCTTCACCATTGTCTTTAAAGCATCTTGCCTTCTCCTACCTCACCTCACCTCACTTCTCTCCTTCAACCCCATGCACACACTTCGCTCCTCTAGGGCTAACTTTCTCACTCTGCCTCGATCTCGCCTGTCTCTCCAAAGACCCCTAGCTGATGTCCCACCTCTGGCCTGGAATGCCCTCCCTCCTCAGATCCAACAGACAATTGCTCTGCCCCTCCTCTAGAGTCTTGTTGAGCGCACATCTCCTCCAAGAGGGCTTCCCAGACTAAGCACCACTTTTTCTCATCTCCCACTCCTTCTGCGTGGCCCTGACTTGCTCCCTTTGCTCTTCCCCCTCCCAGCGCTACAGCACTTATGTACACCATATCTGTAATTTTTTTAATTTGTACTGATGTCTATCCCCCCACCCCCCGACAGACTGTAAGCTCGTTGTAGGCAGGGAATGTCACTGTTTATTGTTGGGTTGTACTTTCCCAAGCGCTTAGTAAAGTTCTCTGAACACAGTAAGCGCAGAATAAATACAATTGAGTGAATGAATGACTGAAACAGTGTTTTGTTGTTAAGTGCCTAGAACAGTGCCCTGCACCTAGTAAAGGCTCAGTGAATACCATTAATTGATATGTCATGTCCATGCCCCTAAGTAAAGTCGGTACCATCTCTCATCATATCCCGATTGGAATACTGCCTCAGGCTCCTTTCTGATCTCCCATCCTCCTGTCTCTCCCTGCTTCAGTCTATACTTCACTCCGCTGGGGATTAAGAATGTTAACCCCACATGGAACATTGACTGTGTTCAACTTGATTAACTTGTAGCTATCCAGCACTTAGTACAGTGCCCGGCATATAGTTAGTGCTTAACAAAAAACATTTAAAAAAAAGGGACAGAGCAGAGATTAGAACCCAGGTCCTCTGACTTCTTGGCCCAAGCTCTTTCCATTAGGCCATGCTGCTTCCCTTAATGATTCAGTTCCTTTCACTGTTTTTCAGAATCAGTGAGTTTAGCTCACACAATAAAAAAATGAAAACAATTACTATGAGATTGATTCAATTTTCCTATCAGGGAAGAATTAGTGACTAAAAGAGGGAATCATGGTTAAAAAAAATGCTATTGGCTTAAAATTCTGAAATTTAGTTAAATTAGTGAAACAGATGTATTTAAAATAGAGTTGTTAAAAATAAAAACAAAAATAACAAAAATACAACAAAATATAATGTATATCATATGTATATAACAAAAATTAAAGTAACAACAATAAAATAATCTTTTATCCAAACAAAAGTGATGGTTCCACTGAGCCAAATAGCTCAGTAACTAAGTTTTTTCATCTTTTATTGAAAAGTTCAGAAAATTTTAATTTCCCCTTTGCCCCTCACTAGCCCCATCCTTCCTGTCTCACAAGTCCATACCCAGGGTACAAAAAGACACAAGAGAGACTTAACCAGAGGTTTATGAAACTTTGTGGAATATATATATGTCTAAATGATTCTAATGGGAAACTTACTACTAGCTACTTAGCAGCTGTGTGACTTTGGGCAAGTCACTTAATTTCTCTGTGCCTCAGTTACCTCATCTGTAAAATGGGGATGAAGACTGTGAGCCCCATGTGGGATAACCCAATTACCTTGTATCTACCCCAGCTCTTAAAACTATACTCACTATACTATACTCATCTAGACTCACTCCCTTGGTGAACTCACTCCCTTGTTGAACTCATTCGCTCCCATGGCTTCAACATCTCTACGCAGACGACACCCAAATCTACATCTCCTCCCCTATTCTCTCTCCCTCCCTCCAGGTTCATATCTCCTCCTGCCTTCAGGACGTCTCCACCTGGATGTCTGCCCACCACCTAAAACTCAACATGCCCATGACTGAGCTCCTTATCTTTCCTTACAAAACCCTGTCCTCTCCCTGACTTTCCCCTCACTGTGGACAGCACTACCGTCCTTCCCATCTCACAAGCCCGCAACCTCGGTGTCATCTTTGACTCTGCTCTCTTATTCACCCCACACATCCAATCCATTACAAAACCTGCCACTCTCACCTTCCCGACATCGCCAAGATCTGCCCTTTCCTCTCCATCCAAACTGCTAACCTTGCTGGTACTATCTCTCATCATATCCCAACTGGACTTTTGCATCAGCCTCCTTTCTGATCTCCCATCCTCCTGTCTCTCCCCACTTCGGTCTGTACTTCACTCCGCTGCCCGGATTATCTTTCTACAGAAACGCTCTGGGCATGTCACTCCCCTCCTCAAAACCCTCCAGTGGTTGCCTATCAACCTCCTCATGAAGCAAAAACTCCTCACTCTTGGCTTCAAAGTTTTCCATCTCCTTGCCCCCTCCTACCTCACCTCCCTTCTCTCTTTCTATCGTACATTCCACTCCTCTGCCACTAACCTCCTCACTGGGCCTTGTACGCACCTGTCCTGCTGTTGATTCCTGGCCCACATCCTACCTCTGACCTGGAATGCCCTCCCTCCTCATATCTGCCAAACTAACTCTCTTCCCCCACCTTCAAAACCCTGCTGAGAGCTCACCTCCTTCAGGAGACCTTCCCAGATTGAGCCCTCCCTTTCCCTCTGCCCCTCCTCATTCCCCCTACTCCCTCCCTCTGTTCTAACCCCTTCCTTTCCCCAAAGCACTTGTGTATATTTGTACATATTTATTACTCTATTTCATTAATGATATGTATATATCTATGATTCTATTTATCTATTTTGATGGCATTGATGCCCGTCTACTTCTTTTGTTGTCTGTCTCTCCCTTCTAGACTGTGAGCCTGTTGTTGGGTAGGGATTGTCTCTGTCTGTCACCAAATTGTACTTTCCAAGCGCTTAGTCAGTGCTCTAAACAGAGTAAGCGCTCAATAAATACAATCGAATGAATGAATAAATGAAATAAAGTCATTCCTTTGGAGTTTGGGTCTGAATATTCTCATCAATTGGTTGTTAGATGAAATTATCAGTATGTTGTATGTCCACTGATTATTCCCTCGTGTTGAAACTTTGCCCTATATTGCCCCGACATTCCTGCTTCTAGCCTTTTCGAGTGTTTCCCGATCTCACTGACAATCCGTTGATTCCCCCCAGCCAGTCCCCTTTATGACTGAGAAAAAATGTTTTCCCCTTTCCTAGATTCCCCGCTTCACCGGATGAACCCTAAAGGGAATTCCCCATATATTTCATGTAGCCTGTAAGGAAGAAACGTGGTATTGGGGAAACGCGGGGTCTAGGTCTTTGTTAGCTGTGTTCATCCCTGCTTGTAAAACACCCACCTTATCCTTTCCTTTCTACAGCAAACCGTTCTAACTCCTTGCGTTTCTATGCAGTCAAACAGATTCTGGAAATTTGCATCTACATTGGGAGATAGGAAGGGGTTGGCGGGGAGACGGCAACGGACTTCCCGTGGGAGTTGGATTCTCTTCTATTGAACTCTTCCAAAAGCTTCGCACAGCGCTCTGCACAGAGTAAGCGCTCAACAAATACCACTGATTGATGGGTTGATTGAGTTGTCGGTCACTAAGGGGTACGTAGACAGCCCAGCGGTCAAAGAGCGCGCGATCCGTCTCGGGGGACCCCGATACGGGAGGGATCGGGGGTGGGGGGCGGGGGCGGGGCAGACAGGGGGTTCCTCTCCAGACCACCGCGCTCCCTCCCGCCCTATGCTGGGGGCGGCCGGGAGGGGGCGCTGAGCAGCGGAGAGGGTGGCGAAGGGGACGCGGAGCGGCGGCCATCATTCATTCATTCATTCATCCATCCATTCATTCATTCGTATTTATTGAACGCTTACTATGGGCAGATAAGCAGCGTGGCTCAGTGGAAAGAGCACGGGCTTTGGAGTCAGGGCTCATGAGTTCGAATCCCAGCTCTGCCACTTGTCAGCTGTGTGACTGTGGACAAGTCACTTAACTTCTCTGTGCTTCAGTTCCCTCGTCTGTAAAATGGGGATTAAGACTGTGGGGCAACCTGATTCCCCTGTGTCTACCCCAGCGCTGAGGACAGTGCTCGGCACATAGTAAGCGCTTAACAAATACCAACCTTATCACTGTACTAAGCGCTTGGAATGGACAATTCGGCCACAGATAGAGGAGCGGCGGCGGCGATCATGCATTCATTCATTCATTCTTCACTCAGTCGTATTTATTGAGCGCTTACTATGTGCAGAGCACTGTACCGAGCGCTTGGAATGGACAGTTCAGTCACAGATAGAGGAGCGGCGGCAGCGATCATTCATTCATCCACTCACTCAATCGTCTTTATTGACCAATTACAATGTGCCGAGCACTGTACCGACCGCTTGGAATGGACAATTCGGCCACCGATAGAGGAGCGGAGGCGGCGGCGGCGGCGACCATTCATTCATTCATTCATTCATTCATTCATTCATTCATTCATTCATTCAGCCGTACTTATTGAGCGCTTACTATGTGCAGAGCACTGTATTAAGCGCTTGGAATGGACAGTTGGGCCACAGAGAGAGGAGGAGCGGTGGCGGCGGCGGCGGCGGTCCGGGCGGCTCAGTCCCAGCCCGGTCCCCTCTCCTGCCCCTTCCCCGCTCCAGCCCGACCCTGCCGTGGGGCGCCGGGGGGCTCGGTCGCGCCCCCCGCCCCCCGGGGCCCCGCAAACCTCTGGAGGAGACGGAGGGTTTGGGGAGGGGGCTCGGCTCGGGGCCTCCAGGATTGAGCGCCGAGGGGCGGGGCGGAGGAGCCGCGGAGCGCGGACAAATCCAACAACAGGTAGTTTGGCTCTGGAAGGAGGGAGGAGGAGGAGGAGGAGCAGATAAAGAGGAGGAGGAGGGCAAGGAAAAAGAGGAGGAGCAGGAGGAGGAGGAGGAAAGGAGGGAGGTCCGGCCGGGGCCAGGCCGCCGGGGCAGTCCCCAGGTCTCCGTGCCTCGCTAAGGTACCGGGCGCAGGAGGGAGGCGCGGGGAGACCCCCGGGCGACCCTGGCTGGGGCGAAGCGGGCGGCTGGTGACCGAGACCACGGAACGCCCGCCCAACCGCCCGCCCGCCCGCCCAGGGTGGAGGGAGGTCCGCTTCCCTCCGAGAAAGCGGATTCCTCCAGGCTTTGGCTCAGCCTTCCCCGGGGCACGGGCTCCCCTCGGCTCCGCGCCCAGCCCCGGCACAGAAGGGCTGGAAGGACGGACGGCCGGACGGCCGGACGGACGGGGTGGGGGGCGGAGGGCGGGCAACAGGCTGGACGGCTGGGCTCCTTGCCTTTAGCCTCGACTCCTTGGGGCAGAGGGTCCGGGGACCAGAGGAGGAGGCGGCTGAGCACGGCAGGATGCACAGGGCGGGAGCGGCGCGCCGGGGGGGCCGGCGGCCAGGCGGGGTGTGCACGGCAGTCAGGCAGAGTGTGCACGGCGTGTAAAGGGGTGCAGGGGGTGCACGGCGGGCAGGCAAGGTGTGTAAGGGCGTGCGGGAGGGGTGTGCACGGCGCGGGGGCGCGGTGTGCAAGGGCGTGCAAGGTGTGCCCGGCCGTCAGGTTAGGTGTGCAGGGTGCGCGGGGCGGGCAGGGGCTCGGGAGGGGGCTGCGGGGGCTCCGGGCCCGGGAGGGCGGTGGCGGCGGGTGGGAGACCTCGGGGGTGGAGGGCACGAGGTCAGCGGACGGGCGAGGGGCAGCCGAGGGGGACTTTGCGGGGCTTGGGCGGGGGAGAGGAGGGGGCCGGGCTGGTCCCCCACCGACTCCCCCAACCGAGGGCAGCTCCGGGCCCCGGGAGCGCTCCGGCCGGGGCTGTGCGGGGCGGGGGCGGCGGCCCGGAGGTCACCCGCCTTGTGTTCGCCTTCCCCCCTTCCCCCTCCACCCCATCTAGTCATGTCTGAACCCCAGCGATGGGCAAGATCGAGGACAACGAGAGGGTAATCCTCAACGTGGGAGGCACCCGGCACGAAACCTACCGCAGCACGCTGAGGACCCTGCCGGGCACCCGGCTGGCCCTGCTCGTCAGCGACCCGCGGGGCGGCGGCCTGCCCGGAGGAGGAGGCCCTCCGGCTCCGGGTTCGTCGGCGTCGGCGTCCCCGTCGGCCCCGGCCCCGGCCCCGGCCCCGGCCCCGGCTCGCCCCTCCGTCGGCCCGGGGGCGGGGGTCGGTCCTGGCGGCCCCCGGGCCGGCGTTGGGCGCGAGTTCTTCTTCGACCGGCACCCGGGGGTCTTCGCCTCCGTGCTCAACTACTACCGCACCGGCAAGCTGCACTGCCCGGCCGACGTGTGCGGCCCGCTGTTCGAGGAGGAGCTGGCCTTCTGGGGCCTCGACGAGACCGACGTGGAGCCCTGCTGCTGGATGACCTACCGCCAGCACCGCGACGCCGAGGAGGCCCTCGACATCTTCGAGGCCCCGGACCTCATCGGCGGGGCCGCAGGAGGGCCCGGGGAGGAGCGGGCCGGAGGGCCGCCCGGAGGAGGAGGAGGAGGAGGAGAAGGAGCGGCGGAGGAGCGGGCCGGCCACGGCGGAGGCGGGCCCGGCCCCGACGAGGAGCCCGGCGCCAAGCGGCTGTTCGTCCGCGACGGGGCGGCCGGGCCGGGGCCCCGCGGCCGGGCCGGGCGCTGGAGGAACCTGCGGCCGCGCGTCTGGGCGCTCTTCGAGGACCCCTACTCGTCCAGGGCCGCCAGGGTAAGACGGGACACTGCCCTCCCTCCCACACTACCACCCCCAGCCGCCCTCCATCGCTCCCTCCCGCCCTCCATCATTCCTCCGTCCTTCCTCCTCCCCTAGAAAGAGACCCCCCCCCCCCCCCGCCCCCACGGACGAGCTCCTTCGGCAGCCCCCTCCCCGGGCTTCCTCCCTCCCGCAGCTTCTCTGCTCACCAGAGGCGAAGGGCTTGGAAAAAGGGCCCAAACCGCCCAACGGTCCCTGTCACCCTCACCGAGGAAAGAGCCCACGGGATACGTCCCTTCCCGCCCTGCCGACCCAGGACCCTGGGCATCCTCGTTAATCTTCATTTCCCTTTCCCCGTCCGCCTCTTCTCCCCCGCGCATTCGTTCCCCTTTCTTCCTTTCCCTTTCCAACGTCCCGGCCATCCTCCCGTTGACTGTCCAGGTGAGACCTGAGGCCCATAGAGGCCTGGCCTTCCAACTAGGCTGGGTCCCCCATCTCCCTGGTCTCCCTGTTCTCCCTGGCCTCCCTCAGGCCGGATTCCATCCCGGGTGATGAAGGATGGGAGACTGCACTGGGGAAATCCTTCTAAGCGATGTTCCCATCCGCTCAGCTCAATCCCGGTGTGCCCTGATTTGGATGTGGGGTGGATCTGGTTGAGCTTCCATTTTCCTAGGAAACTGAGTTTTGAAGACTGTGGGGAAGAGTTCTCTCTGCGATGTCGGTCTTGAGAGGGATCCGGAATTAGCTTCCTTATCCCCCTTTACTCTGAGGGACCAAATCAGCTGGCTGTAGCCCAGATATCTATTTAACCCTTGATTTAGAGTGTGACCTATATAGAGTAATTTTTAATTTCTGATTTTATTGGAAGGAACATGGCCTAGTGGGGAGAGCATGGGCTTGGGATTCAAGGACCTGGATTCTAATCCCTGCTCCTCCATTTGTCTGCTGTGAGACCTTGGGCAAATCACTTCACTTCTCTGGGTCTCAGTTACCTCATCTGTAAAAGGGGGATATGGACTCCGAGTCCCATGTGGGACAGGGACTCCCTGATTAACTCGTGTCTACCCTGGCGCCTAGAACGGTGCTTGGCACCTAGTAAGCACTTAACGAATGCCATTATTATTATTGTTCGTGCTGATCCTCTTTTCTAAAATCGGCATGTGGCCAAGGCTTCGATTAAGTTTCTAAAAGGGCTGTATAGAAAGAAATAGGATTACCCAGTGTTTAGAGAAAAAAAACAACAGTAAGAAACTCTCCCCTCCCCCCACCCCCTTAAAAAAATGACTCGGTGAGTTTTAATTAGACACATGGAAAAAAAATTCTTACGTTTGCACTGTTGGTGTCTGGGATTGTTCTAACATAGTGAGGACACACACCCCTTCGTCCAGAAGAGTGAGAAAGCCCCCGCTTCCCTTTGTTTCAGACTTCTTGGTTGCCTTTGCCTGTCAGCATCCTGTAGGGAATGAAAGGAAGTGTGCAACTCATCTAAACTACTAGCTGCAAATAAGGATAAATTCAAGTGGATTCAAGAGTACTTTCTTGCGAAGTTATATTGACTGCTGACAAATATAAGGGAAGTAGAGTCCTTTCAATTTTTGGTAACTCGCAGGCGAGACCCTGAGACTTTGCTCTCCCCATAAATTTGTCATTCTTCAAAAAAAGCACATATATGTGTGTATATACTCATATATTTGAGTGTGAGTACGTATATATGTATATTGTATCTACTTATGCCAATATCTGTGTGACTTTAGGAGAGTCATATCTACTTTTGTTTCAGGATACTAGGGTTTTGACTTTAGAACTTACTAAAGATGATCCTTCTCAAAATTCTCAAACTCACAAAGTTATATATCCTAGTTTCAGGTAAACCCAAAGAACATGATGACTGGATCTCTTCATTTGGCAGGTGAAGTCACTAATGATTTTTCTTCAGTGCTGTCATATTTGCAATATGATAGGCTGCTTAAACTGGAAAATGTGTATTTGTTAACCATCCAACACCGGGGATTAGGTGGCATAATTTTGTTCTAGCTATTTTACACATGAGGAAAGATACTGGTAAGTGGGATGACCTGCCCAAGGTCAGGCATAGGTAACACTACACTTAACAGTTGCTAAATTTTTAGTCTGACACTGGAGACCTCTGTTTCCTCCCCAGCTGGGTAAATAAAATGAGAAATTCATTGAATTTCTGATTTGTCCAAATAATCTACTTCTTCTTTGGTTTGGATAGGGACATATAGGGGTAGGCTGGTTAAGCAGTATTCTCCATTCTGTACAAATTCCGATTTCTGCAAATAATCTACTTCTTTGGAGAGCCGCACAGAGGTGGGCAGTTTGACCAGTATACACCGTAACATCATGGGAAAACTTACACTGAGCTATTATTTAAGGTTTGAAAATACCCTGAGTGAATTCCTCTGTTTTTATCAGCTAATTAGTATTTAACATGTTACATCCTCCCAAGACCTGTCTTCTCCGAAGACCATATTTTAGAATTTCAGGGGCTTTAGTGCCAAAAAATTTGTTCTGTACCCAAATGTTGATGAATGTAAAATGGGTAAATAATACCATGTTGATTTTGGACTTTGTACTATTCTCAATTCAGTGTCCTTGACAGACAGAGGTCTGCCTACGTAGGTTAAAATGCTTTTTGAAGAGTACTCTTTGGATTGAAAAGTCTCTGTGTGGTCTAATGTGCATGAGGCAATCCTAATACTGAGCCAATCTAGCATTAGAAAGGACCGCACCATGCAGAAACCATGAACGTTGGGGAGCCATCCAATTTGAGGTCCATCTCTGAGCACCCTACACTCCACGGCATCTTCCTCAGGATTCCTGATTAGTACTCCTTTGTGTGATCGATCCAGTACATTTCCAGCTACCTGCCCCCCACCTCCACCCCCATACACACCATTTCTTTTGCTCCGACTCTCCTACCATTCTAGATGGTTTTAGAGATGCCCTCCAAATCTGGGAAGGCTAATGGCAGTGGAACACTGAGCCTCCGGCACCCAGTGCCAGTGGGGCCCGTTGGATGGATTCCAGGTCCAAGTGGATTTTGTGTAGGTATGATCAGATGCCAAAGTTATTCTATGTGTGGATGACCTCCAGTTTATTTCAATCTGACTGCTCAATTGTAACCAAAAAGCCTAGTAATAATAACAATAATGATGATGGCATTTGTTAAATGCTTACTATGTGCTAAGCACTCTTCATTCATTCATTCATTCAATCAATCATATTTATTGAGTGCTTACCGTGTGCAGAGCGCTTGGAATGTACAATTGGGCAACAGGTAGAGACAATCCCTTCCCAACAATGGGCTCACAGTTTAAAAGGGGGAGACAGCAAAACAAAACAAATAGGCATCAATACCATCGAAATAGATAAATAGAATCATAGATATATACACATCATTAATAAAATAGAGTAATAGTAAATACAAATATACACAGGTCCTGTGGGGAGGGGAAGGGGTAGAGCAGAGGGAAGGAGTAGGAGGAAAGGGGAAGGGAGGAGGGGCAGACGGAAAGGGAGGGCTCAGTCTGGGAAGGCCTCCTGGAGGAGGTGAGCTCTCAGTAGGATTTAGAAGAGAGGAAGAGAGTTAGTTTGGCAGATGTGAGGAGGGAGGGCCTTCCAGGTCAGTGGTAGGACATGGGCCAGGGGTCGACGGTGGAACAGGCGAGAATGAGGCATGGTGAGGAGGTTAGCGGCCGAGGAGCGGAGTGTACGAGCTGAGCTGTGGAAGGAGAGAAGGGAGGTGAGGTAGGAGTGAGCAAAGTGATGGAGAACTTTGAAGCCAAGAGTGAGGAGTTTTTGCTTCATGTGAAGGTTGATAGGCAATCACTGGAGGTTTTTGAGGAGGGGAGTGACATGTCCAGAGCCTTTCTGTAGGAAGATGATCCCGGGCAGCGGAATGAAGAACAGACTGGAGCGGCGGAGATGGGAGAATGGGAGATCATAGAGGAGGCTGGTTGTTATATAATAATCAGGTTGTTATATGATGAGAGATTGTACCAGCAAGGTAGTTTGGATGGAGAGGAAAGGGAGGATCTTGGCGATGTCGTGAAGGTGAGAGCGGCAGGTTTTGGTGACGGGTTGGATGTGTGGGGTGAATAAGAGAGCAGAGTCAAGGATGACACCGAGGTCGCCGGCTGGAGATGGGAAGGACGGTAGTGCCCTCCACAGTGAAGGGAAAGTCAGGGAGAGGTCAGGGTTTTGTAAGGGAAGATAAGGAACTCAGTCATGGACATGTTGAGTTTTAGGTGGTGGGAGGAAATCCAGTTGGAGATGTCCTGAAGGCAGGAGAAGATATGAGTTTGGAGGGAGGGAGAGAGAATAGGGGAAGCTGTGGGAGCAAATGAGTTCACCAAGGGAGTGGGTATAGATGAGTATAGTATAATGAGTATAGTTCTAAGCTCTGGAGTAGATACCAGGTTATCCGGTTGTCCCACATGGGACTCACATTCTTCATCCCCATTTTACAGTTGAGGTAACTGAGGCACAAATTAAGTGACTTGCCTAAAGTCACACAACTGATAAGTAGCTAGTAGTAAGTTTCCCGTTAGCATCAGTTAGACACATATAAATATATATGACGAAATTTCATAAACCTCTGATTAAGTCTGTCTTGTGTCTTTATGTACCCTGGACAAATGGAGCTAGTGAGGGGCAAAGGGGAAATTAAAATTTTCTAAACTTTACAATAAAAGATGAAAAAACTCAGTTACTGAGCTATTTGGCTTGGTGAAACCATCACTTTTTGGGGGGGATAAAAGCTTATTTTATTGTTATATTTATTTTTGTGATATGTATAATATATTATATTTTGTTATAGTTTTGTTATTTTGGTTGTTATTTTTAACAAATCTATTTTAAATACTTCTCTTTCACTAATTTAACTGAATTTCAGAATTTTAAGCCAACAGCGTATTTACTTTACCAATATTCCCTCTTTCATTCACTAATTCTTCCCTGATAGGAAAATCGAATCAATCTCATAATAATTGTTTTCATTTTTTATCATGTGAGCTAAACTCATTGATTCTGAAAAACAGCGAAAGGAACTGAATCATTAAGGGAAGCAGCATGGCCTAATGGAAGGAGCCTGGGCAGTCAGAGGACATGGGTTCTAATCTCAGCTCTGTCACTTTTTTTTTAATGTTTTTTGTTAAGCACTTACTATGTGCTGGGCACTGTGCTAAACGCTGGATACAGGTTGATCAAGTTGGACACAATCAGTGTCCCACATGGGGCTGACATTCTTATTCCCCATTTTACAGATGAGGTAACTGAGGCACAGAGAAGTTAAGTGACTTGCCCAAGGTCACACAGCAGACAGGTGGCAGAGCCAGGGTTAGAACCCAGGTCCTCCTGACTCCCAGTCCCATGCTCTATCCACTTGGCCATGCTGCTTCTCCTTTGGGGAAGTCATTTAATTTCTCTGTGCCTCCATTTCCTCATCTGTAAAATGGGCATTAAATCCTACTTCTTCTACTTAGTCTGTGAGCCCCAAGGGAACAGAGACTGTGTCTCACATTTACCCCAGCGCTAACTACAGTGCTTGGCGTACAGTATTCATTCATTCATTCAATAGTATTTATTGAGCGCTTACTATGTGCAGAGCACTGTACTAAGCGCTTGGGATGAACAAGTCGGCAACAGACTTGTTGTTGTAAGTACTTGTAAGTACTTAACAAGTACTGGAATTATTATTAGTCATTTTTGGTGACATATTTCCTTTTCATTTGCTTAGGGTAACATCATTCTGACTTTTTGTAGTGTGTGTTTCCTATGGGAGTGTAGTATTTTAATTGTCACAGAACTAATTTAATTCTTTGTAATAACCAGGCTCACATTTCATATATACGATTTCTGAATTTTAAACTTTCTCTAAAATAGAAATTCATAGGAATTCAAATAGAAGTTGTCATGGTTACCTGTTGTGGGGAAAGGAAAAATTATTTTAGTGGTATCATTTAATGATATTGCACAAGTAGTGCCAGTGGACAGAAGATGCCAGTTCTTCAACAGCCATTAAGAACCTGTTTTATGTTTTCCAACGCTGTTCAGATACTCTATTTACATTTTGGAAGTCAATGCAAATTACTGTTCTTTGGACAGATTTCCAGAATTATTTGAGCCGTTTAAAAGCAAATTAATATGGAATGAAGACTGCATCTGTGTCGTCCAATTAAATCGGGGAATTATTCAGTGGATTTGTTCCATGTAGACAACTCTTAATGAATAATTCAGACCCAGAGTGGGTTTTGGGGTGGCCTGGAGTATTCAACCAGATAATCGAATGCCTCCAATTTACTTGGCTATGCAAAAACATTTTTTAATAGTCATGTTTGCCCTGTCCCTGTAGTAGTCAGATGTTACTGATTATGAAAAGCTATTCCCTGGGTGTGATATTTGAGGACCTTCTATCACCTTGGCATGTGACCATACTAATTTTCTGAGATTTCTCAACACTTCAGGTGCTCATTATTTTGTGTTCAAGATTAACGGTGGTTTTGAAAGTTCAGTGACACGGAGTTATTGGAATACCAGGATATATGTCCTATCTTTCATTCATTCAATACTTTTATTGAGTGCTTACTAAGTGCAGAGCACTGTACTAATCGCTTGGAATGTAAAGTTCGGCAACAGATAGAGAGAATCCTGCCCAATAATGGGTTCACACTCTCTCAAACTTCATAGATGTTAAATTTACATATTTTGGCTTAAAATTATTTATTACTCTGTTAGTTTTATAACCAGCTCTGAATTTCTCTGTGTAAGAAAGAATGTTATGTAACTGCAGCGAACTGTGAAAAAGATCATACCACTCATTAGCAAACAGATGTACCTTCCACATCAACAATTTATCTGAAAATGAAAATAAATGTTTCTTAGCACGTATCAGTAGAACTATAAAAGAAAATAGGTTGAGAGCTTTTGAATGAGTCATTTTTGTCTTTATCATTGTTCTATATTTCAAGTATTAGTTTCCAAAACCTGTCTGTCCGTATTATAGCAGCTCCTATTACAGACAATTTAAAAACTATTTGTGTTGATTGATCTGCCAGTGAGAACTGTGACAGCTTCATAAAATGGATTTATGGAAGGAAAATAATTATTCCTACAGCCAAACCCATACAAAAGAGGAAATACGAAGAATGCATTTCTCCAAGAAAATGCTTCTTTGTACGATTGACCCATGAAATCCTGGAGACTATTTTAGATAACCTCAAATGTCTTTTTTTTCATTTGTTTAGCTGTGCATCCATGTGTGTGTGTCTGTGTGTGCTTGATCAGTGGTATTTGTTAAGCGCTCACTGTGCGCCAGACAGTGTACTTCATTGTGTATACATTTTGGTTTATTCATTTGCATTTTTCAGATTTTCAAAGAGCCTAATGCCCCACATATGAAAATATATAGATACCTAAGTCCTGGTCTAGGTATCTTAATCTGTTGAAGAGGTTTGGTTTTTGGAGACTTTGGTTCTGGGTAGTTCCTTCGCTACTGACTACTTATGGTTCAACCACTGGTCTTGATCTTTTAGCTGAACTTTTTAGACAATAGAGTATTAATGGGCTGAGCAGAAGAAAGTCAGGTAATGGGTGAGCGAAGAATGTATTTTCATCTCAGTCTTTCACCTCAATTCCAAAATGACAAGTGAAGACATGATCCTATGTGAGTTTTCCTAAAAGTGAAAACCAAACTTTCAGGTATTCATTGCATATAATTTATTGCTCAAACTGCTATAAACAAAGCAATGGAAGTTTCAGATTTTATGTGTTCAGTACTTCTGAGTCATATATTTAGCTATTATGACAATCTTGGATATAGTCTCCAGATGAAATTGTAAGCGGTATTAAAGAAGCTATGACATTTCTCTCAAATATCCCCATAAGAAAAGTGTCAAGTTGGATTTAGTGAGAAAACAAACTAGTAGAAGATCACACCCAGAGATTATAGACGGTCAATTAATGGTATTTATTGAGTAAATATCGTGTGAAGAGACTACATTAAGCGCTTGGAAGAGTGCATTACAACAGAATTGGTAGATATATTTCCTGGATCTGTATCCTTTAGGCACTTGATAATCATCCCTCCTTCTGCCCTGTGGCACTTACGCACATATCTGTAACAATTATTTATATTAATGTCTGTCTTTCCCTCCAGATGGTAAGCTTGTTGAGGTCAGGGAATGTGTCTGCAAACTCTGTTGTACCATCTCTCCCAAGTACTTTGTACAGTTGTCTGTCCACAGTGAGTGCTCAATAAATACCATTGAATGAGTCCCTGCACACAGGGAGTTTAGAATCTAGAGGCGGGCAGGCATTAAATCAGTGATACCTACAAAAGTACTGTGGGTCTGAAATTGGGGTGATTATTCATTCATTCAGTAGTATTTATTGAGCGCTTACTATGTGCAGAGCACTGTACTAAGTGCTTGGAATGTACAATTGGGCAACAGATAGAGACAATCCCTGCCCAATGACAGGCTCACAGTCCAAACTTTGATACCACAGTCTCAAGGCTATACAATCTAGCCTTGAGATAACCACAAGAGGAGTGGGGAGGGGAAATCGCAAACCACATCACTGGATCTCACATGACTTGAACACTGTGATTTTGTTCGCAAAAACCCCGCTGCATCATTTGCTTAAAGGTATATATGGGGGAGAGAGTAGGGGAAATGAGGACATAGTCCGAGAATGCCTCTTGGAGGAGGTATGTGATTTTAATGAGGCTTTGAGGGTGGGGAAAGTGGTGTTCTGTCCTATATGAAGGGGGAGGGAATTCCAGGCCAGCGGGGCAAGCGTAGGTGGTGAGAGAGACAAGCTTGAAGCACAGTGTGAAGGTTGGCGTTTGGAGGACTGAAGTGTGCAGGCTGGCTTGTAGTAGGAAATCTACTACAACTACCATCTCTATGCAGATATTCCTAAACCTACATCTTCTAGGCTGATCTCTTTCTTTCTCTGCAGTCTCACATTTCCTCCTGACTTCAGGACATCTCTACTTGGATGTCCCGCCGACACCTCAAACTTAACATGACCAAAACAGAACTCCTCATATCCCCACCCCACCCTGACTTCCCCCTGACTTTCCCATCACTGTAAACAACGTCACCATCCTTCTTATCTCACAAGCCTTGGCTTTATCCTCGACTCATCTCTCTCATTCAACCTACATAGCCAATCAGTCACTAAATCCTGTCAGTCCAACCCTCAGGACATCGCTAAAATCTGCCCGTTCCCCTCCATCCAAACTGCTACCACAGTACTCCAAAGCACTTATTTTATCCTGCCTTGATTACTGTATCAACCTCCTTGCAGACCTCCCTACCTCCTGTCTCTCCACTCCAGTCCATATTTCCCTCTGCTGCCTGTTCAGTTTTCTACAGAAACTTTCAGTCCATTTTTCCCAACTTCTCAAGAACTTCCAGTGGTTGCCCAGCCGCCTCTGCATCAAACAGAAACTCCTTACATTTGGTTTTAAAATAGTCACCTTGCCCCCTCCTTGCTTTTAACTACTACAACTCAGTTGCTTCTCTAGTCGTTGCATTTCTACTATGACTCAGCCCACACACTTCAAGACTTGATCTTGTCTATTTCGCTGCCACCTCTCACCTACATCCTGCTTCTGGCCTGGAACACCCTCTCTCTTTATAGCTGACACATGATCACTCTGTCCTCCTTCAAAGCCTTATTGAAGATACATCTCCAAGAGACCATCCCCTACCAAGCCCTCATTTTCTCTTCTCCCACTCCCTTCTGATTGCCCATGCACTTAAATTTGCACCCTTTATTCGCCCCTCCATCAGCCCCTCAGCACTTAGGTACAAAAGTATGTACATTATGTGTATTAATATCTGTCTCTCTAATAATAATAATAATTATTGCATTTGTTAAGCGCTTACTGTGTTCCAGGCACTCTTCTAAGTGTTGGGGTGGACACAATCCCCATCCCACAAGGGGCTCACAGTCTCAATCCCCATTTTACAGGTGAGGTAACTAAGACCCAGAGAAGTGAAGTGAATTGCCCAAGGTCATGCAGCAGACAAGTGGTGGAGCCAGGAGTAGAACCCATGACCTTGTGACTCCCATGCACCTGCTCTATCCACTATGCCATGCTGCTTAGCCATGTTGCTTCTCTAGACTATGCTCACTGTGGGCAGGGGATGTGTCTACCAACTCTGGTATATTGTACTTTCCCAAGCACTTAGTAGAGTGCTCTGTACACAGTAAGTGCTAAATGAATATGATTGATTGAAATCAGCGATGAAAGATAGAGGGAGAGAGCATTCGTTCACTCATATTTATTGGGCTTATACTGTGTGCAGAGCACTCAACGGGCTTGACGGCTGTAAAGCCAACAGGAAGAAGTTTCTGCTTAAGGCAGAGACAGATGGACATTCATTCAAGGTTCTTGAAGAGTGGTGAGACAAGGACTGAATTTTTTTAAGAAAAATGATCCAGTTAAGCAGGACCAAGTAAAAATTGGAGTGAGGAAAGGCAGGAGGCAAGGAGGTCAGTGAGAAGTTCTGATGCAGTAGGCAACGGGGGATAGGATAAGTGCTTAGATCAGCTTGGACGTAGTTTCGATGGAGCAGGAAACAAGTATTTCTCTCTGCTATCTTTGCATTTTTTCTCTCTCTTTCTCTGTCTCTTGACTAGAGAGAGGTATTGCTGTCTTTTGTGACTTAGACTGGTCAGTTTTGAATTGTAGTTCCTTTGACTCATTCTACATACTTACTAGAGAAGCAGCGTGGCTCAGTGGAAAGAGCACAGGCTTTGGAGTCAGAGGTCATGGGTTCGAATCCTGGCTCGGCCACTTAGCTGTGTGACTTTGGGCAAGTCACTTAACTTCTCGGTGCCTCAGTTACCTCATCTGTAAAATGGGGGTTAAGACTGTGAGCCCCACGTGGGACAACCTGATTCCCTTGTGTCTACCCCAGGGCTTAGAACAGTGCTTGGCACATAGTAAGTGCTTAACAAATACCAACATTATTATTATTATTTTGGCCAGCATTTGAGTTTTGGGGGAATAGGCTAAGAGGGAAGCATAGGAGACAGGGAGATGTAAAATAGCAGATTATTGCAATATTTTTAAAGCTACAAGGACTGACTACTGGGGCTTGATCAGATCCGGGGACAACTGGTGCTTTAAATAAAAGATCAAATTGATAAAAACCCTGTTTTACATTTTGAATATATTGTGGGGGTATCTCTTGACTAAGAGGCAAAATAAGAACTAGCTCTCTGCATTTATAACTTCTATCTTTTGCTCTACGGCTATTGAGGAGCTGCAGCTTGGGTTACCATGGAAACTAGTTAGCTCATGGCTTCCTGTTTCCATTGAAAACAGCCTCCTTCTCTCAGCAACATATTGATCTCAGGCAATCATCTTGCCGAGGCTGTCGCATGAATTCTGTGGAGGGGATCATCTTTATTATTTAAGAATTGTTGAATTTGGCACAGGTACCCTGCCAAAGGATTACTCATCCAGTTGTCTGAGAGTGTCTTGCAAAGACAACAGGCTCATCTCTCATATTTTGGTTAATACAGAATATGACAACGCCACTCATTTGGGTATTTAGGAAAATGACCATTACACTTTAAGTGTTTATAAAATATTGTCCAAGTTTCATTCTGTTAAATAACTAAGCTATCAGCTAGCAAAATAATTTCTTGTTGGTGAGCAGATTTTACTAGTAGTTTTAATTTATGTGTACTTTTCGAATATGCTTTTCAGCATAGTTCAGGGAGAGATGTGTACATGCATTTGTAAATACGTAAGTGTAAGTACATTTCGTATCATTTGTGTTTATGACTATCCCCACACTTGCTTAGACAGTTTCCTGAGAAGGAAAAAATAAAATGAACATATGTGGTAAATGCAGTATATGTATTGGCTGAGGCCAGACCTTTAAGAGAGGTCTATTTTAAGTCATTTTGGAGTGAACATTTACAGAGTTCACTCGTTGTGTCTGCGTGCAATATTTTTCTGTTTTATAGATCTACATTTTGTAGTATGGGTCTTTTTAATCCCACATGCTTGCTCGGTTCCACAGTGGGTGGGTGCATTTTGTTTTACAGATCTGTCAAGATGATGTCATTAATGGCTACTGCGTCATCATCACATAGTCACCCCATCTTCCAAGCAGGGGGTGGTGCTGAGGAAGAGAGAGGCAAGACTTTCCATGAAGTTCGAGAGGAAAGAGCCCAGGCGGAATTCTCCTGGTTGGGGGATGGGGGTGGGAGGCAGAGAGCCGCAGCTGTCACCTCTAACCTCACTTCAAGGCTGCGGGAAGGGAAGGAGCCGGGACACATGTTACCAAAGCTGTCGCCACCACCACCACTTCTGCACCTATGTCATCATCCCCCTGTCTAAACTTTGCAGCCATCTCTAAGACAGGAGTCAGAGAGAAATCCAGAGCAGCTCTGTCGCAGCTCATGCGGTGTGTAGACCTGCTATTCCAGTGTTGGCAACTCCATGTCTGGCTAGGAGAGTCCTGCCTCCTGTCTCCCTTCCCTCCCAGAGAGACCTCTCAATCCACCTTCAGTGGCTTCACTCCCGAGGAGTTGGAGCAGAGCCGCTTTGGTTTTCTGTTCACCTCCCGCCGTTAGGGACCCGTGTCGTTTGTATCATGTGAATGGAAGATGGGAAGTGGTGCCATTTTGGGTTATAATTGAGCCCCTTCACCTTGGGACTGGTTGAACTCGTAAGTCAACCAAATGTGTCTTAGGCAAATTGCATCCCGATCGTGGACTAATTTGCACCTACAGTTAGTGCCGTTGATTTTGGCCTTCTCAATTATGCTGGTACAGAAGTTCCAGACCAGTCTATATCCAGGATAACTTATGTCCAATCAAAAGTTTGTGTTGGCAACATAGAACTTAACACAGTCCCCAATTTCAACTACCTAGTTAGTTCAAGATGCGGAAAGATAAAGGGATAGAAAATGGAATAAAAAAACCAGCTTGGCCTTCAGAAGACCTTGAGACAACCTGTGGCCACAGTGGGCCATCAAGCTCTAAACCGAATTCAAGGTCTTCAAAACTGCAGTGGTGATCAGCCTTCTATATATCCGTTAAACATGTAGGAGACAAATTCAGTTTCATGGTCAGTTTCATCAATACTAGATGAAATCAATACTAGATTCAAACCACACTTACCATGGCCTAGTGGAAAGCAGGGTGACCTAGTGGGAAGACCCTGGGAGTCAGAGTCTAAACCCAGCTCTGTCATTTGTCTTCTATGTGACCTTGACCAAGTCACCTAACTTCTCTGTGCCTCAGTTGCCTCATTGGTAAATTGGAAATTAAGACTGTGAGTCCCATGTGGGACAAGGACTGTGCACAACCTGATTGACTTCTATCTACCCCAGCGCTTAGCCCCACACTTGAAAACTAAGGGCAGCTACATGCATTAGGGGAAAGAATGAGGCAGGAGATTTTTGTTATTCTTTGTATTTTCCAGAAATGGGCGCAGCTCCCATTGGTATGAAGGGATGGATGCGGCTTCCAGTGGCATGCAGGGTCTCAGTCACCTCGGGGCTGCACATGCTAGGGGCCTTGCCTGCTGCCTTTCCTTTCATGTGCACGTACACAGCAGCCATCTCCTTCTGATGCTCTCTGAGATGAAATATATGACAAAAGGTTTGTATTTTAGTTTTATATTTAGGCTGCCAGGCCAGAGGGAGGGTGAATGGTGTGGGGCAGGCAGTGAATGGACGGAGTCGTGGGAGCAGCGGCAGGTGGCAGGGAGGGCAGAGAGTTGTGAGAGGCCCAGGTAACCAAAGTCCGGCTCAACTCCATTCCTGGAAGCGGAGCACAGGGCAGGGGGCGGGAAGTGAGGGACACGGATCTCGGTCGGAGCCACCTCCTTATCATGGGCACACTTTGGGTACCATGGGAACCCACATCAGCTGTCCTCTCCACCCAAGTCCTGGGCCCCAGGGGTACCGTGGGTAGGATGTGGTGGCTGGTGGGACTCATTATTGTGAGCCTGAAGTGGCCCACTTCTCTAGAGTGAGTCTGGGGCCAGGGGTATGAATAGGCTGGGAGGTGAGCGTAGCATGTGTTAACCACCAATTTATGGCTCCCAGAGCCAGGATTAGGAGTATTCAGCTATGCAGAAGAGGAAAAAGGAAGGCTTAGGTACTGCCCCTTCTGGGACCAAGCAGTAATTCTTAAAATAATACTGGCATTCTTGTGCTAAGTGCTGGGGTAGATAAAAGATAATCAGTTTGGACACGGTCGATTAGATAGTTGATTAGACTGTAAGCCCGTCAAACGGCAGGGACTGTCTCTATCTGTTGCCGACTTGTTCATTCCAAGTGCTTAGTACAGTGCTCTGCACATAGTAAGCGCTCAATAAATACTATTGAATGAACGGTCCATGTCCCATTTGGGGAGCACAGTCTAAGGGGAAGGGAGAACAGGTCTTAAATCCCCATTTTGTAGATAAGGAAACAGAGGTCCAGAGAAGTTAAGTGACTTGCTCCAGTTCACACAGCAGACAAGTGTTTAGAACCCAGGTGCCGCAACTCCCAGGCCCATGCTCTTTCCACTAGGCCACGCTGCTTCTCAGACTGCTTCCTGTGTGATTTTTCTGGAGGCAGGGTGATGGACGCTTACCTGCATGCAGCAGCAGAAGCTGAATCCTGGAAGCTGGCTGGGTCACTCTGTGTGGGTGGGAATGCCTACACCACTCTCCGTCCCTCCGAGTGGGCAACCAGTCACTGCCCATGACCGGAGTCAGATTAATTTGGGATAAATATATTGTCAGTAGCAAAATAGTGTGCATGTGAATCAGTAAAGATGAACATATGACTATTCACGTACATACTATTTTGTTATTGAGAATCAACATCAGATCACTGCTTTCTGTGTAATCGTTTCTGTGAAAATTTGCTCTCCAGTACAAATACAGTTTCCTTTTAGCCCAATATTAATTAACCAACATGATTATAATTGTGAAGCAAACTGAAACAAATGAACAATAATTCTGGCCTAATGGTTACCTGATTATAGCAGATGAAACCCCCACAGCAACTGATCAGGAATCTAAGTTCAAGATCATTAATTTGGATTTCTTTTGTATAGTAAGTTGATCACTAGGAGGCTGTATACTCCAACTGTATATCATATGGGGCTCGCTAACCCCTAGTTTTAAAGTGACTAACCCCTAGTTTTAAAGTGACTACTACACCTATTTTAATATTTCATTTGCAAAGATGGCACTGCATTAATGGAGTTGCTCTTCCATTGTATTTGTGTGTGGGACTCGATGGCATGCCAACTTTTACACCCTGAGCATATCTGACTTTTTCCCTCAGTTTTGCTGATGTTTCCTCTCGTGCCCCTTTGCCAAGAAGAGCCAGTCCATCTATCTGTTCCCAAGCAGTTAGTGACTGAGGCACATTGCTCGAAGACAGCCTTCGCTATACATAGAGAAACAGTGTGGCTTCGTGGAGTGTGGGAGTCAGAGGTGTGTGGGAGTCAGAGGACATGGGTTCTTACCTTGGCTCCACAACATGCCTGCTCTGTGACCCTGGACAAGTCACTTTACTTCTCTGCACCTCATTTTCCTCATCTGCAAAGAAGGGATTCAATACCTGCTTTCCCTCCTACTTAGACTATGAGCCTCATATGGCACCCGATTATTAGTGGTCTATTCAGTCCTTGGCACAGAGTAAGAACTTAACAAAAGCCACAATTATTATAGTGTTTTTTCTGCTGAACCTATTTTTGGCTGCCCAGTTTCAGGTACTATACAACCAGTTTGGAGGTATCCGTCTGTCACCTCTTCTATGCAGATGCACAGCCAGTTAGAGATGTCTGGCTGAGAGGGACCATGATGGTTCAGTGTCATGGGAATAGGACCACCACATAAGGGAATTGGTACAAGAGAGATTTTCCCCACAGAATCTGTAGGGGAAACATCTTTATCAAAAATCTCTGGGAGGTCCCTGTGTCGTTCATGAGTTTGCTGTGACCTATAGATGACATTGTTTAGGTGCGACTCTTTGTGCAATACATTGCCAGAGATCCTTTAGGTCAACAGAACTTCAGTGAACACAGTGTTTTGGGAGGTGACAATCAATCAGTGGTATTTATTGAGTACTTACTATGTACTGAGCACTGTATTGAGCACTTAGGAGAGTACGGTACAACAGAAGTAGCAGACAGGTTCCCTGCCCATAATGAGCTTACAGTCTAGAGGATGGGATTATAAATACCGTACTAAGCTCTGGGGTAATTACAAGGTAATCAGGTCGGAAACAGTCTTTTTCCTACATGGGGCTCACGGTCTGTGTAGGAGGTAGTAGGATTTAATCCCTATTTTACTAAGAGGAAACAGAGGCAAAGAAAATTTACATGACTTACCCAAGGTCACAAAGCAGATCAAGTGGCCTATCAGGATTAGATCACGAGTTCTCTGACTCCCACACCTGTGCTTTTTCCACTAGGCCATGCTACTTCTCAGTAAAAGTTCAGTAACTAGAGCAGGTCTTGTGGGCTAGCTCTGTCTTACCTATTAATAATAATAATACTAATAATAATGATAATAATGATTGTGATATTTGTTAAGTGCTTACTATTTGTGAAGCACTGTACTAAGCCCTGGGGTGGATACAAGCAAATTAGGTTGGATACAGTCCAGGATTTACAATCTCAATCCCCATTTTGCAGATGAGGTAACTGAGGCACAGAAAACTGAAGTGACTTGCCCAAGGTCACACAACAGGCAAGTGGCAGAGGTGGGATTAGAACCCATGACTTTCTGACTTCCCGGCCTGTGCTGTATAGATTGTGCCATGTTGATTCTATTATTCATTTATTCATTCATTCATTCATTCAATCAGTCATATTCATTGAGAGTTTACTATGTGCAGAGCAATGTACTAAGCTCTTGGGAGAGTATGATACAACAGTAAACAGACACATTCCCTGCCCAAAATGAGCAGGGCGGTGGGGAAACAGACATTAATATAAAAAATAAATTACAGATGTGTATATAAATGCTGTGTAGCTGGGAGAGGGGAAGAAGAGGGGGAATAAATCAGGGCAGTGCAGAAGGGAGTGGAAGGAGGGGCAATGCTTAGTCAGGGAAGGCCTCTTAGAGGAGATGCGCCTTGCCTTCAATAAGGCTTTGAAGAGGGGGAGAGTAACTGTTGGGTTTGAGGAGGGAGGGCATTCCAGGACAGCGGGGGGACGTGGGTGAGTTGTTGGCGGTGAGATGGGCTAGACTGAGGTACAGTGAGAAGATTACTCATTCAGTTATTCAATCATGTTTATTAGCGTTAGGTTAGCATTAGAAGAGCCAAGTGTGCAGGCTGGGTTGTTGTTGGAAAGTAGCCAGGTGAAGTAGAAGGGGGCAAGATGATGGAGTGTTTTAAAGATAATGATGAGGAATTTTTGTTAATGTGGAGGTGAATGGGCAACCAGTGGAGTTTTTTGAGGAGTGGGATGACATGTCCTGAACGTTTTCATAGAAAAATGATCTGGGCAGCAGAGTGAAGTATGGACTAGAGTGGGGAGAGGCAGGAGGCTGGGATGTCAGCAAGGGGGTTGATGCAGCTATTCTGGCGCCATAGAATGAGTAATTGTATTAACATGGTAGCAGTTTGGATGGAGAAGAAAGGGCAGATTTTAGTGATGTTGTGAAGGTGGGACTGACAGGATTTAGAAACGGATTGAATAGAAAGTTAGTTGAAAGTTACTTGAAAGAGAGAGCAGTCAAGGATAATGCCAAGGCTTGTGAGACAGGAAGGATGGTGGTGCTATCTACAGTGATGGGAAAGGCAAGGGGAGGACAGGGTTTAGGTGGAAAGATAAGGAGTTCTGTTATGGACATGTTAAATGTCCAAGATGTTTGTAATAATAATTTCAATGGGCAAAAGGGTCAAATTAGAGCTCTGTTAGTGGTTTGAGGGTCCTGTTCATTGTCTGAAATCATTTTGAACCTATCTTAGAATAATAAAATGATTTTTCACAAGCATTTAGGAACAGCGAGGCTCAAATACTCAGTCACTGACATTTGTAATCCTTTTTAAGACAGAATAACCCCAGACTGACTTCACCCTGGGCCATAAACCAGCTGTGTTAGAGTTGTTTCAGGAAACAGGCTCAGGCCGGGAAGCTCCCGTCTCACTCCAATGGGTCTGCCAGTCCCCGTGGGAGTACTTAAATTCTCTAGATGGTGTTTCCATGCCACCATCCTATATCTTGATAAGCCTTCCAAAAAGGCAGATGACACTTTAGGGTTCAGTTAGGTGGCCTGTTTACAGAGGAGAAGAAGAAATTCCTACTGCCTTTCTCCCTTTCCTCAAAAGATAATATAGCTCTCCAAATTAGTCGGCCCACCACACATAGAAATAGCAGGCAGCCTCATTATGGAAGACATAGATATAAATAGATACTATATATATATTATACAGATATGGATATTCTATTTGTTCTGTATTATATAGGTTATAGATATTGTATATTATATGTAGATATATATGATAGAAGAGAGGTATGTAGAACTCTGCACCTTACCACCTTCAAAGTCTTATTGAAGGCACATCTCATTCAAGAGGCATCACCTGACTAAACCCTCCCTTCCCCTTCTTCCATGCCCTTCTGTGCCACCCTGACTTGCTCCCTTTATTCATCCCCCCTCCCAGCTCCACAGCATTTATATACATACCTGTAATTTTATTTATTTATATTCATGTCTGTCTCCCCTTCTAGACTGTAAGCTTGTTGTATGCTGAGAATGTGTCTGTTATATTGTACTCTCCCAAGCGTTTACTATAGTACTCTGCGTATAGTAAGAGCTCAATAAATTTGATTGACTGACTCAGCATACTTATATGCTTGCATAAATACATATGTACATATATCTATTTTCCATAATATATATCTAGATATGTTATCTAAAAATAGTAAGCTAGCTAGAACTACTTACAGATATAAACAAAGGTATATATGTATATAGATACAAATATGTACTATATATACATATATACATATACAAATATATGCAAGGGAACTGAATACAGACTAACACAGAACATAACAGTAACTAGAAGTTACAAAATGCAAAGTTATGTAAGCCAATGGAATATTAAAATCAAAAATCTATTTTCAAATCACTGAGTGCCCTAATCTGATACTTGTCTTTAGCTCATTCTTGAGTTCTATTCTCCTTCTACATTCACTCCCTTAGAGAACTCATTCAGTCACATGGCTTCAACTACCACCTCCATGTGCATGATTCCCAAATGTACATCTCCAGCCCTGATCTCTCCCCCTTTCTGCAGTCTCGCATTTCCTCCTGCCTTCAAGACATCTCTACTTGGATGTCCTGCCGTCACCTCAAATTTAACATGTCAAAAACAGAGCTCCTTATCTTCCCACCCAAACCCCGTCCGTCCTTTGACTTTCCCATCGCTGTAGATGGCACCACCATCCTCCCTGTCTCACAAGCCAGTAATCTTGGTATTATCCTTGGCTACTCTCTCTCATTCAACCCATCACTCCATCCTTTCAGTTCGACCTTCACAACGTCACTAAAGTCTACCCTATCCTCACCATCCAAACTGCTACCACGTTAATCCAGGCATTTATAATAATCATGGTGTTTGCTAAGTGCTTACTATGTGCCAGGCACTGTACTAAGTGCTGTAGTGGATACAAGGAAATCGGGTTGGACCCAGTCCCTGTCCCCCATTGATTTTACAGTCTTAATCCCCATTTTACAGATGAAGTAATTGAGGCACAAAGAAGTGAAGTGATTTGCCCAAGGTCACACAACAGATAAGTGGCAGAGCCTGGATTAGAACCCATGAACCTCTGACTCCCAGGCCCATGCTCTACTCACTAGGCCATGCTGCTTCTTTATCCTATCCCACCTTGATTACTCTATCAGCCTCTTTTCTGACCTTCCAGCCTCCTGTCTCTTCTCACCCCAGTCTATACTTCACGCTACTGCCGGGATCATTTTTCTACAGAAACGTTCAGTACATGTCACCCCACTTAAGAACCTCCAGTTGTTGCCCGTCCACCTCTGCATCAAAGAGAAACTCCTTACCATCGACTTTTAAGCACTCAGTCACCTTGCCTGCTCCTTCCTCATCTCGCTACTCTCCTACCACAACCCAGCCTGCACACTTTGCTCCTCTAATGCTAATCTTCTTACTGTACCTCAGTCTCATCTATCTTGCCTCCGATCTCTTGCCCACATCTTGCCTCTGGCCTAGAACTCCCTCCCTCTTTGTATCTGATAGGCCATTATTCTCCCTCCTTCAAAGCCTTACTGAAGACACAATTCCTCCAAGCGGCCTTCCCTGGCTAAGCCCACCTTTCCTTGTCTCCCACCCCCCTTCTGTGTTGCCCTGACTTGCTCCCTTTCTTCAACCCCCTCCCAGCCCCACAGAATTTATGTACATATCTGTAATTGTATTTATTTATATTAATGTCTCTTTCCCACACCCCCGCTGCCCAGACTGTAAGTTTGTTGTGGGCAGGGAATGTGTGGTTATTGTTGTATTGTACTCTCCCAAGAGCTTAATACAGTGCTCTGCACACTGTAAGTACTCAATGAATACGATTGAATGAATCTAGACTGTAAACTCATTGTGGGCAGGGAATGTGTCTGTTATATTGTAATCTCCCAAGCACTTAGTACAGCGTTCTGCACAAAGTAAGTACTCAGTAAATGCAATTGACTGAGTGACTGACTTTCCAGCTGCAAGTTGTGGTCTGAGATAAATTGTGTTTGGGATTCAGGTACAAGATGAAAATCTTGCCTTGTGTATGGCTGTATAAACAGCTTTTCAGAATGAAGACCTCCCCTCTCATCAGTTCCCTGCCTTGAATTGATTGAGTTCCACTTAATGTCATCAGGTAAACTGAGAGAGTGGCATGTCATGTAAATGAATTTCTGGAGATATTTGCAACCAGGTAGGAAGGAGTTTTTTGAAAATGCAAATGGATCTCCACTAGAGAAGGGGTTTGCATGTTGGCGGATAGGAGAGAAATTCAACCATGCATTTTACCATGTCTGGCACCCTTTGCATTATGGGCAGTTGGCCACATAGGCCAGAGAGATCTGGCTCACAATCCAGGCTCTCAGCCAGATGACCAGTTGCTTTCATGACATGCCTCGGTAGTTCAGTTCACTTCCTCTGGGCATTCTGAACAGAAAAACTTATGACACCTCCTATCAAAATGAGATCGTATTAATGTTTCTACCACCTCCAGTGGCATGCATGAGCAGCGTGGACTAGTGGAAAGAGCATGGGCCTTTGGTCATAGGACCTGGGTTTTAATGGCATAGTGGATAGACCACAGGCAAGGGAGTCAGAAGGTCATGGGTTCTAATCCTGTCTCTGCCATATTTCTACAGTGTGACCTTGAGCAAGTCACTTAACTTTTCTGTGCCTCAGTTATCTCATGTAAAAAAATGGAGATTAAGAGTGAGTCTGATGTGGGACAAGGACTGTGTCCAATCTGATTAACTTGCACTACCCTAGTGCTTAGAACAGTGCTTTGCACATTGTAAGCACTTAACAAGTACTATAATTATTAATTATTATTATTATTATCTGCCCCTAGCTTACTGTGTGACCTTAGGCTATTCTCTGTGCTTCAGTTTCCTCATCTGTAAAATAGAGATTTCAGTACTTGTTCTCCCTCTCCCTTAGTCCGTGTTCTTTTTAGTTTTCATTTAGGAAAAAGGACTGTGACTTAAGATTTGTCTCAAATCAGGGGATATGTGTTCTAATCCCAGATCCATCACATGTTTACTGTGTGACTGTGGGCAAGTCACTTAACTTCTCTGTGCCTCGATTACCTCATCTGTAAAATGGGGATTAAGACTGTGAGCCCCATGTGGGAAAGGTACTATGTCCAACTTGATTATCTTGTATTTACTTCAACGCTTAGAACAGTGCTTGGCACATAGTAAGCACTTAAATGCTATAATAATTATTATAATTAATAATGTTGGTATTTGTTAAGCGCTTACTCTGTGCAGAGCACTCTTCTAAGCGCTGGAGGAGATACAGGATCAGCAGGTTGTCCCACGTGAGGCTCACAGTTAATCCCCATTTTACAGATGAGGTAACTGAGGCACAGAGAAGTTAAGTGACTTGCCCACAGTCACACAGCTGACAAGTGGCAGAGCTGGGAGTCGAACCCATGACCTCTGACTCCAAAGCCCAGGCTCTTTCCCAGAACGCTGCTTCCCAGAAGTTACTTACTCCCACAAGTTCAGTGCTTGGCACACAGTAAATGCTTCATTTATAATAGTCCTTGCGGAGAGGGAAGCATGTGGCTGAGAAGAGAGTGGCCCAGCTAAAACCATGGCCGGATCTAGAACTTGGAAAGGTTTCCAAGCTGGACTCCAGCTCAAGAAAAGATGCAGAACAGAGAGAGATTTACATTTTGGAACTGGATTTGGTTTTGTGTTTTTTTGACCTGGTCCTTGGGAAATCTTGTAATAGTAGTGGTAATAGTATTTATTAAGCACTTACTATGTACTAAGCACTGGGAGAGATTACACAGGTGGGAAGTAGACATGCCCAGTAAATAGCTGTTTTGAATGAGTGATTATTAGTAAAGGAGATAACCTTGTTATCTGCAACTTGAGTTTCATATTCTAGTCAAAACAGGGGACTTCTCTTTCCAATCTTTGTTCAACCCTTTCTCCAGTAAGGATGATAAACTAGCAGCAAAATGATGCTCCTCAACTTTTAAAGAATGAGGAAGACTGGAAGTTACTAAAACTCTGACTGTTGAGTGTTGTTCTGGAACCCCAAACTCTGAAACTACCAGGAGCTTTCTAACTCTGTTCCTCTGGCCGTATTGTTCTTATTGTATTTATCATTGCCCCAATCTCTAATGTTGTTTGTATTTTTATTATTTCATCTTTCCTTATGTTACTGTTGCCAACCTCTTTGTCTTTATTAAAAATGGTGGCATTCGTTAAGCGCTCACTATGTGTGAAGTACTGTTCTAAGCACTGGGGGATACAAGGTTAACAGGTTGTCCCCCGAGGGCCTCACAGTTGTTAGTCCACATTTTACAGATGAGGTAACTGAGGCACAGAGAAGTTAAGTGCCTTGCCCAAAGTCACACAGCTGGCAAGCGGCGGAACCTGTATTTGAACCAGTGACCTCTGACTCCCAAGCCCAGTCTCTTTTCACTGAACCATGCTGCTTCTTTAAGCAGCTTCTTCTTTATTTTTAAATTATGAGCCTCTTGTGGGTCAGAAGCCACATCTAATTCTTAATTGTGCATTTTTTCCAGTGTTTCGTACACAACACACAATATGAACTTCAATAAATAGTATTTCTTCTCATCCAACATTTTGGTTGTTTCAACCACATCCCCACCTTCCTTCTAAAGAATGATATTTTGACTCACCCTTTTGCAAAAATTCTGGAATGTGCCGACCAGAAATCAGTATGGATAATGAGTTTAACTCTTACATCATTTGGAAACGATGGTGGGCAAACTTAGCCTGGCAGCTCCTCTGGAGCCCAATCTTCATGCACCTTGATATCATCCATCAATCAATATTTATTGAGAATTTACTGGGTGTAGAACACTGTCCTCATTGCTTGGGAGAGTACAGTACAATAGAATTTGTAGACATGATCCCTGTCCACAGGGCTTTACACTTTAGATATTGCCTGTCAAACCTGGGGGTGGTAATAATAATAATGATAATGGCATTTGGTAAGTGCTTACTATGTGTGAAGCACTGTTCTAAGTGCTGAGTTAGATACAAGGTTATCAGGTAGTTCCACATGGAGCTCACAGTCAATTCAATAGAATTTATTGAGCGCTTACTATGTGCAGAGCACTGTACCAAGCGCTTGGAATGTACAGTGCGACAAGAGGTAGAGACAATCCCTGCCCAATGATGGGCTCACAGTCTAATCGGGAGAGACGGACAGCAGAGCAAAACAGAACAAAACAAAAACAAGACAACATTATTATGATAAATAGAATCAAGGAGATGTACACCTCATTAACAAAATAGATAGGGTAATAAATAATATATATAAATGAGCACAGTGTTGAGGGGAGGGGAGGGGGGAAGGGGAGAAGCAGAGGGTGGGGTGAGGAGGGGAGGGGGAGCAGAGGGAAAGGGGGCTCAGCTGAGGGGAGGTGAGTGGGGAGGAGCAGAGGATGGAGGGGGAGCAGAGGGAAAAGAGGGGAGCTCAGTCTGAGAAGGCCTCTTGGAGGAGGTGAGCTCTCAGTAGGGCTTTGAAGAGGGGAAGAGAGTTAGTTTGGCAGACGTGAGGAAGGAGGGCATTCCAGGACAGTGGTAGGACATGGGCCAGGGGTCAACGGTGGGGTAGGCATGAATGGGGGACGGTGAGGAGATGAGCAGCAGAGGAGCGGAGCATGCGGGGGGGGCAATAGAAAGAGAGAAGGGAGGGAGTTAGGAGGGGGCAAGGTGATGGAGAGCTTTGAAGCCAAGAGTGAGGAGTTTTTGTTTCATGCGGAGGTTGATAGGTAACCACTGGAGAATTTTAAAGAGGGGAGTGACATGCCCAGAGCGTTTCTGCAGGAAGATGATCCGGGCAGCAGAATGAAGAATAGACTGGAGTGGGGAGAGACAGGAGGAAGAGAGATCAGAGAGGACACAGTAATCCAGCCAGGATATTATGAGAGCTTGTACCAGCATGATAGCCATTTCGATGGAGAGGAAAGGGCAGATCTTGGCGATATTGTAAAGGTGAGACCAGCAGGTGTTGGTGATGGATTGGATGTGTGGGGTGAATGAGAGAGCCGAGCCAAGGAAGACAGACACCAAGGTTGCGGGCCTGTAAGATGGAAAGGATAGTCATGCCGTCCACGGTGACAGGGAAGTCAGGGAGAGGACGGGGTTGGGGAGGGAAGATAAGGAGCTCAGTTTTGGACATGTTGAGTTTTAGGTGGCAGGCAGACATCCAGGTGGAGACGTCCTGGAGGCAGGAGGAGAGAACAGGAGAGGAGATGTAGATTTGGGTGTCATCTGCATAGAGATGATGGTTGAAGCCGTGGGTGCGAATGAGTTCACCAAGGGAGTGAGTATAGATGGAGAACAGAAGAGGGTCAAGAACTGACCCTTGAGGAACCCCTACAGTCAGGGGATGGGAGCGGGAGGAGGAGCCTGCGAAGGAGACCGAGAATGAACGGCCAGAAAGATAAGAGGAGAACCAGGAGAGGATGGAGTCCGTGAAGCCAAGGTGAGAGAAGCAGCTTGGCTCAGTGGAAAGAGCACGGGCTTGGGAGTCAGAGGTCATGGGTTCGAATCTCAGCTCTGCCACTTGTCAGCTGTGTAACTGTGGGCAAGTCACTTCACTTTTCTGGGCCTCAGTTACCTCATCTGTAAAATGGGGATGAAGACTGTGAGCCTCAAGTGGGACAATCTGATTACCCTGTATCTACCCCAGCGCTTAGAACGGTGCTCTGCATGTAGTAAGCGCTTAAATACCAACATTATTATAAGGTGTGGAGGAGAAGGGGATGGTCAGCAGTGTCGAAGGCATCTGAGAAGTTGAGAAGGATTAGGATAGAGTAGGAGTAGAGTAAATCCCCATTTTACAGATGAGGTAACTGAGACACAGAGAAGTTAAGTGACTATTAGAACCCACGACCTCCAACTCTCAAGCCCATACTCTTTCCACTAATCCATGCTGCTTCCCCTAAGGGGTCCCTGAGGACGTCTGATCCTATTCTGGATAATTGAGTTTTCTGGCTATGGGAGTGTTCTCTGCCACCCTCTCTTTCCTAATGACCACTCATTCAAAAGAGCAATTTACTGGGCATGTCTACTTCCAACCTGTGTATTCTCTTCCAGTGCCTAATACAGTGCTCTGCACATAGTAAGTGCTTAATAAATTATATTACTACTAACCCTGAAGGTGTCCCTGGGGTCCTGGAGGGTGCTCAGCTGTTACTGAACAAGGAGGAAACATGGAGTTTCAAAAATGCAATTTCTCCAAGAGACATGCATTGATAGCTTATAGCTGAAGTATGAGGTTCCTATCTTATATCTGATGATCTCAGTTACCCTGGAGTTTATAACTGTTCAAAGGATTTTGAAATTTATCAGGTTTCACACTAGAGGCAATGAATGCATGGAGTAGAACCAAATGTGAAGTAGTGCATTCCTAGTAAACTTTAGCCATTCTCTCCAGGGTGGTACTTTGGAGAGGGGTCTTCAAAATCACCTTCAAATCAGCAGTACAGCAGAAAAATTATAAATGTTATAATTATAACATATCATAGATTGACAGACTTAGGTGGATCTCTGAAAAGTTGTAAGGCCTTTATGCTTAGAAAGAAGCTGAATTATACTAAGGAAAATGTGAACGAATCAATACTGATTCTTGATCACGTTTTAATAAAATGGTAAAGAAATATATTGTTTTAATAAACGAATCCTTTTTTAAGTTTTACAGAGAAAGAGATTCCACATTGTCCCTCAGAAACCCCAAGGGCTTCAGTACCTTGCCATTGGGAAAAACCATACTAATTTTTAACCCTAAAATCTTCATGTCCCAGCTCAATCAATTGTATTAATTGAGTGCTTACTATATGCACGGCACTGTAATAAGCGCTTGGGACAGTACAATACAATAGAGTTTGTAGTCATATTCCCTGCCCGCAAGCCCAATTTTCTTGTACAGCCTTCAGGAGAAATGACCGTCAACTAATTGCCATGCTCAGAATAAAATCAAAATATTGCTCAGTCTCCTCTTTTCCAGCTTCACCAATCCCAGGTCCTATAATTTCTCAGGCCTGATTTGCCACCCTTCAATAATCAGGATCTGACTGGCTCTCCTGTGAACCTTCTCCAGATTCTCCATGCCATTCTTAGATTTAAAAATCCAGAACTAGAAATAAGATTTCAGTGAAGTTTGGTGAGGGTTATCTCAAAGCAGCATGGCTTAATGGAAAGAACATAGGCTTGGAAGTCAATGGGTTATAATCCTGACTCCACACTTGTCTGCTGTGTAACTTTGGGCAAACACTTCTCTGTGCTTCAGTTACCTTATCTGTAAAATGGGGATTAAAACTGTGAGCCCTACGTGGGACCACCTGATTACTCTCTATCTACCCCAGTGCTTAGAATAGTGCTTGGAAAGTAGTGCTTAACAAATACCATTATTATTAACATTATATTATAAAGTTTATAAATTGTAGATCTCATTTTAATTAATCCCAGTTTTGGCTTCTTTCTGTAATCCAAGAGTTCTGCTTGTCTACTTTGACCTTTAGATATTTTTCCCACTGTATTTGCACACATGCAGTCTTTCCCTGTATTGGATATGGGCAATTTGTTTTTTCTTCCTCCATTAATTGAACTCCCTTTCTCCACCTCAATCATATTTATTGAGCGCTTACTGTATACAGAGCACTGTACTAAGAGCTTGGGACAGTACAACTCAACAATATAACAAACAATGAGCTTACCCCTAACTCATTTAGATTGTGAATCCCCAATGAATCAGAGGTCATGGGTAAATCATATCCTCTCATTTCGCCACAGAGCTTAACAAGTGCTCTGCATATTGAGGTGTTTAACAAATGCTATTACTACTTACTATATTGAAAGATTTCACTTATCCTTGATACCTCAGAAAACAGTGTACTGAGAGACAAATTGAAATGGAAGAGAAAGCCAGCTCAATTTTTGTGACATTAAATGCATTAAATGCATCGTAATACTCTAGACTGCAAGCTTCCACTTTCCTCTGATTACTCAGCAAACAATACAACACTGTGAGACAGTAGGCTAGAATTGGTATAATAATAACTGTGATATTTGTAAGTGCTTACTATGTGTCAAGCACCGTACTAAGAGTGGGTGTAGATCTAAGGTAATCAGGTCAGGCACAATCTAAAGAAAGCTGAGAATCATTTTGAGCATGTCTTCTCCCCTTAATTTCACTGCCTATTTTGAATGGATGGTTAGGGAAATCAAAGGATTTGTGGACCCAAAAAATGACTTCGTCAAGGAATGATTTCTGATGAAGAGGGGTATTGTGTACTTAAGGACTGGGTGAGCCACCAGAAGTTGACAAGTACTATGTTGTTGTCTTGAGCCATTTCACAGTGGCATAAAACACTATAATTGTCATCAAAAGAAAATCTAGGACAACAGTTATAAGTACATCAAGCTAATCCCACCTCCGCCACTTGTCTGCTGTGTGACCTTGGGCAAGTCACTTAACTTCTCTGTGCCTCAGTTACCTCATCTGTAAAATGGAGATTAAGAGTGTAACAACGTGGGACAACCGGTTTACCTTGTGTCTATCCCAATACTTAGAACAGTGCTTGGCACATAGTAATTACTTAACAAATACCATTATTATTATTATTTTTACAATATGTGGATAGTAATTAATATGTGTCATCTAGACTGTAAGCTCCTTGTGGGCAGGGAACATATCTACCAATTTATGGGTTCTGATCCCAGCTTCACCACTTGTCTCTTGTATGACCCCAGTCAAGTCACTTCACTTTTCTGTGCCTCAGTTACCTCATCTGTAAAATGAGGATTGAGACTGTGGGGACAACCCAGTTTCCTTATATCTAACCCCAGCACTTAGTACAGTGCCTGGCATGTAGTAAGTGCTTGATAAATACTGTTATCATTATTGTAGTGATTATTATTATCTCTGTTACATTGTACTCTCCCAAGAGCTTAATACAGTGCTGTGCACATAGTAAGCACTCAATAAATATGATTGATTGATTGATGGACCTATCTTCTTCAAGGTGGAGGATGCAAAGAATTTCTAAACATTGTCACAAGTACCGAAATAAGTAGTTTGGGCTATGAAGAGACAGTCTAAACCGTAACAAAAGCATTAATTCCTACTGGCACTGTGGGCCATTTTACATTTTTTCACTCCCCTCTTTAAGAAGCAGTTAAAAATGCTTCTCTGCTGTCAGGTGAGACCGAGATGCAGGGTTGAGGCGTTGGTGCTATTTCACTGCACACAAGATATCCTTCCCTTCAGTCAATCAATCAATCAGTACTATTAAGCCTGTACGGTGTGCAAAGCACTGTACTAAGTGCTTTGGAGAGTATGATATAACGGCCCCAAGTGGTCACAGCTTCAGTAAGCTAGGATGGTTGTTTGCATAAAAATACTCGCATGCCCTCCCAAAGCTTCATTCTGCATGGACCACACTGCATCCTCCTTCCCCTTCATCCACAGAACAATCGTTTACCCACAGGCAAGAAGGAGAGATGGTATATAGCCAAGCTGAGTGAAACCCACACATTGAGTTAGTGGGGGAAAAGTTCCAAAGTTTCTGGAACTCCTGGGTACACCCTCCCAAAGGGAAAGCGAATTAGCGTATCAAGTACTTATCTGATGGCTCCACCTGGAACAGAGCCAACAAGAGAGGAAAGGTTGGGTTGTAATTATGAAAAAGGAGGAAAGACTAATTGGGGAAGATGGCCCTCCGCCATTTTAATTTGAAGGGGGTGGAAGTGGGGAAGTGATCAAGAGGATTGGCAACCGATCTGACCCATCATCCCCAGATCCTGAGGGAAGGATCTGAAGGCAAGGAACCAGAAAGCCTGCGATCCCCTGGCAAGGACTGTGATCTGCAAAAGGGGAGTGGACTGGAGAGATTTTCTAGTATTAATTGCAGGAAAGTGAGAGGGTCCTGGAAAAGCAGGGAGTTCTCACTGAAGTGAATATGGAAGTTAAGGGAAGATGGTTTTGAATTTAGACTTGATTTACTGCTCTTAGTAATTTAAAACATAATTGTTAAATTTATTCAAATCCAACTATGCTCAATAATCCCAAAATGTAAGTTAAGCAGGGAGTGTGTGAGGATCACATTTGTGGGAAACCCCACTTCAGGAAGCAGAGGAGGGGAGGGAGAATATTCTCATATTATCTGTGGACTTACAGCTGTCAGCTCTCTGTAGAAGCAGGACTGGCTAGCTAGACTCCAGAAAATTCCTTCGTTGATTTGGGTGCTAATCTAGAGAGTCATGGGATAGAGATGGTGTACTGAGGGGTGAAATTTTGGGTTTAGCTGAAGGTGAACTCCTAAAATCACCCTTTCCTGAGAAGGAAAAATATGGAGGCACTAGACTCCTGAAGACACCTCCAGTCTTCTGAGCCTTCATCCAAGAGGTTTTAGGGCCTTTTCTAGCTAGGACAGATCTAGAACCACCTCAGATTGTCACCAAGAATAGAGAAGAGCTCGTCTGGGTAGGTCTGGGGTGCTGTGACAGTCCCACCTAAGTGCTGTGGTCAGGGCCAGCAGCTTCAGCCATTTGCCAATTCTTCGGCCCCTCCACCTTTCTGTATATGTCATTTCTGATACCCTGCATGCTCGTGCAGAGAAATCTGATGCCCTACCCAACATTTTGTGGTATCCATCGGAAGAAAACGTTTCTCTTTTGTTGCTCCACCCCTCAATGCCCTGAGCAACTGGGCTCTTTGCTCTCAGCCTTCTTTCTTGTTAGCTCATCCGTTCCTCCCTGTGTGACACACAATCCTGCTACTGCCATCTTGGAGAGATACAGTGAGAGAGACATCACTCTTGCCATCTCCATCTTCCTTTGGTGCTGTACCACTGCACACAACACACTGTGCCTCTACCCACTCTGGCATTGCGTAGTGAGGCAGTTGCTTATCTAGTTTACCGTCTGTGGCCTGCCCTGGCCAGTTGGTGCCCTGCCCTCAGCATTACCCTGAAAGAAGTATCTGACTTCCTGAAACACTTGACCATTTCAGTAATGGATAAGAATGTTGCCATTCCTAGAGATTATCCTTTTCCTGAGAAAAACAGTGGTAGTTTTTTTCTTTTATGTTTTATGGTATTTCACTCATTCAGTCATATTTATTGAGTGCTTACTGGGTGCAAAGCACTATACTAAGCATGGTATTTGTAAGTGCTTACTGTGTGCCAAGCTAATCAGTTTGGACCCCACGTGAGGCTCACAGTCTTAATCCCCATTTTACAGATGAGGTAACTGAGAAGGTAAGTGACCTGCTCAAGGTCACACAACAGAGTCTGGATTAGAACCCATATCCTTCTGACTCCCAGTCCCGTGCTCTATCCCATAATGCAGGAGACTTGGCATTCAATTTTGCATTCAAATCTAAGGGCATTGAGGTATCCAGAGACTTATGCTACTTCCAAATGAGGGAGTATATCTTAGACTCCAGATGTCTGAAGCTAATGTTTGGAACCCCCAAGAGATAGGCAGAAGACATACCATTAAATAGCTCTTTTCAGGCTTCTAAAACAAAGGTCAGGGACCTTCTTTACACAAGTATATGAGGAGTTTCTCATATGCAGAAAATTGTCATACCACATGGTGTTTTAAAACGCAATAGAAAATAATTTATTGTAACGTGTAGTTGGCCTGCGGTTCTCTGTCCGAGAAGCAGCATGGTGTAGTGGATGGAGCATGGGCCTGGGAATCAGAAGGTCATTCATTCATTCATTCATTCATTCATTCATTCATACTTAATGAGCGCTTACTGTGTGCAGAGCACTCTATTAAGCGCTTGGAAAGTACAATTCATCAACAAATACAGACAATCTCTTCCCACAAAGGGCTCATAGCCTAGAACTGGGGAGTCCAGAAGGAAGGTCATGGGTTCTAAACCTGGCTCTACCACTTGTCTGTTGTGTGACTTTGGGCAAGTCACTTAACTTCTTTGTGCCTCAGTTACCTCATCTGTAAAATGGGGATTGAAACTGTAAGCCCCACATGGGACAGGGACTGTTCTCAACCTGATTTGCACCTTAGTACAGTGCCTCACAATAATAAACCCTTAACAAATGCCATACTTATTATTATTATTTTTGACTAGTCTCGGGTTAAGGTGGGGTGGCCCATGCCTCCCCCGTTCCCTCATTGCCAGGCCAAGACGAGTTGGCAGAGAAGTTGGGGCTTTCTGCCAGTCCTCCGGTGGTGGAGCTAACTGAGCTACGACTGGAAATTCTGGCAGTGTATCCAAATGCAGATCACTCCTATGCCCAAATCTCATTTACTCTTCATTTAGAGCCCTTTAATTAATTCTACTAATGGCACTTAGGTCCCTGCAAGGGTTGGGTTCATTCTGTGGCTCGGAAGATCTTCTGAGCTTGGGGGGCTTGGGCATGGGGTTGCAGAGGAAAGGGAGGCACAAAGTCCAACTAGTCAGGACTAGTCAGGACTATTGGGTAATCTCATCTCTTCCCAAGATGGGCATTTCGGGCTGAGGTGGACGAAGTTCTCAAGGTCCACCTTCATCTGGAGCTCAGACATCAGGTCAAGAGTTGCATTTCTCACTAGGAAGGGTTGAGTGGGGCCAAACCAATGCAGACATTTCCAGACCACCCTCAGTGTTCTTTCTCTTCTCCCTAGATGTTGTCAGGTTGCCTAGACCAGATTACAGGCCTCACAGTTTAGACCTGAACAGAGTCTTAAATTTTGACTCATGCAAGGTTTTATCTTGAAAATCATGATTTTCCTTTGAAGTCTTGGTTTTCTGGTCGTGAATGGGAATTTTGGTAAATTAGCATTTATCTCTTTCAAGGATCTCTTCGCTTTGAGCCCCCTGAGAAGCAGGGGCCATATCTAATTCCCCCTCTGTGAATTTTCTCCCAGTGCTTGCTACAGTGCTCTGCACTTAACAAGTCTTGTCTTATGCCATTGAGTGGTTTCCGAGCCATAGCGACACCTCGGACACATCTCTCCCAGAACGCCCCACTCTCCATCTGCAATTGTTCTGGTAGTGTATCCATAGAGTTTTCTTGGTAAAAATACAGAAATGGTTTACCATCGCCGCCTTCCGTGCAATAAATTCAAGTCCCCACCCTCGTTGGCAATGATAAGTGAAGTGGAGAGAAGCAGCATGGCTTAGTGGATAGAGCATAGGCCTAGAAGCCAAAAGGTCGTGGATTCTAATCCCGGCTCTGGCACTTATCTGCTGTGTGACCATGGGCAAGTCACTTCACTTCTCAGTACCTCAGTTACCTCATCTGTAAAATGGGGATTGAGACTGTGAGCCCCACATGGGGCAAGGACTGTGTTCACTTTTGCATGTATCTACCCCAGCACTTAGTATAGTGCCTGGCACAAAGTAAGGGCTTAACAAATACCATAATTATTAATTATTATTATTATTGTTTTTTGGTACTTGTTGAGTCCTTATTATGGGTCAAACACTGTTCCAAGCACTGGGGTAGATACAAGTCAGTTGGGTTGGACACAGTCCCGGCACGGGGCTTCCAGTCTCTGTTTCTGGAGCAAATCAGTGCTGCAGACACAGATGCAGCAATCTCTGTGGTGCCACCCCAGCTCCCCCACTCTTTGGAAAGCAGGATGGCAGCCACAGGGTTGGGAGTGGATGGGTTTGAGGAGGCCCAGGTAGCAGTGGGCTAGTGTGCCAGCAATACTTCCTATAGGGAGTCTGGCATGGCCCTGGGTGAGAGGGGGCAGAAGACCGTTGTAGTGTGAGAAAGCCAGCCCACCACCTCCGTCCAGCCCTGTAACTGGCCAGTGAGGAGTGGATGGTGCACGGAAGAGGAGGGAGTGTGAGTTAATAGCAGACCCCATGCCAAGGGTTAGGTGTTTAGGTGGCGGCCACAGGCAGACTGTGGACTGAGGACTGGAGAGGGAAGCGAGTGTCCACTTTCCAGCTCTGCTACCCAGTGCTTGACAGTGACAGAGATGGTGGTGATGGGAAGGGGTGAGGGGGAGACTCAAGCACCAACAACTAAGTGGGTAGAATAAGTTTTTCTTTGTGGGGTAACTGTGTCTTTAATGTGCAGACGACTAAACTAAGCACTCAGAAGTGTGATAACAGGGTTGCCAACTGCTGAGTATGATTTTTACAAATAGTGAAAAAATGACTGACTTTTAAAGTTTTTTACCATAACAATTCAACATAATAAAAGAAGGTAATAGAGCATCAGTTGTGGCACCTATTTGGCCTTCAGCTAGGCAATGCCAAGTGCCCATTAGACAGGGGCAGAGCTCTGCAGGACATACAACACAGGGGTGAGGAAGGAGTGTTCGGGACAACTAGAAATTGTCTGAAAACCACATTCCCTGATCTCTTCCACCCTGCCTGCTAGCCTGCCTCCTGCCATAGGGCTTTGGTTCCCCTCTTCATCATCACCACCATCATCAGTGGTATTTATTGAGCACTTACTGTTTTCAGAGTACTGTACTAGGCACTTGGGAGAGTACAGTACAATAGAGGTGGTAGGCACGTTCCCACTCTGCCAGAGACTTGACCTGGAGGCAGGAGGAAAAGATACTAACTAATGCAAACCCAGCTTGCCCACTTGGTCCCTTCAACACTAACCTACTCACTGTCTCCCCCACTGTTAACCCCTTGCACATTCCTTCTCTGCTGCCTCGAATTCCCCATTTCATAGCTGACAGGCCACCCATCTCCTGTTCTTTAAAGCCCAATAAATTCACATTTCCTCCAAAAGGTCTTCCCTGACTAATCTCCCCTCTTTTCTCCCTATTTACCCTTCCTATTCTCGAGTCCATACCCCCTAAACACTCATTCATTGAGTTGTATTTATTGAGTGCTTACTGTGTGCACTAAGCACTTGGAAGAGTACAGTATACCAATAAACAGACACATCCCCTGCCCACGATGAGTTTACAGTCTAGATCAAATCAAATTACCTACACTTAGGTAATCACCCCATCTCCCACCCCCACTGCACTTATGTACATACCTTTTCCTTGTCCTTATTTGTGATTTATGTTCATATCTGTCATTGCATCTAACTGCTTCACGGTACTCTCCTAAGCATTTAGTACAGTGCTCTGCAATCAGTCAATGTATTTATTGAGTTATTTCTGTGTGCAGAGCATTTGGGAGAGTATGGTACAACAGAGTTGGTAGGTACATTCCTTGCCCATAAGGAGGGAACAGAAGCAGCATGATCTAGTGGATGGACCATGGGCCTGGGAGTTAGAAGGACCTGGATTTTAATCCTGAGTCCACCACTTGTCTGCTCTGGACCTCGAGCAAGTCACTTAACTTCTCTGTGCCTCAGTTACCTCATCTGTAAAATGGGGATTGAGACTGTGAGCCCCTGTGGGACATGGTCAGGTTCCAACCTGATTAGCTTATGTCTACGCTACCTATCAGTACTGTGCCTGGCACAGAATGTGTGCTTAACAAATAGCATAAAAAATAAGGAGCTAATAGTCTAGAAGGGGAGACAAACATTAATATAAATACATTAATTATGGATATATACGTGTGTTATAAGGCCGAGCCTGGGGTGAGTATTTAAAGGGTATGATCGAAGTGCATAGGTGACACAAGAGGGAAAGGGAATAGGGGAAAAGAGGGTTTAATTGGGGATATGATTTTAATAGGGCTTTAAAGGTGGGGAGAGTCGTGGTCTTTTTGGATATGAAAGGAGAGGGAGTTCCAGGCCAGAGGAAGGATGTAGGCAAAGAGTTGGTGGCAAGAAAGGTGAAATTGAGGCACAATGAGGTTAGTGCAAGGACTGAAACATGCAGGTGGGTTATAGTAGAAGATTAACGAGTTTATGAGGGGGCGAGCTGATTGAGTGCCTTAAAGCTGATGGTAAGAAGTTTCTGTTTGATGTGGAGGTGTATGGGTAACCTGTATGGGTAACCATTGGAGGTTTTTGAGGAGTGGGGAGACACGAACTGAACTTTTTTTAGGAAAATGATCCAGGCAGCAGATTCATGTAAGGACTAGAATGAAGAGAAACAGGAGGCAGGGAGGTTATTGAGGAGATTGATGCAATAGTCAAGGTGGGGTAAGATAACTGCTTGGATCAGTCTGGTAGGAGTTTGGATGGAGATAAGGGCTGGAATCTAAAGAAGTTAATGAAAGTTGAACTGAGTGGATATGGTGACAGACTGAAAATAAAGGTTGAATGAGAGAGATGAGTCAAAGATAATGCCAAAGTTCACCATAAACTACAAAAGTAAAGCAGAAAATATTCTCCAACCCCTCTACAAGGATTAGAGCCTTTGGTAAGGCAACGACAAGTGGGAGGGAGAGTCTGAGCTGAGTCACACTTGCTCAGGACCCAGGCTTCCAGCTCAAGGAAAATTGGGGGTAAAAGAGTGGTCTCCGGGGAGGTAAGGTAGGGGTGGTTCTATGGCAGAGGGGGCAGAATCCTATCCCACTCTGCAACTCCTCCAGTCCCACCCAGGCTTCACCGGGAATGCTGAAATGATTCTTAGGAGAGTTGAAAAAGGAAAATCTCTTCATAAAGTCACCTCTAAAACCATTAATCTTGGGAAATTTGCTTTAAATATAAGGATCTTTGCCCATAAAGCCAGATTAGCTGCATGGAAGCCTCAGCATCGGGTTCCGTGCTGTGCTCTGCTCCCTTAGGCTACAAATGTGTTTTGCGCATAACACTCTCGTGTATGTTTTGCAGTGTGCCGCACCCCACCCATCTCCTCACTTGTGGCCTCACCTATGGCTGGAATAGCTGGTGGGGATAAGCGTGTGTGAATGGACCTACACCAACCACCATCACTATAATCAATTCCTTGTGCCTGTTCTCTGTTCTCTAGTCTTTGTGTCAATGGCACTGTGGGGATTGGTAAGTGATGACTTGAGCAGAGGCTGCTGCTGGTGGCCCTTAATCGTGAACCTACCCACAGGTTGTGTGAGAAGGATGATAGATCATTGTTCAGCAGAAATAGTAATCATAGTGTTTATTAAGTGCTGGTCTCTGGACCCCGTAGGACTCACAGTCTAAGAAGTGATGGCTGGGTCTGAAATTGTCTTGTGTTTCAGAGCATTCCTTTTCAGGCAGTGCTGTGTGATGTCGAATACACATAACTTCTTTCTGCTTCAGTTTCCTCATCTATGAATAGGGGATTCAATAGACTGGGAGCTTCCTGTGAGACACAGACTGTGTCTGACCTAATTGTCTCATGTCTATCCCAGTGCTTAGTACTGTGCTTGGCACATAGAAAGCACTTAACAAATACCACTTTATTATTAGGGGTAGTGAAAATGATCCCTAAAAATAATTCATTTCAGCACATGTCTTCAGATGTTCATGGCTTTGCCAGGAGAAATCACCAAAACTGGTTTGAAGAAAAAATGAGGAGGCCAAGTGGCTGCTGAAGATTATATTTGGCAGTACTGCATTATGATCTTTGGTGAGATCTGTTCAAAGATCAAATGATTCTGCTGAAGGTTGGTAAGGGAATTGCAGAGAATGAAAGGAGAAACATTTCCCTGGAGGCTAAGGGGCTGAGTCATGACCTCTGAGCCACAGTAGAGGGTGAGTTCTCTTGTTAGAGGGCGTGAAAGGTCTGCAGCTGCCTCTGTTCTCCAGACACAGATCAATGAATGGACCTCTGCAGTGTCGGACTCAGTGTGGCTAAACCCACAACCCCAAACTAAGATGATGAGACTGTAGGCCAGGGAAGTGGGGGTGGATGATTTCCTTTGGAATGTTTGTGGTGTAAATCTTAATTGGTGGTTTTAAATCACTGTTTGCATTTATCTTCGGGCTTTTTTTCAATTGTGTCCCCTATTAAAATGTAACTAGCGAACAGATTCATGTGATCAGAGGTTTATCATTCAAAATTCCTTTCTGGAGTCTGGCAAGATTCCACATCTCTTTTATTTCTTTTGAATGCCTAATCTGGTTGGCAGAGGATGAATAATTATAGGTATTTTAGCAAGGTGACTCTTTTTTAACAACGTCACATAATTAATATCAAGCATGAGTAAACAACAGTAAGTTTGCTGAAAAACAGTGGCCACCAGGCAGCACACCAGGCAGGTATCATGATGTCAGGTGCATGTCCCGCTGATATGGGAAGCCAGTATCAAAAATCCTGGGAAAATTGGCAACCCAGAATGTCGGTCTCTCAGTGACCAAAAATGCTATAGCACCATTCCCTAACTTCCTGAATGTCTGATAAGCCCTAGTTATGGCTGCTTTGCTTATCCCAAAATTTGGAGGTTGACCATAAAAGGAGTCCTTAAAATTGTTTGCCTCCCTGGAAACCAAATAGGTTCACCAAATGACTGCTACTGGAAAATATTCACAGTCCAGAAGTAACTGCCAGATCACATCATTCTCAAATGCATAGAACTGAAAAAAAAATCTCACCACCATATGCATGTGTGTGTGTGTGTGTTATATATTTGAAATAAGATTTTTAAGAACTCGGGGAGTATGAACTGATTTTCTAGACAGTGAGCCTCTTGGAAGGTCTGGATTAATCAAGTAATCAATCTTGAGAAGCAGCTTGATTACTTGAGAAGCAGCATGGCCTAGGGGATTGTACACGAGCCTAGGAGAAAGAAGGTATGGGTTCTAATACCAGCTCCACCACTTGTCCTCTGAGGGACTTTTAAGCAAGTCATTTAACTTCTCTGTCCCTCAGTTACCTTAGTCTGTAAAATGAGGCAAAATGGAGATTAAGACTGGGAGCCCCATGTGCGACACAAACTGTATCCAACCTGATTAGCTTTTATTTATCCCAGCACAATACAGTGCATGGCAGTTAGTTAAGTATTTAATAAATACCATAAAAAAGATCAGTGGTACTTATTGAGTAAACACTTGCTTTATGCAGAACACTTTTCTGGGTGGTTAGGTTTTGTTTTGTTTTGTTTTAGTCTAGAGAGGTTAGAGAGTGAAGTATGTGGGCTGGGTTGTAGTAAGAAATCAGGGAAGATAAAAAGGGTCAAGGTGATTGAATGCTTTAAAGACATTGATAAGGAGATTCTGTTTGACTTGAAGTTAGATTGGCAACCACTGAAGGTTCTTGAGGAGTGGAAAAAGATGGACTGAATATTTTTGTAGAAAAATCATCTGGGCAGCAGAGTGAAGTATTCATTCATTCAGTCGTATTTATTGAGCGCTTACTGTGAGCAAAGCACTGTACTAAGTGCTTGGAAAGTACATTTTGGCAACAGATAGAGACAATTCCTACCTGACAATGGGCTCACAGTCTAGAAGGGGAAGACAGCAAACCAAACAAGTAAACAGGCATCAATATCATCAAAATAGAAAAATAGAACCATAGATAAATACACATCATTAATAAAATAAAATAAATATGTGCAAATATAGACAAGTGCTGTGGGTGGAGAAGGGGACAGAGCAGAGGGCAGTCGGGACAATGGGGAGGGGAGGAGGAGCAGAGGATAAGGGAGGGCTATGTCTGGGAAGGCCTCCTGGAGGAGGTGAGCTCTTATTAAGGCTTCGAAGAGGGGAAGAGAGCTAGTTTTTGGTGGATGTGAGGAGGGAGGGCATTCCAGGCCAGCCAGGGGTCGATGGCGGGACAGGCGAGAATGAGGCACAGTGAGGAGGTTTGCGGCAGAGGAGCAAAGTGTGTGGACTGGGCTATAGAAGGAGAGAAGGGAGGTGAGATAGGAGAGGGCAAGTTGATGGAAAGTTTTGAAACAAATAGTGAAGGGTTTTTGCTTCATGCAAATGTTGATAGGCAATCACTGGATTTTGAGGAGGGGAGTGACATGCCCAGAGTGTTTCTGTAGAAAGATAATTTGAACAGCAGAGTGAAGTACAGACGTAAGCGGGGAGAGACAGGAGGATCGGAGATCAGAAAGAAGGCTTATGAAGTAATCCAGTTAGGATATGATGAGAGATTGTACGAGCAAGTAGTAGTTTGGATGGAGAGGAAAGGGCGGATCTTGGTGATGTCGTGAAGGTGAGACCCTTAGGTTTTGGTGATGAATTGGATGTGTGGGGTGAATGAGAGAATGGAGTCAAGGATGACACCAAGGTTGCAGGTTTGTGAGGCAGGAGGGATGGTAGTGCTGTCCAGAGTGACGGGAAAGTCAGGGAGAGGATAGGGTTTGGGAGGGAAGATAAGGAGCTCAGTCTTTGGCAGGTTGAGTTTTAGGTGGCGGGTGGACATCCAGGTAGGGATGTCCTGAAGACAGGAGGAGATACGAGCCTGGAGGGAGGGAGAATAGGGGAGGAGGTGTAGATTTAGGTGTCATCTGAGTAGAGATGATAGTTGAAGCCATGGGAGTGAATGAGTTCATCAAGGTAGTGAGTATAGATGAAGAACAGAAGGGGACCAAGAACTGACCCTTGAGGAACCCCTACAGTTAGGAGATGGGAGGGGGAGGAGGAACCCATGAGTAAGGACTCCAGTGGAGAGACAGGAGACTGGGAGGTCAGGAAGGAGTTGGAAGATGGAGATTGAAGTGAGCTGTCTAGTTAGTTTTTAATGGGTGAATGGTGACACAATGTTATCTCCTTGGTGAGCCTGCTGCACTGCTTCTATGGTGGGTGTTGGGATATTGGTGAACGAAGGGTGGGGATGGTGAGGGGATTGGCGATTCCTTCCTCAGGCAGCCCCAAATCCCGGGTGCATGGACTGAGGAGAGGGGAATGAGGGTGCTGCTGTCCCCTATCCCAGTGCAGTCCCAGGCCTCAAGTGTGTGGCAGGAGGCCAGGGTCTTTGCTGTTTAGTGCAGTTCCTGGCCTCCAGTGGGTTGGGTGGGGAAAATTGAATACCCTCCCTTGGCTCATTCCTCAGGCACCCACGTGCAGAGGGCCACCCTTGATCCTAGGCCTCCAGTGTGAGGGGTCAGGGTCCCTTCCCACTGAAGTGATCCTAGGTTGCCGTGTAAGCAGGGGGAGGGGAGGGGCAGGGAACAGACTAAGTTGACTCAGTTATTGAACTCAGTTATTGACTCAGTTATTTGAACTCCCAAGTTTTTTGTCTCCCAAGGGGACATCTCTTATCTCTTCTTAAAACTCATTCATTTCTTCATAATAATAATTATGGTTTTTGTTAAGTGATTAATATGCTGCCAGGCACTGTACTAAGTGCTGAGGTGGATACAGATTGGGTTGGACACAGTCCCTGTCCCTCGTGGGGCTCCCATTCTAAATCCCCATTTTATAGATGAGGGAACTGAGGTCCAGAGAAGTGAAATGACTTGTCCAGGGTCACACAACAGACCAATGGCTGAGCAGGGATTAAAACCCATGACCTTCTGACTCCCAGGCCTGTGCTTCCTCCACTACAATATGCTGCTTCTCATTCATTCAGTCATATTTACTGAGTACTTACTGGGTGGAAAGCACTGTACAGAACACTTGGGAAATTACAATACAATGCAGTATGTAGTAGGAGAGATGTGAGGTGAGGTAGGAGAGGGCTAGGTGATGAAATGCCTTAAAGCCAAAGGTGAGGATGCGAAAGTGGACGAGTAACCACTGGAGGTTTGTTAGGAGGTGGGCGGCAGAGGAAGAGCCTGCAAATGGAGTGGACAGAGAGATAGAAGGAGAACCAGGAACAGTGTCAGTGAAGCCAAGGGTGGATAATGTTTCCAGGAAAAGGGGGTGGTCAACAGTGTTGAAGGCAGCTGAGAGGTTAAGGAGGATTAGGATGGAATAGAGGCTGTTGGATTTGGCAAGAAGGAGATCATTAGTGACCTTTGAGAGGGCAGTTTCTGTGAAGTGAAGGGAACGGAAGACAGATTGGAGCGGGGGTCAAGGAGAGAATTGGAGGAGAGGAAGTTAACTGCAAATCTTATACTGAACAGAAATGAAATGGGAAGTAAAATGTGATGCTATTAAATATGGCCTGAACTTTGCATGCCTTATCCTCCCAATTTTGTTTTACAGAATGTATACAGAGCCAGCTCTCCCCCACACCCACTCCCTGCAAATACGACCTGTTCCCCCACAAGATTTCACATATTTTGACCTCCTCCAATATTCTAAAGTCATTATGACCCATTTGGTTTCCATAACCAAACTACCTTCTCAATGAATAAATCAATGCCCTCGACTCCTGCCCCTCCACTGAAGCCAACTCCATTGCTCACCTGTCCCAAATCTACCTCCCCGGCCTTGACCCGTCTCCTTCTTTGCAGTCACACAATTCCTCCTCCCTTCAGGACAGCTCTGTCTGAATGTCCCACCAACATCTCAAAGAAAAATAAAAGAGAACTCTTCATCTTCCTACCCAAACCCTGTCCTCCCCTATCTTTCTCATCACTGAAGACAATACCATTATTCGGCCTATCTCACAAGCCCTTAACCTTGGTTTTGTCCTGACTCATCTCACTCAACCCACATATCCTCTCTGTCACCCAATCCTTTTAGTTCCACCTTCAAAACATTGCTGAAATCTGCCCTTCCTTCTCCATCCAAATTACTATCATGCTGATCCAAGCATTTATCCTATTCTGCGTCGACTACTGTATCAGCCTCCTTGCTGACCTCCATGTCTCCCCACCCCATCTCTCCCCACTCCAATCTATAATTCACAATGCTGCACAGATTCCTTTTCTAAAGAAAATCTTGTCCATGTGTCCCCACTCCTTTGATGGCTGCAAATCAGATGCTCCTCCACATCAAACAGAAACTCCTCACTGTCGGCTTATTGCACTCAATCAGTTAACCCCCTCCTACCTTACTTCAGTGATCTCCTACTACAGTCCAGCTCATATGCCTTGCTCCTCTAGTGCCATCTCACTCACTGTGCCCCGGTCTCATCTATCTCTCCACCGATCTCTTTCCCACATCCTCCCCCGTCCTGGAACTCCCTCTCTTTCCCTGTACATCAGGCCACCACTCTCCCCACCTTCAAAGCCTTATGAAAATCACATTTCAACCAAGAGTCTTTCTCTGATTAAACTCTCTTCCCCCATACTTCTCCCTTCTGCAATGCCTGTGCATTTAGATCTGTACTCTTTAAGCACTTGATTTCACCCCACCCACACCACTTATATTCATATCCATAATTTATTCTATTAATGTCCACCACCCTCTCTAGATTGTAAGTTTCTTGTGGGCGGGGAACGTGTCTACCAACTCTGTTGAATTGTACTCTCCTAAGTGCTTATTATAGTGCTTTTCTCATAGCAAGCACTCAATAAATACTGTTGATTGATAGTAGCTTTCAAATTATCTGTTACATTTCATTCTACCTTGGTAGTTATTGAGGGTCATTTATATCTTTCGTTGTTTGATTTATACATTACATACAATACAAAGTTTTCTCTCAATCTTTGGATGTCAGCTTCTTGTGGAGGATTTCAGGAGATGACTCGAGGAACAGCTGAAAAGAATATTTTGAGCTATCATACAAATATGATGATGATGAAAAGTGCCAATTAATATTCATTGATCTTGCCACAATGGCCTCTGGTCAAAACTGGGAAACTCACTTTTTGCATTTCAAAGTCCTTCAGCATACATCATATGATTAAATAAGCCTTTGGTTTATTCTAGCCTGGGTATAGGGAACTATTAAAACTAAAAATGATTTGCACTATTTGCCCTCTCACTTAGAATAACTATAAATCATACTGACATTTATGTTAAGAAAATTCTCGCCCTGCATACAGAAGTACACTAGATTATAGTTTCTGATTAGCTCTTCTATTATTTTCTGTGGAGAAAGAGTTTATTTTTCTCACTTCTGAATTTAACAAAACGAACTGGGACAGAAAAATTAAACGAAACGTAAGTACAAAGAAGCACCCTTTCTTCACTGACCATTTTGGTTTATTTATGTGCTGTATGTATACCTCAGCTATACTTTTTATTACTTTTGCATTTGTGCTCCTTATTCTGCATCCAACTGTTCTTCAAATTAATGACAAGAGCAAGTTTTATGAAAGGGAAGGAAGACAGTAGCACTTTTTCAAATTAATTTTCAAAATATGAATAGTTTTCAAAAAAGCAATTTTAGGAAAAAAATGAAAGTTTTGATAGTCAACAATGGAAGTATACTGTAAAATTGTAATAATGAATTTGTCTTTTAGCTGATGTGTTGAGTAGTTTATTCTCATTTGATGGGTGGAATCCCTCATCAATATAGACAGAAGAGCCTAGCCCTGAGATTTATCTGAGTAGTCATTTTAGAATGTTTGCTATATTTTAGGCCCATAGACTGTAAGCTCGTTGTGGGCAGGGAATGTGACTTGTTTATTGTTATATTGTACTCTCCCAAGTGAGCGCTCAATAAATACTAAATACTAATACTACTAGTGTGCTTAGTACAGTGCTTTGCACACAGTGAGTGCTCAATAAATACAACTGAATGAAGATTATAATCTATCTCATATGGGAATGTATCAAATAAGTCATATTATAACTGTCTGCCACCATACATGATTGGTAAATAAAGAAATCAGTGAAGAAGCATAAGATCCTGACTTGGGAAACTTCAATTTCAAACATTAAATGCTACTGGCATAAAGTATTCTGGATGGAAATTTCATCTGTGCCAGAGCCTCAGAAGCTATCTCTGGAAGGTTTCTTTTCATTCCTACCCATCTCACCTTAGCCAGGTGTGAGGAGGAAGAAAAAACTTTTATAGGAGGAAGAGGGATTGTTCGGAGATAGCATTTCAGAGATCCCAGTCCCTTTCTAATTCACCATAGTTTAGCCTTTGGAACATGTCAGCTGCCCATGCTTCCTACCTTGAGATTGGTGACATTATGACTTAATTGCACTTTATTCAGTATTCACTTCTATGACCTGATTAGGTTCAGAGGCTCCAGTGACTGTAAACACATATATAAAAGTGTATAGCATAGAGTAAGTCTGGCTCAGTGGAAAGAGCACAGGCTTGGGAGTTAGAGGACGTGGGTTCTAATTCCGTCTCCACCACTTGCTGCTGTGTGACCTTGGGCAAGCCACTCAACTTCTCTGTGCCTCAGTTACCTTTTATGTAAAATGGGGATTAAGACTGTGAGCCCCATGTGAGGCAACCTGATTACATTGTAACTACCCTAGTGCTTAGAACAGTGCTTGGCACATAGTAAGCTCTTAACAAATACCATAGTAATAATAATAATTATTATTACTACTAATAATAAATGCTTAGCAAAAACCTTAAGTATAAGATTAGTGCTTAATAAGTACTCTCATCCTAATGATGCTAATCCCTTTACTGCGTTTAGGCCGGGCTACCCTGAACTGTGCCAGGAAGATGGGTGCCCACCCTCTCCTGGAGGCTTACCTGGCTTGAGGAGTCATCACAGGGTCACAACAGCTAATGAATCACCCAATCTGGACTTTAGCCCTGCCTTTCCACCTCAGCCCCTGTCTAGCTGTGTGCTTCTGGTCCCAAGCCCTGGACAAGCTGATGGGCACCCACTGTCCCTTCCCCCAGCTCTGGGGGTCTCTGTTTGAGGTACCGGGGTCCTTGGTCTCCCTCAAGTGCAACTGGCCTAAGCAAAGCTTGCCTTCTCAAGTCTGGGCCCTAGCCAAGCTAGTCTCAAGAGCCCCAGGATATGGTGCCACATATTCTTCCCACTGATACTAATCCCAGACAAAGACATCCTGTCTGTCTTGTCACATCCTGGCTGTCTGCACTTGGAAACCGGAGCAGAGAGAGACCATGTGTGATGTGGGCGGTATATGTAGGGAGGCGGCCAGAGGCAGAGGTGTTTGTGTGTCAGACTTCCATTCGGGCGCAGGGTTTGTCCTGGTGCCACAGAACTGCCACATGGGGACAAGCTCAACCGAGGCCTAGCTGCCACCACTCATTTGACTGTCTGGGGGCTGAGCAGAGGGCGAGGAAGGGCAGGGCCCTCCTGGGTGGAGAACTGTATCTGGCCCAGGAGCACAAGGCAGTCTGCAGTGAGGGAGGTATTATGGTTTGTCCATGACTCACTGACCGGAGCGCAACAAAGTGTAGAATTCTACTTTATGGGTACCTGGCCCAAGACCTCAGGGAAACCTTTGCAAGGAGTGTGGGCACAGCCTACTGGATGGTTTGGAGGACAGTTCGATAAAATGGTTGGAAAACTGTCCTTCTCTAGTAATAAAATGATGGCATTTGTTAAGTGCTTACTATGTGCAAAGCACTGTTCTAAGCGCTGGGGGTACAAGGTAGTCAGGTTGTCCCACAGAGGGTTGATAGTCTCAATCCCCATTTTACAGATGAGGTAACTGAGGCACAGAGAAGTTAAGTGACTTGCCCAAAGTCACACAGCTGACAAGTGGTGGAGCTGGGATTAGAAACTCTTCTCTAGTAAGTGCTTACTATGTATTGGGGGTGGATTCTAGATGACCAAACCTAGCCCCAGACCCCCTTGGGGCTTACAATTGAAGAGGTCCCCAGAACAGGCATCTTATTCCTAATTTGCACATGAAGAAACTGAGGCCTAAAGAGATTAAGTGACTTGCCTAAGGTCACAGAGCAGACCAGTGGTTGATGTAGGATTTGAACCCAGCACCCCACCATTCAGGGCTTTAGAATCCAGCTTCTTCTCAGTGAAGCCTGGGGTGGCTCCTCCCCACGGGCACCAGGGGACACTGCAGGACAGGCACTGACCGCTGGCCCTGGCTTCCAGGCTGGCCATGGTGAGCCCATCAGTCCCTGCTATAGCTGAACCTCTCCTGGTTTTGCAGGGGATTTGCACCCCAGCTGAGCCACAGCCAGAGGGACTTCAGGTTGGAGGGCATGATTTAGGAATTGCAGCTGAGTGAGAGGCTTCCACAGGACAGAGCCTGTGCTCTGCAAGGCAGTCCTCCCAAACCTCCCCCACCCCGGTCTCTCTCCCAGCTTCCCATATGATTTCAAGAAAAGCCCATTAACCTTCCTGCAGCAGGCCTGGCTTGCCTCATCCTTGCAGGTTGTCAAGCCCATCTTCTGTCCTCTCGTTTTCCATCCCAAATGAATGACTGACGTCTTCCAGCTCTGTTACACTGTACTCTCTCAAGTGCTTAGTACAGTTCTCTGCACACAGTAAGCCCTCATTGATTGATTGGTAAAAGCTACATTTCAACCTCCACTGAAAAGAAAAGCTGACAAAATAAGTGTAGCTCTGAAGTGTAGCTGTCCATTCCCCCTTTAAAAAAGTTTCATAGAAATTTTTAGAAAAAGCAAAGTAAGTTATTTTATTTGACTAACCGCAATGGTTTGCCCTTCTTAAAGGCAGCTGGGTCCCATGTCTCAGAAGCCAGATTGATTGGTTGTAGAAATGTCACTGTAAATGTCATAAACATGAAAATAACTTGCTTTGGACTTCAAAGCATTGGGTCATTCCAACAGAGAATAAATTAATCTCTTCCATAGGGTAAAGATAGCTAAAGACCATTGATGGGATCCATTCCTCTGTATTGATGCTATCTAAGAAAATGATCTTGTTGAAAAAGCTCTGCTCGCAAAGATCTCGTGAGTATTTTCCAAATGAATATAGGTTTTCCATGTTTGGTGAATGTGCACAACAGCTTGTAATGAGAGCCTGCCCCTTGAATTTTGATGGAATAAAATCATTTAAGCCACTGTGGAATTTAGAACTCAAGACAAGATCAGATAGCAGGAAAAAAAAGAACCATTGTTTAGACATTGATCTTTTCAGCTGCAAACTACATTGATACACAAAGTGAATTTGGGGTTTTTTTTTGGTTTTCTTTTAATGTTATTTGTTAAGCACTTACTATGTGCCAAGCACAGTTCTAAGTGCTGGGGTAGATACAAGCTTGTCAGTTTGGACACAGTCTCTGTCCCACATGGGGCTCACAATCATACTCTCCATTTCATAGATGAGCTAAGTCCCAGAGAAATGAAGTGACTTTCCCAAGGTCACACAGCAGATAAGAGGCAGAGCCGGGATTAGAGCCCAGGTTCTTCTGACTCCCAGGCCTGTGCCCTATCCAGTTGGCCATGCTGTTTCCCTGTTATTTTCAAACAGAGCAAAGCACCTTCTTTCCCGTATATAACCTCTTCCCCTTGGTTCATGACAGTCATTCAGCCACCTTAGAAATCGTGCATACATGTTTATTTCTCATTTCTAATTTGTGTTTTGAACATTAACTTCTCAGCTGTGTGACTGTGGGCAAGTCACTTAACTTCTCTGTGCCTCAGTTACCTCATCTGTAAAATAGGGATTAAGACTGTGGGCCCATGTGGGACAGGGACTGTGCCCAACCTAACTTGCATATCCACAGAGCTTAGTACAGCTCCTGGCACATAGTAAGCACTTAACAAATACCATTTTTTAAAAAAAGTGGCCTAGAGCATAAGTCATGCAACTGCTAGTGAGGTGGCAGGAGGTAGTGTATGGGTGTTGCCCCTAAGTGTCTCAACAACCAGAAGCAGCGTGGCTCAGTGGAAAGAGCATGGGCTTGGGAGGCAGGAGTCATGGATTCTAATCCTGACTCCACCACTTCTCAACTGTGTGCCTTTGGGCAAGTCACTTCACTTCTCTATGCCTCAGTTCCCTCATCTGTAAAATGGGGATTAAGACTGTGAGCCCCACGTGGGACAACCTGATTACCTTGTATCCCCCCCGTGCTTAGAACAGTACTTGACACATAGTAAGCGCTTAACAAATACCATCATTATTATTACTTAAAACTCAACATATCCAAGACAGAGCTCCTCATCTTCCCTCCCAAACCCTGTCCTCTCCCTGACTTTCTCATCACTGTGGGCGGCACAGCCTTTCTTCTCATCTCACAAGCCTGCAACCTTGGTGTCATCCTTGATTCCGCTCTCTCATTCACCCCATATAGCCAAGCTGTCACCAAATCCTGCCGGTCTCACCTTCCCAACATCACCAAGATCCGCCCTTTCCTCTCTATCCAAACCACTACCACGTTAGTACAATCACTGATCCTATCCCGACTGGACTACTGCATCAACCTCCTTTCTGACCTCCCAACCTCCTGTCTCTCCCCACTTCAGTCCATATATCACACTGCTGCCCAGATTATATTTCCACAGAAACGTTCTGTACATGTCGCCACTCTCCTCAAAAATCTCCAGTGGTTGCCTATCAACATCCTTATCAAGCAAAATCTCCTCACTATTGGTTTCAAATTTGCCCCCTCCTACCTAACTTCTCTTCTCTCCTCTCCTACATACCAGCCCACACACTCAACTCATCTAGTCCTGACCTCCTCACTTTGCCTTGTTCTCGTCTGTCCCACCATCGACCCCTGGCCCACAACCTACCTCTAGCCTGGAATGCTCTCCCTCCTCATATGCGTTAAACAATCACACTTCCCCCCTTCAAAGCCCTATTGAAGATTCACTTCCTCCAAAAGACCTTCCCAGACTAAGCCCCCTTTTCCTCAGCTCCCTGTCGCATCCGCAACATCCCGACTAGCTCCCTTTGCTCTACCCTCCTCTTCCTGCCCCACAACACTTGTGTATATATGTACGTATCTAGAATTCTATTTATTTATAGTGATGCCTGCTTATTTGTTTTGATGTCTATCTCTCCTCTTCTATACTGTAAACATGGTGCAGGCAGGGATTGTCTCTCTTTATTGCTGAATTGTACTTTCCAAGCGCTTAGTACAGTGCTCTACACACAGTAACTGCTCAATAAATACGATTGAATGAGTGAATGAATGAATGAAGCCAGACTACCTGATGAGTGAAAGTGGCTACATACACTTCTGGAGAGGCCTCAGCTCTTTATTGCAGAATCTTTTAGGTGCTGAACATGCATTTCAATTGTTCTTTGGCTCTGGCCTCTCAATTCTCCCAGAGGCACTAGCGATTGACTGAGGACCAAAGCACTTTGCTCTCCGCATTAGCATATGACACTGGCAGTGAGGAAGAAAACATCCTTATGGAGCTTTAAAATCTCATTAAAGCAAGTTTGAAATACGAAAAGATCATCAGTTTAAGAGATTTCAAGTTTTGTGTAGGTGGTGATGAGAAGATATGGGAAAAAGTTATCTGACACCCTGCAGCTATATTGCAGTTGTCTACTTCTGCTAGACAGATGTGCTAGTCATCAGGTCATCATCATCAACACAATCTTCCACCTCCCAAATGAGAGAAAGACAATATGGGTGCACACAAAGCCTAAACAGTGACATTTTAAGGTGATTTTATTGTGAGTCAGCAGTATTAGATAAGGTATAACTATCTCTATAACCATCTTGGACAGAGAGCAGGACTTCTGGGGGAAAAAAAATGCTACTACATTAGTACAGTCCCTCATTTTATCCCAACTGGATTACTGCATCAGCCTTCTTTCTGACCTCCCAATCTCCTGTCTGTCCCCACTTCAGTCCATACTTCACTCTGCTGCCTGGATTATCTTTCAACAGAAACTGCCCCCTTCTCAAAAATCTCCCATGGTTGCAAATCAACCTCCCTAACAAGCAAAAACTCCTCACTCTTGGCTTCAAAGCTCTCCAACACCTTGCCCCCTCCTTCCTCACCTCCTTTCTCTCCTTCTACATCCCAGCCCGCACACTCCACTCCTGTGGTGCTAACCTTCTCACCATGTCTCGTTCTCGCCTGTCCCACCGTCAACTCCCAGCCCACATCCTACCTCTAGCCTGGAATGTCCTCCCTCCTCAAATCTGCCAAACAATCACACTTTCCCCTTCAAAGCTCTATTTAAGGCTTACCTCCTCCAAGAGGCCTCCCCAGACTGAGCCTCTTTTTCCTCAGTTCCCCCTCCCCTCCCCATCACCCCAACTCACTCCCTCTTCTCTACCCTCCCTCCCCAACCCACAGTACTTGTGTATATATGTACATACCTATAATTCTATTTATTTATATTAATGCCTGTTTAGTTGTTTTGATGTGTATATATATCTATAATTCTATTCTATAATTCTATTTATTTATATTGATGCTAGTGATGCCTATTTACTTGTTTTGATGTCTGCCCCCCAGCAGCCCCAGACTGTAAACCCACTGTGGGCAAGGATTGTCTGTCTTCATTGCTGAACTGTACTTTCCAAACACTTAGTACGTGCTCTGCACACAGGAAGTGCTCAATAAGTATGAATGAATGAATGAATGAAAAAAATGTTCCAGATCCACTTTGGGAAACTTGATTAGCATTAAAAGAACTCACAGATATGAATTTATTCTCTATTTTTAACTACACGGTCACACTATCACTGCAACAAACTATCACTGCAATTCATGCTTAGTTTGTGTTTCTCTTACTCCCAGTTTGTTGGCAACATTCACAGAGACCCAACTACCTTCTATCCTGTATTGAGTGAATGTTGTTTTTTTTTTCCTAAATGTAATTTTGAGAACTTTTGCTCTCAGTGGACTCTCAGTTCCTGCTACAAAAAGCACTGCCAAACTTAACAAAATTCTGAAAACAGGTAATGAAATGAGATAATAGCATAAGCATTCTCAAAATGCTCACAATTCACCAACGGACAGAAGTGTGAGGGTGGGACATCTCAGGGTCTAGAGACAGGTGCTGATGCTAAATGTAGCGTGATGTGACTCAGCAATCCCAAGTAGCTGGGCAAGCAGCCCACCGGTCTGTGACTCACTTGGGCTTCATTTGGCTCCATTCCCAGATTGGGTGGTTAAATTACGGAATAGATACCTAATGAGACATGTGCTTTCCACTGGTGTGTGCGCTCCTTTTCAGCAGAGATTATGTCTGAGGCTCCTGTACTTTTCCAAGGATTTATAAAACGAATTGCATTTGGTAGATGCTCCCCCAGTTCCATCTCTATTATTACATTATCTGTTTAGAAAATAGGCAACAGAAAAGGCAAGGCTTCTCTCCTGTCCTGTTGTTGTAAACTCTGGGCTCGTCTCTCAGGACAGGGAATTTAGCTCTTGTGAAGTCTCTCCAGGAAAAAGGAAAGGTGAGAGGAAGAGCAGGGTGCTATTCAGGGTGGAGGCCAGACCTGGATTATCACAGTTTCAGTTTTGGTTTAGGATTTGCCATTGACTTTTACTGCTCTGCCTTCCATTTCTGTTTTGCAATCTGTGTCATTCAGATTGTAAACTCTTCATTCATTCATTCATTCAACTGTATTTATTGAGCGCTTACTATGTGCAGAGTAGTGTACTAAGCATTCATTCAATTCATTCAATAGTATTTGCTGAGCACTTACTATGTGCAGAGCACTGTACTAAGCGCTTGGAATGAACAAGTCGGCAACAGATAGAGACAGTCCCTGCCGTTTGATGGACTTACAGTCTAATCGGGGGAGACGGACAGACGAGAACAATGGCAATAAATAGAGCCAAGGGGAAGAAATAGAACGCACTTGGGAGATTACAATACAAAATAAACAGACACATTTCTTGCCCACAATGGCCTAGAGTTTGTAACTTCCATTAAATGATAACTAATAATAATGATGACATTTATTAAGCGCTTACTATGTGCCAAACACTATTCTAAACACTGGAGTAGATGCAAGGTAATCAGGTTGTCCTATGTGGGGTTCAGTCTTAAACCCAGTTTTACAGATGAGGTAACGGAGACCCTGAGAAGTTAAGTGACTTGCCCAAAATCATTCATTCATTCAATAGTATTTATTGAGCTCTTACTATGTGCAGAACACTGTACTAAGCGCTTGGAATGTACAAGTCGGCAACAGATAGAGGCAGTCCCTGCCCTTTGACCGGCTTACAGTATAATCGGGAGAGACAGGCAGACAAGAACAATGGCAATACATAGAGTCAAGGGGAAGAACATCTCATAAAAAGAATGGCAACTAAATAGAATCAGGGTGATGTACATCTCATTAAACAAAATAAACAAAATAAATAGGGCGATAAAGATATATACAGTCAAGTGTACAAGTACAGTGCTGAAGGGGTGGGACAGGAGATGGGGAGGAAGAGAGAGAAAGGGGGGAGAAGAGGGTTTAGCTGTGGAGAGGTGAAGGGGGCGTAGAGGGAGCAGAGGGAAAAAGGGGGGAGCTCAGTCTGGGAAGGCCTCTTGGAGGTGAGTTTCAAGTAGGGATTTGAATAGGGGAAGAGAATTAGATTGTCTGAGGTGAGGAGGGAGGGCTTTCCAGGACCGCGGGAGGATGTGGCCCAGGGGTCGATGGCGGGATGGGCGAGACCGAGAGACGGTGAGGAGGTGGGCGGTAGAGGAGCGGAGCATGCGGGGTGGGCAGTAGAAAGAGAGAAGGGAGGAGAGGTAGGAAGGGGCAAGGTGTTGAAGAGCCTTGAAGCCTGGAGTGAGGAGTTTTTGTTTGGAGCTGAGGTTGATAGGCAACCACTGGAGGTATTTAAGAAGGGGAGTGACATGCCCAGATCGTTTCTGCAGGAAGATGAGCCGGGCAGCGGAGTGAAGAATAGACTGGAGTGGGGCGAGAGACGAGGAAGGGAGATCAGAGAGAAGGCTGACACAGTAGTCTAGCCGGGATATAACAAGAGCCTGAAGCAGTAAGGTAGCCGTTTGGGTGGAGAGGAAAGGGCGGATCTTGGCGATATTGTAAAGGTGAGGCCGGCAGGTCTTGGTAACGGATCGGATGTGTGGGGTGAACGAGAGAGACAAGTCAAAGATGACACCGAGATTGCGGGCCTGAGAGACGGGAAGGAAGGTCATCCCATCCATGGTGATAAGGAAGTCTGGGAGAGGACCGGGCTTGGGAGGGAAGATGAGGAGCTCAGTCTTGCTCATGTTGAGTTTTAGGTGGCGGGCCGACATCCAGGTGGAGACATCCTGGAGGCAGGAGGAGATGCGAGCCTGAAGGGAGGGGGAGAGGACAGGGACAGAGATGTAGATCTGCATGTCATCTGTGTAGAGATGGTAGTCAAAGCCGTGAGTGTGAATGAGTTCACCAAGGGAGTGAGTGTAAATGGAGAACAGAAGAGGGCCAAGAGCTGACCCTTGAGGAACTCCAACAGTTAAAGGATGGGAGGGGAAGGAGGCGCCTGTTAAGGAGACCGAGAATGACTGGCCAGAGAGATAAGAGGAGAACCAGGAGAGGACGGAGTCCATGAAGCCAAGGTGAGATAAGGTGTGGAGGAGGAGGGGATGGTCGACAGTGTCAAAGGCAGCTGAGGGGTCAAGGTGATGAGAGGCAACTGATGAGTGGCAGAGCCGGGATTAAAACACACAACCTTTAACTACCAAGCTCCTGCTCTTCCCACTAAACCACACTGCTTCTCATTCCAATGGAAGCTCCCAGAGAGAGGGAACCTTGCCTTTTTCTTTTATGTTACTCTTCTAGTGACCTACTAATGTTCTCTGCACAAGCTAGGTCTCAGTAAATTCTACTGAATGGATGAATTTTGACTTCTTATCCTTCTATTACTTTGGAAAGATCTACAGATTTAATGAGCATTCTTACCTTTGTGACATTCAGGACACTGATGAAAATAGGAAGCAGCACAGGAGGAACAGAATCAAAAGTAATGCCAGAGATTATAGAGGGCCATGAGGTTCTATCAACATCTGGACACAGTCACATTACTGAAACCTAATTTGAAACTAGAAGATGTTTTTCGTTTCTTTGAAAGTATCTCCTTGGATAGAGTTTGTGAAACCTAAAGAAACACGATTAAAAACAGCATAGAAGGCAAACGATGAAGACAGAAACCGCTCAAATGGCAAATGTCATATTAATTGTAGGAAGCCATAAAGTTCTGCAGTTTTTTTCATTATGGTATCTGTTAAGTATTTACTGTGTGCCAGACACTGTTCTAAGACCTGGGTTTGATGCAAGCTGTTCAAATTGGATACAGTCCATGTCCCACATGGGGCTCACAATATTAATCCCCATTTTACAGGTGAGGTAACTGAGGCACAGAGAAGTTAAGTCACTAGCTCAAGGTGTTTCTGACTCCTTCTGAGTCCTTCTGACTGCAAACTCGTGCTCCCTCCATTTGGCAAAACTGCTTCTCATCTCTGTATCAAATATCTATTTTCACTGCAACTTAGAACCACCCTTAAAAAGGTATTATGATAGCATTTGTAAAACAATTTACTAGAAGAAACCTGGAAGTTAAAGAGTGTCAGTTGATTTCCCTCTATTCCTTATTTCACTGATCTACTCACACATTTCCTGGCATAGCATAGAGCCACAAAAACCAGATTTTCTTTCGTTGCTATTCTGCTAGTTCAGTTGAAAGATGTTCTGCCATCTCATGGAATCGTAGATCTGGAAGCAAGCCTGAATGGAAGTCAAGGAAGATAACTATTAAGTTGTTACTTCAAGTGCACTTTGCTGCTGTTTTTGGAGATAGACTGGAAAGATGATTGGTCAGGCCCAGAATGACATTTCATTTGTTGTTATTTACTTGTTGTTGTTACCCACATATTGTCACCAAATCCTATCAATCCAACCTTCACAACATCGGTAAATTCCACCCCTTCCACTCCATCCAAACTGCTACCACGTTAATACAGTCACTCAACCTATCCTGCCTAGATTACTGCATCAGCCTCCTTGCTGACCTCCCAACCTCCTGTGTCTCCCCACTCCAGTCAATACTTCACTCCACTGCCCAGATCATCTTTCTACAAAAACATTCAGGACATGTCACACCCCACCCCTCTCAAAAATCTCCAGTAGGTGCCCATCCACCTCCGTATCAAACAAAAATTCCTCACCATTGGCTCTAAAGCACTCCATCACCTTGCCCCCTCCTACCTCACCTCACTTCTCTCCTAAAACCCACCTCACATACTTCACATCTGTAGTGCTGACCTCATTGTGCCCCCTTGATCTTGCCTGTCTCGCCATCGACCCCTGGCCCACATCTTACCTCTGGCCTGTAATCCCTCCCTCCTCAAATCCGACAATTACTCTCTCTCTCTTCAAAGCCTTTTTGAAAGCACATCTCCTCCAAGAGGCCTTCCCAGACTAAGCCCCACTTTTCCTCATCTCCCACTCCCTTCTGCGTTGCCCTGAGTTGTTCTCTTTGCTCTTCCCCCGACCCAGTCCCATAGAATGTATGTATATATCTATAATTTTATTTATTTGTTTTTATGTCTGTCTCCCCCACTCTAGAATATGAGCTCACTGTGGGCAGAGAATGTCACTGTTTATTGTTGTTTTGTACTTTCCCAAGCATTTAGTACAGTGCTCTCCGCACACAGTAAGCACTTAATAAATACGACTGATTGAATAAATGAATGAATGAATACTTGATTAGTCCAAGAGTTGGACCCAAATAGCTTCTGCCCAAGGATGCCGGTCTTTGTACTCACTCACTGCTAGCCTGCCAAGGCTGTGGAAACTTCTGTGAACCACAGTACTCCAGGGTGGTAATGGGTTGGTAGGACAGGTAATGGAGGTGAAGTGGGGAGTCCTGACATTCAGCCTTTCAGTCAAGCAGCTGTACCACTTGCAGTGTTCTTTGGACTAACTCCTAATCAAGTTGGGGGAATGAAAAGGTGAATATTGAGGCACCCCACTGGGGCAGTTCTGACCAGTAGGTTAGGACTTGCCAAGCATAAATGATCTGCTTGGGTAATAGATATATGCAGAAATGTTGAGGATTGGGTTGAATAAATGCATAATTACAAGAGATAACACTCTATATTGTACCCAGTGGATACTCAATAAATGTTATAACTGCTGCTACTACTAAGGATCAAGGTTGTGGGCTTTTGGAACAGAGGAGGATAGGGAGGTGTTGCTGACAAGATGGAAAAGTAAGGAAAAGGAGTGGATTTAGGGGGCAAGGTGAGTTTTAGACATGTTGAATTTGAGTTGCTGGTGTGGCATCCAAGCAAAGATGTCCTGGAGGCAAGAGGAAATGCAGCATTGTACTTTAGATGAGACGTCTTGGTCCATTGTGTCATGGGTAACTGAGAGGTAGAGCCCATTTAATTTGGCATTTTGAAGTAATAAAGACTTAATTGACAGATTGACTACACTGTAGACACTTAACCCACCTGATAAAATGATGTAGAGTATTGTATTTCAAAGGGAAAAATGGATATAAAACCTTAAAGTGATAACAGTGAGAGGAACAATAACTAAGAAAGAGCTTCAGCAAAAGAGTTGACTCTCCCATATTATCCAAGCTATATCACCAAACTCAGCATTTTAATGGCAAATTACTGCTCTTCATCTATGGTTGAGACTTTAGGCCAAACTACAGAAATGCAAGTTTTTACTTTGAAGATATCGTGTTTTAGCTTAAACAATCCAAAACTCAGCTTACATAGCAGATTCTTGACCATCAAATAGTTATCACTATTAAAAGAGGTGCAGCATTATGTATTTTACCATATTTTCCCTAAAGAGACTTCCTTGGGAAGATTTCCTTTGGAAATATATAAAAAATAGCACCCCTAAAGTCTCTGTACCTTCTTGTACATAGGTACCTATGAATTTCTGGGTCTTAAATAGATTTGTGATTCTTTTCTAGAGGAAATGACCTCAGAATCAGTGTTGTGGTAGAAAAACTGCTGTCATATCAGAAGTACCTTTAGGCTTAGATACTATAGGTCTAATCATCTGCTTGTAAAGATCTTAAACTAATGACACTTTATAAGGACAACTAAAGACAGTAAAGATGATGGCATTTATCAGTCACTTACTCTGAGATAAACACTTTACTAAGCCTGGGAGAAGGTTCCAGATAATTATAGAGAAGCAGCGGGGCTCAGTGGAAAGAGCACAGGCTTGGGAGTCAGAGGTCATCAGTTCGAATCCCAGCTCTGCCACTTGTCAGCTGTGTGACTGTGGGCAAGTCACTTCACTTCTCTGTGCCTCAGTTACCTCATCTGTCAATTGGGGATTAACTGTGAGCCTCACGTGGGACAGACTGATTACCCTGTATCTACCCCAGCACTTAGAACAGTGCTCTGCACATAGTAAGTGCTTAACAAATACCAAAATTAAATTAAATTAATTAGGTTGGATACAATCTCTGTCCCATGTGGGACTCACAGTCTAGCACACTACTTTGTACACTGCACTGTTCTGGCCTAGATGGGATTGCCTCCAACCCCAGAGAGAGCTAAAGGGTATGAGAATGTTTGGATTCATGACTTCCAGTGTGCAGACCTATAGAAAATGGCCTAAAAACCAGAAAGAGAAAGATTCAAAAGGAAATCATGAAGACATAAAGATTGTCCTTTGCTACATTGTTGCATTTGTCAGTGCCAGACACCTTTCTCATTTCCTGTGTTTATTGTCGTGATCTATCCGAACCCTTTGCTCTACTCCATTCCCTACTGCTGCCCACTAAGCCAATCTATCTACTATATCTTCATTGTTCTATTACAGCTCAAGAAGTTTTCCACCTGAAGAAACTTCAAAGAGCATGCAACTATCAAAAATGAATCACCCAAAAGAAATGGAAAAAAGCAAATGTTCCCAAACTCTCTTTCTTCTCACACACTCTCTTGGCAGTATATTTGTATTAGGTAAAAACACTGGTTTTCAACTAAAGGAAAAACAACAGAAAACGCATCATTAAATTACTCTGTTTTGACAGGTGTACACTAAAATTGGATCTACTCAATTGATGGATTCAAACAGAAGTGCAGAGATGAAGGGATGAATTTCTTGTGAGAGAGAGAAATGATCTAATCACTAACCCCTACAAATATGTATTGGGACCCTTCTGAGGACACAGACGAGGTCCCTGTCCCTAAGCAATCACTATTCATGAAAAACATACTGAAGCAGGATCAAAGAGAATATGAATTCCAAACCAAAAGAATTGTTGCACTTTAAATTACACATCCACTTGACATACTTTTTCCACATATTACATAGAAAATAACTGAATCATTTCCAGGTTGGATTTATTTTTGCTGAGGGAAAAAATGGATTTCAAACTTGAAAATAGAGCCAACCATTTAGGAGCTACAAGAGGTTGTGAATACTTTGGGTGGCATGGACAAAGTTAAGGCAGTGGGGGGTGGTGTGAAAATGAACTGAAGAAGGACTCTTAGAGGAGATGTGATTTTGAAAGGGCTATGAAGATGGGGAGACTAGTGGTCAGTCACTCATGGAGAAGGAGGGAAATCCAAGCAGCAGCAGAGGGAAGGTCATGAGTAAGAGGTAGGTGCAAGAGAGGCAAAAAAAAAAAAAAGGAGCTCAGTGAGTAGGTGAACTTGGGAGGAATAAAATGCAAGCTGAATAATGGTGGAGGAGGTGGAAAGAGAGGGTTCTAACAGAAGGGAAATCAACAATCCCACTGTACCGAAATTCAAGACTGAAGAAAAAATTAATCTTAGCACAGAGGTGTTTATTCCAAGGGCAGAGGAAGTGATGTTATGGGAAGTGGAGGGAGGATTACTGTAAAATAAAATGAAGGTGGCTGACGTGTGCACAAAATCAGAGGAGGTGGAAAAGCACTACAGCCTAAAGGGTACAGCACAGGACATGGAGGAGAGGTGAACTGGGTTCCATCCCAGCTCTATCACCTGCCTACTATGTGTGATCTTCTCTGTGTCTCTGGTTTCTCATTTGTAAAATGGGAATTAAATGTCTCTTCTTTTCCATAAGACTGTGAACCCCATGTGCAACAGAGACTGTTGTCTGATTGTACTGTACCCCAGTGCCTTGGCTCTTAACAAATCAGGACCCAAATCCTCTAACTCCCAGGTCCTTGTTTATTCCATTAGGCCTTTCTGCTTCTCACTAATAAAATGCATTCTGAAAGTGATTCTGTCAAACAGATGACGTATGAAGCCTATGAGGAAAGCTGGTTTTTATAGCAAGTAAATTGAAAAACTGTTTCATAATGCAGCAGTGTTATCTATTAATGAGCAAACTCATGAATCAATGATATATCCAATACAGAGGCAGCATGGCGTAGTGGAGAGAGCACTGGCCTGGGAGTCAAAAAGTCATGGGTTCTAATCCTGACTCCTCCATTTTTGGATGTGAGATGTTGGGCAAGTCACTTCATCTCTCTGGGCCTCAGTTTCCTCATCTTTAAAATGAGGACTGAGACTGTGAGCTCTACATGGGACAGGGACTGTGTCCAACCTGATTTGCTTGTATCCACCGCAATGCTTAGTACAGTGCCTGCCAGATAATAAGTACTTAACAAATACCATAATTATTGTTATCATTATTATTGTTACATCTGCATAGGTGAAGGTCAGTCATTCAATCATAGTGAATGGTTACTGTATGCAGAACACTGCACTAAGCGCTTGGGAGAGTACAATATAACAATATAACAGACACATTCCCTGTCCACAACGACCTCACAGTTTAGAAGGGGAGACGGACATTAATATAGATAAATATATTACAGATATGTACGTAATTGATGTAGGGATGGGAGGGGTGATAAATAAAGAGAGCAGGTCAGAGCGACAGGATAGGGAGTGGAAGAAAAGGAAAAGAGGGCTTAGTCAGCAAAGGCTTCTTGGAAAAGATGTGCCTTCAATAAGGCTTTTAAGGTGGGGGAGAGTAATTGTCTGTTGGCTATGAAGAGGAATGGCATTCCAGGCCAGAGGCAGGACATGAGCCAGAGTTTGGAGGTGAGGTAAACAAGATTGAGGTACAATGATTGGTTAGCATTAGAGGAATGAAGTGTGCAGGCTGGATCATGGTAGAAGACTAGCAAAGTGAGGTAGGAATGGAAGGTGATTGAATGCTTTAGAGCCAGTGGAAAGGAGTTTCTATTTGGTGTGGAAGTAGATGGGCAACCACTGAGGTTCTGAAGAGTAGAGAAACATGGCCTGAACGTTTCTGAGGAAAAATGATCCAGGCGGCACAGTGAAGTATCGACTGTAACCTTGGCTTTGTCCTTCACTCCTCTCTCTCATTCAACCCACATATTCAAACCATCACTAAATCCTGTCAGTCCTACCCTCACAACATCAATAAAATCTGCCCTGTCTTCATTCTAACAGCTACCACACTACAATCACTCATCCTATGCTGCCTGGATTACTATATCAGCCTCCTTATAGACCTCCCAGCCTCCTGTCTCTCTGCACACCGGTCCAAACTTCACTCTGCTGCCTGGATCATTTTTCTGCAGAAACGCTCATGACATGTTTCCCCACTCATTAAGAAACACCAGTGGTTGCCCATCCATCTCTGCATCAAACAGAAACTCCTCACCATTGGCTTCAGAGCACTCATTTACCTTGTTCCCTCCTAACTCACCTTGCTACTCTCCTACTATAGCCCAGCCAGCACACTACTCTCCTACAATGCTAACCTCCTCATTATGCCCTGATCTTGCCTATCTCACCTCCAACCCCTGGCCCATGTCTTGCCTCTGGCCTGGAATGCCCTCCCTCCTCAAGGCCAAGAGACAATTACTCCCCGCCCCCTTCAAAGCCTTACTGAAGGCACATCTCTTCCTAGAGGCCTTCCTAGACTAGCCCCCACCTCCTTTACTCTTCTCCAACTCTCTTCTGCATCTCCTTGCCTTGCTCACTGTGTTATTCCCCCCTCCCAAACCCACAGCACTCATGTCTCCTCAGACCCCCTGTTCCTCCCCTTCCTCCATCCCTCTCCCCCAACGATCTGGCCACCTACTTCATCACGAAAATCGGCATAATCAGGTCTGAGCTCCCCAAAGTCACCCCTCCCCGTTCTGCCCCCCCAACCCTCTCCCCTACTTTCCCATCCTTCCCTGCAGTATGCTCAGAGGAGATCTCCTCCCTCCTCGCAAGTGCCACCCTCTCCACCTGTCCTTCGGACCCCATTACCGCTCACCTATAAAAACTGTCACCCCTTCCCTCCTCCCCTCCTTAACTTTTATCTTTAACCACTCACTCTCCAATGGCTTCTTCCCCTCTGCCTTCAAATATGCCCATGTCTCCCTCATCCTAAGAATACCCTCTCTCAACCCCAGTTGTCCCCTTCCAGTTATCGCCCTATCTCCCTCCTACCCCTCCTTTCCAAACTCCTAGAATGAGTCATCTACACTCGCTGCCTTGAATTCCTCAGCTCCAACTCTCTCCTAGACCCCCTCCAATCTGGCTTCTGTCCCCTCCACTCTACCGAGACTGCTCTCTCAAAGGTCACCCATGACCTCCTTCTTGCCAAATCCAATGGCTCCTACTCTATCCTAATCCTCCTCGACCTCTCAGCTGGCTTTGATACTGTTGACCATCGCCTTCTCCTCCACACCTTATCTCACCTTGGCTTCATGGGCTCTGTCCTCTCCTGGTTCTCGTCTTATCTTTCTGGCGTCGGCTTCCTTCTCTCACCCCATTGCCGCTTCCACACTATCCCTCCTCCCCTTTTCCTCTCCTTCCCCTCCTTTGAAGCCCATATCATTCGCCTCTACCACCCCCTCCAGATACTTGTAGCTGTCATCTCCTCCCTTCTTGGTCCCACCATCGACTTCTTCAACCACCTAGACCCCTTTCTCACCTTCCTTCTCTCCTTCTCTCTGCCCACTCTGATCCTTGGAGACTTCAACATTCACATGGACGTAACCGTTGACTCCTCTGCCACCCGCCTGCTATCGCTCCTCGACTCTGCCAACCTCCTGCTCCACCATATCTCACCCACTCAGCAACTCGGTCACACCCTCAATCTCGTCATCTCCTACCGCTGCACTATCTCCTCCCTCACCAACTCTGAAATCCCTCTCTCTGACCATAACCTTCTCACCTGCCTCCTCTCTCACACTCTCTCCCCCTGCAAATCTATACTACTCCCCCACAGAGACCTCCGCTCTCTTGATCCCATCCATCTCTACAAAAGCATCTCTCCCCACCTTGACCCCTGTCCTCTCTTCCCACTCTCGATGATCAGATCACCGCTTTCAACTCCACCCTCTCTACTCATCTCAACTCTCTTGCCCCCCTTTCCCTCCGCCGCTCTCGCTCCACTAATCCACAGCCCTGGGTCACTGCCTCTGTCCGCCTCCTATGCTCCTATGCTCAAGCTGCCAAGCGCTGCTGGCGAAGGTCCAAGCACCAAGCCAACCTTATCCATTGGAAATTTATCCTTTCCTGCCTTAACTCTGCCCTCTCCTCTGCCAGGCAAAACTTCTTTTCTTCCCTCATTGACACCCATGCCTGTCACCCCCGTCAATTGTTCCGGACCTTTAATTCTCTCCTCAGGCCCCCTGTTCCTCCCCCTCCCCCATCCCTCATCCCCAACGATCTGGCAACCTACTTCATCACGAAAATGAACACAATCAGGTCTGAGCTCTCCCAAGTCACCCCTCTCCCTCCTGCCGCCACCCCCACCCAACCCTCTCCCCTACTTTCCCATCCTTCCCTGCAGTATGCTCAGAGGAGATCTCCTCCCTCCTCACAAGTGCCACCCCCTCCACCTGTCCTTTGGACCCCATTACCGCTCACCTTAAAAAAACCATTGCCCCTTCCCTCCTCCCCTCCTTAACTTCTGTCTTTAACCGCTCACTCTCTAATGGCTTCTTCCCCTCTGCCTTCAAACTTGCCTGTGTCTCCCCCATCCTAAAAACAACCCTCTCTCGACCCCACTTCCCCTTCCAGTTATCACCCTATCTCCCTACTACCCTGCTCTCATAATATTATTATGAGCTGGATTATTGTGTCAGTCTTCTCTCCGATCTCCCTTCCTCCTGTCTCTCCCCACTCCAGTCTATTCTTCATTCTGCAGCCCAGATCATCTTCCTGCAGAAATGCTCTGGGCATGTCACTCCCCTCCTTTAAAACCTCCAGTGGTTGACCATCAACCTCCACACGAAACAAAAATTTCTCACTCTGGGCTTCAAGGCTCTCCATCACCTTGCCCCCTCCTCCCTCTCCTCCCTTCTCTCGTTCTACCACCCACCCTACACGCTCCGCTCCTCTGCTGCCCACCTCCTCACCGTCCCCCATTCATGCCTATCCCGCCGTCGACCTCTGGCCCACATCCTACCGTTGTCTTGGAATGCCCTCCCTCCTCACTTCTGCCAAACTAACTCTCTTCCTCTCTTCAAAGCCCTACTGAGAGCTCACCTCCTCCAAGAGGCCTTCCCAGACTGAGCTTCCCCTTTTCCCTTTGCTCCCTCTGCTCCCTTTCTGATCCCCCTCTGCCCTCTGCTCCCTCCGCCTTCAATCCCCCCCCAGACTAAGCCCACTTTCCCCCCTTTCCCTCTGCTCCTTCCCCTCCCCTCAGCACTGTGCTCATTTGTATATTTTTTAATTACCCTATTTATTTTGTTAATGAGATATACATCCCCTTTATTCTATTATCGTAATTAAGTTGTCTTGTTTTTGTCTGTCTGTCTCCCCATATTAGACTGTAAGCTCGTCAGTGGGCAGGGATTGTCTCTATGTGTTGCCAAATTGTACATTCCAAGCGCTTAGTATAGTGCTCTGCTCATAGTAAGCGTTCAATAAATACTACTGAATGAATGAATGTCTCATATTATGATGTCAAGTCGTCTCTGACTATAGAGACTTCACGGACATCTCTCCAAGAGTGCCCCAATCTCCATCAGCAATCCTTCTGGTAGTGTATCCATAGAGTTTTCTTAGTAAAAATACAGAAGTGGTTTACCATCACCTTCTTCTGTGCAGTAAACTTCACTCTAGACTCTCTCCCATGCTGCTGCTGCCCAGCAAGGGTGAGTTTTGACTTGTTGCAGATTGCCTTCCAAAAGTTGGCCACTGCCCCAGCTAGGAATGGAATGGGTATGCCTCTGCTTGACTCTGTCTCCTGTCTCATGTCTCCAGACTGGTAGAGTACTGGATATTTTCTAGGTGCAGTCCTGAGAAGGCAACACTCATGTACATAACTGTAATTTAAATATTTATATTAATGTCCGACTCCCCCCAGCTTCTAGCCTGTAAAATCGTTGTAGGGAGGGAATGTGTCTGTTTATTGTTGAATTATACTCTCCCAAGCACTTAATGAACATGATTGAATTAATTGAATGAATGAATGACTGGAGTGGGGAGAGACGGGGGCTGGTAGGTCAGCAAGAAGGCTGATACAGTAATCAAGATGGGATAGGATAAGTGATTTGATTAGTATGGTAGCAGTTTGGATGGAGAGGAAAGGGTGGATTTTAATGCTATTGTGAAGGTCAAACTGACAGGATTTAGTGATGGATTGAATAAGTGAAGGTATGGAGAGATTTGGGAGTTTTTTTTTTGGGTTTCATTTTATTTTTTTCCAAGATGGTCCAAGAGGTAGGCAAGAATAATATATCTGACTGAAGTAAAGAGACTGTATATATTTATGTCAATAGCCAATACCTGGATCTGAACCTTGTTATCCTCCATCTTTTAGTATCTATTTCCTCCATCTGTTAGTGCCTGCTTACTCTATTGCAGTCTCCCAAGCATTTAGCACCACACCGTGCACACAGTAAGCCCTCAATATTGTATTCAACGCTTGGCGATAGTGGTAGTTGGAAGAGATGTTGCTAAGAAGAGGTAAGTCCTTTTCTGCTTTCAATTACGTTGTGGATAGAGATTGTATTTAAATGGTACCAAAAATAGTTTGGGTTCACTATTTGAGGTCACTAGAGTTCATGGCCTACTGCATAGAGTAAGGAACACTAGCAGATGGAGGAAATTTATCCTTGCATTCTTTAACTCTGCCCTCTCCTCTGCCTGGCAAAACTATTTCTCCACCCCTATTGACACCCATGTTCCTCACCCTCACTAGTTGTTCCAGACATTTAACTCCCTCTTCAGGCCCTCTGTCCCCCCGCCTCCCCAATCCATTGCCCCCAGTAGCCTGGCCATCTACTTTATTAGGAAAATTGCCACTATCAGGCGTGAGCTCCCTAAAATCGCCCCTGCCTCTTCTTTGTCCCTCCCTCTTCTGGCCCCCTCTTCAACTCTTCCCTCCTTCCCAGCAGGATCTCTAGAGGAGATCTCCTGCCTTCTCTCAAAAGCCACCCCTTCCACCTGCACATCCAACCCCATTTCCTCACATCTTATCAAAACTTTCACCCCCTCCGTTCTTCCCTCCCTAACGGACATCTTCAACTGTTTTCTCTCAAATGGCTACTTCCCCTCTGCTTTCAAACATGCCCATGTCTACCTTATCCTAAAAAATACTCTTCCTTAATCCCATGGCTTCCTCCAGTCATCCCCCTGTTTCCCTACTACCATTTCTTTCTAAACCCTTTGAGCAAGTTTTCTGCACCTACTGTCTCAAATTCCTCTCCTCCAATTCTCTACTGGATCCCCTCCAATCTGGCTTCCATCCCCTTCACTCCAAAGAAACCACCCTCTCAAAGGTCACCAATGATCTCCTTCATGCCAAATCCAATGGCCTGTACTCCGTCTTCATCCTCCTTGACCTCTCAGCTGCCTTGACACTGTGGACCACCCCCTTCTCCTGGAAACGTTATCCATCCTTGGCTTCACTGACTCTGTCCTCTCATAGTTCTCCTCATCTCTCTGGCCCTTCATTCTCAGTCTCCTTCATGGGCTCCTTCTCTGCTTCCCACCATTTAAATGTGGGACTCCCTCAGGGCTCAGTTCTGGATCTCCTATTCTCTATCTCCACTCACTCCCTTGGAGAACTCATTCACACTCATGGCTACAACTACCACTTCTATGGGATATCTAAATCTACATCTCCAGCCCTGATCTCTCTCCCACTCTGCTGTCTTGCATTTCCTCTTGCCTTTAAGACATCTCTATTTTGATGTCTTCCCATCACCTCAAGCTTTGCTTGTCTAAAACAAAGATCCTTATTTTCCCTCCCAAACCCTGTCCTCCCCCTGACTTTCCCATAACTGTAGACGGCACCACCATCCTTCCTGTCTCACAAGCCCGTAACCTTGGTGTTATCCTTGACTCCTCTCTTTCATTCACCCACATATTCAATCCATCACTAAATCATGTTGGTCCCACCTTCACAACGTTGCTGAAATTCACCCTTTCCTCTCCATCCCAACTGCTACCACATTAAAACAGTCACTCATTCTATCCCACTTGGATTACTGCATTAGCCCCCTTACTGACTTTCCAACCTCCTGTCTATCCTCACTCCAGTTTATACTTTACTCTGCTGCCTGGATCATTTTTCTGCAAAGATACTCGTGACATGTTTCCCCACTCCTCAAGAAACTCCAGTTGTTGCTCATCCACCTCCACATCAAACAGAAACTCCTCACCATTGGCTTCAGAGCACTCAATCACCTTGCCCCCTCCTACCTCACCTTGCTACTCTCCTATTACAGCCCAGCCCACACACTTCACTCCTCTAATGCTAACCTCCTCATTGTGCCCCGATCTCACCTATCTTGCCGCCAACCCCTGGCCCATATCCTGCTTCTGGCCTGAAATGCCCTCGCTTCTCAAGTCAGACAATTACCCCCTTCAAAGCCTTGTTGAAGGCACATCTCCTCCAATGTGCCTCTTTCTTCTTCTCCCACTCCCTCCTGCATCGCCCTGACTTGCTCCCTTTTTTCTTAATCCTTCTGAGCCCCATATCACTTATGTATGTGTCTGCAATTTATTTATCTATGTCTGTCTCCCTGCTCTAGACTCTAAGCTCGTTTTGGCTAGGGACTGTGTCTGCTTATTGGTGTTTTGTACTTTCCCAAGTGCTTAGTACTGTGTGCTCTACACATAGTAAGTGCTTAATAAATACAATTGACTGACTGAATAACTTTCAAGGGCATGAGCGATGGAGTCAGAAGCTCTCGTCTCTGCCACTTGCTTGCTTCGTGATGCCAGAAATAAGGTTCTGAATAAATTCTCATCATCAGATTCAGTGCTAATGGCCTTCAAATTTCTGAATTCCAGAAGATGTCAAGAGTAGCGATGGTCTAGAAACTGACTAGGGTGAGGGAGCAGGCTAAAATCATTAACCATCTGTAGAATGGGTGGGTCCTTTTTAGTGTTAGTGTGTGAGTACTTTCATCTGACCTTTTTGAGGGGACAAGTCATCCTGGTTAGCAAAATATTGTCATAGAATTTTGCTACCTACGCAACACACTGGCTAACAATGCAATGCTAGTTGAAAACCAAATCAAAAGGCCAGCACATCCTTTGGGTTATTGTCAAATAGAGTAGGTTGGCATCTTGTTAGCAGGCTCCAAACCAAACTTCAGATATCTACAGAGATATAGTATTGTCCAGAATGGCTGGGAAATCTGGACCCCACACAGGAGCCACATTGCCTGCCCAAGGAGAAGTTTCATCAGTGCCATTTGTGGGCCATACTCAAAGTCAAACAGCAAGACAGTTTCACAAATCATGAAACTTTGGTTGCTATGAGCTTTGAAGCTTTGCTCATTTCAACACATGATTCTTGAGAAGGAACAACAGCAGAATACCTAAGCAAATGCTGTTTGGAGGGCTGAAATTGGGAAACTGAAAACAAAGACAGAGGGAAGATTTTAAGGATGCAGTAAAACAAAGCCTCAAACAGTGCTGTAACTCAGCTGAACACAGGCAATCGGTTGGCTAGGTTAGACCACCAGGGTGCCTTTCCTTCAAGAAAGGAACAGCTCCTTTTGACCAAAAGCTTCATAAAAATGAGGCTTAAAGAGGAAAAAGGGAAAACAGCACCAGTTGCTGCAAACACTGAGCATGATGAGAAGGGACAACCTTTTTGTATCCACCGTGTGGCCAGGACTGTGGATCCCGCATTGGCCTTTTCATTCCCTCACACACACTCACAGGTGAATTTCAACAAGAGAGGTGCCTTCTTTGAATATAAAATACAACTATATTCACCTTCCATCAGGTCTATGACATTGGATGTGACTTTATGACACCAGGTTCATAAGTTATTTCCTAACTCCTCTCCCCCTTTCGTTGTCATTCTTTTCTTGTTCTTCTTCCCCACCATCACATCACTGACTTCTTGCTCTGCTTCTGGCACCATCACTTCAACTTAAAGTTGCTTTTTCTTCTGCTGTGGACCACTACCTTGTACGAAAAGACAACAGTTGTGGAAATACCTATGCAACATTTTCTTCCCTGTCCCTGCTGATAATGGCATGAATAGAGCTATATTGATGTGTTAGTATATTAAACCAATGCTAACATATTATTTTACCATATAGTGTACAAGAATACAGATTAATATATTAATATAATACATTAATATAGAATATAATATAGCATAGCTGTATTGATGTGTTACAATCAGCTGTGTTGTGTGTTATAATTGAGTACTCCATTTGGGGTAATTATGGTAAAAAATACTATATTTGATCTTGATTCAGGCACCAATCCTCAATTTTTAACATTGTTCCTTTGTGGGAGTCTTGCTTCAACTTAAAATGCAGTTTTTAGTAACTACTTATTCCTTAAATACATGGAGTTTCTCGTATTCTTCAAGGTGATGCTGAGTCATTGATAACTTTCTGTTGGTTATCTTGCTCCTCACAGAGATTGCTTGCCTAATTAGGATGTATTTACCCTTCTGCATTTAAAATGATTTCACGTAAGAATTGCTAATGTTCCCAGTATATTTAAAATTTAGTGGAGTGGCCATCTGATCATAAATAGTGTTGAAAGAAAGTGTAGCATCTGCATTCTTCTCTGGCAGCTGGCTATTTTTTACACATTATCATCCAATTAAACTATGTAGAACCAATGAGATTTCATAGAAACACTTTTAATTATGATGAATTACTTTTTGCTGTCAGCTAAAATAATACATTTTCCAGTACAAGTAATAAAGTCTCACAGTTAGTGACCATCCAAGCATCTAATTGTTGATCAATCTCAAATTTATCTTGTAGACCAGAGTGACTATTTTATTAGCACTGAGTAGAGAGAAATACTGATTTTATTGCAGTTAGAATGAATAAGATGCAAGCACTTTTGTACATTTTGTAAAGTAGCACTAAATCATGGATTCCAAATGTCTTTCTATTGAGTGGAAATAAAGGCCCTAATCAAAGACTGCTTTGTACCCTACAAGTAAGAAATGTTTAATCTAGTATGACCTTACCAGGGGTTCTGAGCCCTAGATCCTGGCTGAAGGATGGTGGAGCATACCAGGGAAGGAAGAGGACTAGGCACAGAATTCCATGGAAAGAGGCTTGCACTGCTAAGTTTTCTTTTTTGAAATGTGCTCATACACTGGAATGGAAAGAGGAAAAGGAGTGAGGGTATGATAATTCACTGAATGCCTTCTGTATGCAGGATTTGGGAGAGTGCAGGAATGCCTTTTGTATGCAGGATTTGGGAGAGTGCAGGTCTCTTACTTTTCTCATTCCTCCTTTCTCTTAATTCCCTTATTGGTAGACTTCAGTCCTTGCTTTATAGTCTCTTTGAGTTGAAAATATTATGCAAAAAGGTGGGGCAATTTTATGAGTAAATATGGTACCAATAAAGGCCCATCTGAAATGTAAATTATATTTACATTTAAATAGTATCTTGTCATTAATCAAGGTAAAAGAGTCCATAGGTAATGAGGAAAGCTCTGTTTTGCTTTGTGGTATGTCCCCCAAATGTCCACGTGTCAGCTTATTTTTTAAACTTCTGTTCTAAGACAAGTCTCACCAGCCCTGGCCTCTCTCTTTCTGTGCCATTTCCTCCTGCCTCCAGGACATTTCAACATGGATGTCCTGCCGACAACTCCAGCTCAATATGTCCAGAACTATACTTCATTTTTCTCCCCCAGATTCTCTGTTCTACCAAGTCTTCCATCACATTTGACAAGACCACCCTTCTCCCAGGTTCCTAGGCCCATAGCCTTAGAGTTATCCTTGACACCTTCCTGCCCCAATATCACTCTTTTGACCCCAATATCACTCTGTCTCCAAATTCTGTTTTTCTTTCTTCCACAATATTTCCAGGATCTTCTCCTTCCACTCCATTCAAATGGCCACCACCCTACTCCAGGCCTGTCAATCCACTCCCTGCAATCAGCCCATCCCTCTCTTCCCAGCAGCACCCCCCTACATCCAGCCCTTCCACATCCCTTCTCCACCCCTACCCCCCCCCCATTCTTCACACCTTCACTGTTGCCCTGTTTCATCACCACCCCTCATCCCCCAGCCCCCATCAGCTCACTCCCACCCAACCCCTCCCCACCATTCACCCATTCACGCCATCCTTCTCCATGCAGCTCCCTGCCCCACAGCCTCAGCCAACTGTGGCCTGTGAAACCCCAACTCCATTATGGGGAAGTTTCCCCTCATCCTTGACCAGTCCCTGACCCAGTCACAGTTCCTCGTTGCCATCTCTGAATCCTGGCTTTCCCAAGATGACAGTCTCTCCTGGGACCTCATTTTCACCCACTACCCCAGACTCACTAGGACAGAATGAGTCAGCTTCTTTCTTGCTCCACTGCTACTTTTAAGCATCTCAACCTCCCCCACTCCCCTCTCTTCCTTCCTTTGAAGCCCATATCATCTGCATCTACCACCCACTCTAGCTACTAGTCATGGTTCTCTAGCGCCCCCCAGGCCCCACCTCAAATTTTTTGAACGATTTTGATCCCTTTCTCACATTCCTTCTGCTTTGCTCCATGTCTACATTGATCCTTGGGGACTTAAGTATCCATATAGTTGTTCCAGACAACCTTTCTGCTGTCCACTTTCTGTTGGACATTCCTCATTCCTCAATTCCACTGACCTCATGCTCTGCCCCACTTCACCTACTAATCAACTTGGGCACACACTCGATCTCACCATCTCTAGTCTCTGTATAATCTTTACCCTCACCAGCTCTGAAATCTCTCTATCTGAACAGAACTTCCATACCTGCCTTTTCCCTAAATACCTACTCCCCACAAATCTGTCCTGTTCCCTCATCCATTTTTCGCAAGTCATCATTCCCCATTCCCTTGATGATTAAATTGTCACTCTCAACACCACCTTCTCTACTGAACTCAACTCTCTCACTCTCCTGTCCCCTGTACGATCTCATACCACTAACGCACAGCCCTGGATCACCTCTACAGTCTGCTTCCTTCGCTCCTGGCACAAGTAGCAGAGCACTGCTGGCAGGTATCCTGATAACAGGCTGACCTCATCCACCTCAAGTTCATCCTTGCGTGCTTTAACTCTGCCTTCTCCTCTGCCTAGCCAAATTATTTTTCCATTCTTATTGACTCCCTTGCCCACTCCCCTTGCCAGTTGTTCCAGATTTTTAACTCTGCCCCTTAAATCCCCTGCCCGCTCACCTCCCCCAGCTCTTGCCTCAAATGAACAAGCCATGTATTTTATTGAGAAAATTGAAACCATCATGCATGATCTTTTAAAATCTCTTATTCCATTCTAGTCCCTCCCTCCTCCTGCCCCTTCTTCAACTTTCCCATCTTTCTCAGAAGTATTTCAAGAGGAGATCTCCTGCCTCCTCTCAAAATCCACCCCAACCTGCATCTACAACTCCATCCCTTTCCACCTTACCAAAGCACTTGCCCCCTCCCTTCTTCCCTTGATGACCGTCATCTTCAACTATTCACTCTCCAGTGGATTTTTCCCCAATGCTTTCAACAAGCTCATCAGTGAATTAATCAATCATATTTATTAAGTGTTTACTGTATGCAAAGCACTCTACTAAGCACTTGGGAAAGTTCAGTATAACAGAGTTGTTAGACACATTCCCTGCCACAAATACCACAATTATAAAAATTTGTTAAACACTTACTATGTGCCACGCACTGTACTAAGCTCTGGGATGGTTACAAGATAATCACATAGTTACAGTCCCTGACCCACAAGGGACTCACAGCCTAAGGGAGAGGGAAAACAGGGATTAAATCCCCATTTTACAGAAGAAGAAATTGAGGCACTGAGAAGTTAAGTGACTTGCCCATGGTCAGACAGCAGCAAGATGGTAGAGCAAGGATTATAACCCAGGTCCCTTGATTCCCAGGTCCATGCTCTTTCCACTAGGCCACATTGCTTCTCTCATCTTCTCTGTCCTAAAGAAAAAAAATCCTTCCTTGACCCCATAACTCCCTCCAGTTATGTCATCGACCTCCTACTATTCCTCTCAAACTCCTTGAGCAAGGTATCTTCATCCACAGCCTCCAGTTCCTCTCTCCAGTTCTCTCCTTGAGCACCTCCAGTCTGGCTTCTGTCCCCTTCACTTCCCAGAAACTCTCTTCTCAAAAGTCACAAAAGCTTCTGGTAGAAATCTAAACATCAGGTCAAACTTATCCACTTTAAGTTTATCTTTTCTTGTCTTAACTTTGCCCTCTCCGCTGCTTGGAAAAACTATTTCTCTTCCCTTATTTACACCCATGCCCATCCCCCTGGTCAGTCGTTCGGGACATTTAACTCCCTCCTCGGGCCCCCTGTCCCTCCACCCCCCCATCCCTCACCCCCAACGATCTAGCTGCGTACTTCATTAGGAAAATTAATACCATCAGGTCTGAGCTCCCCAAAATCACCGCTCCCCCTCCTGCATCCCCCCTCCTCTCGACCCCCTCTTCTACTTTCCCATCCTTCCCAGCAGTATCTTCAGAGAGATCTCATCCCTCCTCTTAAGTGCCAGCCCCTCCACATGCGTATCAGACCCCATTTCCTCCGACTTTATGAAAATTCTCATCCTTTCCCTCCTCCCCTCCTTAACTTCCATCTTCAACTGCTCACTCTCCATTGGCTTCTTTCCAACTGCCTTCAAACATGCCCACATCTCCCCCATTCTAAAAAAACTCTCCCTTGACCCCACTGCCACCTCCAGTTATTGTCCCATCTCCCTCTTAACCTTTAAGTAACTCCAAATTCCTGGAGTGAGTCATATACACTAGCTGCCTCAAATTCCTCTCCTCCAACTCTCCCCTGGAACCCCTGCAATCTGGCTTCCATCCCATCCACTCCACTGAAACTGCCCTCTCAGTAGTCACCAGTGACCTCCTTCTTACCAAATCCAATGGCTCGTACTCCATCTTAATCCTCCTTGATCTCTCAGATGGCTTTGACAATGAGGACCATCCTCTTCTCCTCAACATGTTATCCAACCCTGGCTTCACTGACTCTGTTCACTCCTGGTTCTCCTCTTATCTCTCTGGTCGTTCATTCTCAGTTTCCTTCACAGGCTTCTCCTCCTCCTTCCATCTCCCAACTGTAGGGGTTTCTCAGGGATCAGTTCTTGGTCCTATTCTTCATCTACACTCACTCCCTTGGTGAACTCATTTACTCCCACGGCTTCAACTATCATCTCTGTGCGATTGATACCCAAATCTATATCTCCTCCCCTGTTCTGTCTCTCTCCTTCCAGGCTCGCATCTCTTCCTGCCTTAAGAACATCTCTACCTGGATGTCCTCCTGCCACCTAAAACTCAACATGTCCGAGACAGAGCTCCTTATCGTCAATACCAAACCCTGTCTTCTCCCTGACTTTCCCATCACTGTGGACGGCACAACCGTCTCATAAGCCCACAACCTTGGTGTCATCTTAACTCTGCTATCTCATTCACCCCACATGTCCAATCTGTCACCAAAACTGGGCAGTCTCATGATCACAACATCGCCGAGATAGACCCTTTCCTCTCCATCCCAACTACTACCATGTTAGTACAGTCACTCATCATGTCCCGACTGGATTACTGCATCAGCCTCCTTTCTGACCTCCCAACCTCTTGCCTTTCTCCACTTCAGTCCATACTGAAGTCCATGCTCTGCTGCCCGGATTATCTTTCTACAGAAACATTCTGGGCATGGCACCCACTACCCCCTTTCAAAAATCTCCAGTGTTGCTTATCAACCACCATATCAAGCAAAAACTACCTACTTTTGGCTTCACAGCTCTCCTTCACCTTGCCCCCTCCTACCTCACCTCCCTTCTCTTCTTCTACATCCCAGCCCACACACTCCCCTCCCCTGGTGCTAACCTTCTCAATGTGCCTTGTTCCTACCCGTCCCCCTGTTGACCTCTGGCCCAGGTCCTACCTCTAGCCTGGAATGCTCTCCCTCTTCATATCCACCAAACAATCAAACTTCCCCCCTTCAAAACCCTACTGAAGGCTCACCTCCTCCAAGAGGCTTTCACAGCCTAATCACCCCTTTTCCTCCTCTCCTCCTCCCCTCCCCACAGCCCCGACTCTCTCCCTTTGCTCTAACACCCTCCCCATCACACAGCACTTGTGTATATATGTGCATATCTATATATTTATATTAATGCCTGATTACTTGTTTTGATGTGCATATATCTATAATTTTATTTATTGATATTGATGCTACTGATGCCTGTTTTCATGTTTTGATGTCTGTCTCCCCTCTTCTATATTGTAAGCCCGTATGTGCAGAGATTGTCTCTTTTTATTGCTGAATTGTACTTTCCAAGCTCTTAGTACAGTGCTCTGCACAGAGTAAGAATAAATACAATTGAATGAATGAATGAATGAATGAATGAATGAAACATTATTCAACCTCAGCTTCACTGATGCTCTCCTCTCCTGGTTCTCCTCCTATTTCTCTGGCTGCTCATTCTCAGTCTCTTTCATGAGCTCCTCTTTTGCCTCCCATCTTTAACTGTAGGAGTTCTTCAGGGTTCAGTTCTGGATTCCTTTCTGTCTCCATCTACACTCACTACCTTGGAGAACTCACTCGCTCCTATGACTTTGACTACTATCTCTATGTGGATGATTCCTAAACCTACATTTACAGCCCTGATCATCTACATCTCCCTCCCTGCAGTCTCACATTTCCTCCTGCCTTCAAGACATCTCTACTTGGACATCCTCCCATCACCTCAAAACTTAACATGTCTAAAACAGAACTCCTTATCTTCCCACCCAAACCATGTCCTCCTTTTAACCTTCCCATCAATGAAAATGGCACCACTCTCTTACCTGTTTCACAAGTCCATAAATTTGACATTATCCCTGAGTCATCTCTGTCACTGAACCCATCTATTCAATTAATCACTAAATCCTGTCTGTTCAACCTTCACAACAGTGCTAAAATCCACCCTTTCCTCTCCATCCAAACTACTACCACATTAATCCAATCACTTATCCTGTCCTGCCTTGATTACTGTATCAGCCCCTTTGCTGACCTCCCTGCCTCCTGTCTCTCTGTACTCCCATCCATACTTCATTCTGCTTCCCATATCTTTTTTCTACAAAAAAGTTCAGTCCGTGTTTCCCCATCCTCATGAATTTCCAGTGGTTGCCCATCCATCCCAGCATCAAACAGAAACTCTTTATCATCCACTTTAAGGCACTCAATCACCTTGCCCCCTCCTACCGTACTTTACTGTATTCCTACTGCAACCCAGCCCACACACTTCACTCTCGTAGTGCTGACCTACTCACTGTACCTTCATCTCATCGATCTCACCACTGACCTCTCTCCCACATCCTGCCTTTGGCCTAGAATGCCCAGCTTCTTGATATCAGACAAATGATCCTTCTCCCCCTTTCAAAGCCATATGGAAGGCATATCTTCTCCAAGAGGCCTTCCCTGCTAAGCTTTCATTTCCTCATCTCCCACTCCCGTCTGCATTACCCTTGCATTTGATCTTGATCCCTTTATTCACCCCTCCCTCAACCCCACAGCACTTACGTACATATCTGATATTGATGTCTTAAACTGTAAGCTCGTTTTGGGCAGAGAGCATGTCTACCAACTCTGTTGTACTGTACTCTGCCAAGTGCTTAGTACAGTGCTTTGCACACAGAAAGCGTTCAATGAATACAATTGATTGATTGATTTGACTCCATCAGTCTTTTAATTTGTCTCATTGCCTCCGTTCTCTCCCCTTGCCAGTCCACAATTCAGTCTGATCATTTTTAATGGATTCTGAATATGTTTCTCCACTCTTCAAAACCCTCAAGTGGTTACTCATTTTTCTTTGCATGAAATAGAAATTCCTTTTCATTGATTTTCAAGTACTCAGTCAGCCCTCCTCCTCAGACTTATTCATTCAATTCTCCCACTACACCCTTCCTGGTACTCTCCATTTCTCCCAACACAAGCATACTCACTGTGCTTCATTCTCATCTCCCATTGCTGACCTTTCATTAATGTCCAACCCCACTCGCTCACCCTTTGAATTTGAATATTCTCCCCTTCTTCAATGACCTTTTGAAATTCATCTCTTCTAGAAAGCTTTCTTTAATTAATATCCCCTCTTACATTATGAGACCTCTCATGATGCCTGGTCAGTCTTTTGTACCTCTAATAGATTTAAGTATTATAGCAGTCAGTCAGTCAGACAGTCAGTCAAGCAACGATCCTTTACTGTGTGCAGAACACTGTACTACGTGCTTGGGAGAGTACAATATAACGTACACATTTCTTTTGCCTTCATCCTCCTACCAGAAATATTTTTCTAGTGTATGTCTTGCCTCCTAGATTATAATCTCCTAGCAGACGAGGATGCTTTCTAATAATTCTGGTGAATTATCCCAAGATCATAGTACAGGGTTATGCACCCGGAAGATACTCAATCCTACTGACTGATTAATTACATTTACCCTATCTCTAATTGCTTTTCACCATGCTAATCTGATTTCTTCGTCTGCCTCCCAGAAGTAGTAGTATTAATTAGACACAGTCTCTGGCTACCTTTGAGCCACCTTCTCTGGTTAATTTTTCTTCTTACCAATTTATATCCCCCCAGCTACTACTTAGCAATTTTTTGCCACTTCCTCACTTATCTACTGTCTACATACTGTACTTTGTGAGCACTTACTCATCTAGATACCTGTTTTTCCATTTTCCTTTTCCTCCTATCTGTGATTATTTTGTGTCCTCTTCCTTCACTGGATTGTAAACTCCTTGAGGACAGGGATCTTTTCTTCTAATTCTGTTATACTCTCCCATGCAGTTGCATCTATTTTACATCTATTGGACTCGTGTAAATGCTTACTCCAGGGCTCTGTATGCCCTAGGTACTGAATAAATGCCATTGATTGTGTGTGAAACCTGTTAAATGCCTTTTGAAAATCTGAGAATATTTGTTCACTGATAGCTTCCCATTTTTCCAGCATTTATTGGCCCTTTCAAAAAGCTCCAGTAGACTTGTAAGTCATAACTGTTCATCATCACAAAAGCCATGTTGTTTTTGTTGATACATGCTGATTTTTGTCTATATTCCCCTAAACATCATCAGAGTATACAAATTTTCCAGGTATGAGAGTATGACTCCCTTATCTTTAATTTCCAGGATCATCTCAGGAACTCTTATAACAGGTGGAGGAAGATTGTTGATTCTCCAGTCTTCTGGTTCAGTAGTTGCTTGTCACCATATTGTATTCTTCTCTCCAGTAATACCACATTTTTCTTGTTGAATTCTTTCAGATTTCATGTTCATGCCACCTGAGCATGGTGATTTGTCTGTAACCATTTTATCAATTTGGTCTAAACCCATATGAATAATCCCCACAAATCGGATGCAATTAATCTGACCTCTTTGACACAATGTTATTTGGGTGTAGGAACCTCCCTAGTATCTTCCTCTGTAATAAACAAGTAAACGTTTCAGGGAGCCTCCTGAACATCTCCTTTGCATCTCTGATCATCCATTACATCGTTTGCACCTTTTATCATCAACTAGGATATGTACATAAGAGCCATGGGTGGGTTTGAGTGCTCAAGTGCACTGGTGACTTGGAAGTGCTGAGGTGGCATTTGAGGGAGCTAAAGAATGGGGAGATGAGAGATTAATCAGGGAAGCCTTGCTGGAAAAGTTGAAGTTTTTGACCTCTATTGCAAGGTGTTTTTCAAACTCCTTTTAGGTAAACCTGATTTCAATTAATGGTATTTATTGAGCGCTTACTATGTTCAGAGTTCTTACTATGGGAGATCACAATGCAGCGGAATTAGCAGACACGTTTCCTTCCCATAATGATCTTAATAATGTTGGTATTTGATCTTCTAGTCTAGAGGGGGAGACAGACATTAATATGAATAAATAATTAATTTATAATAAATAATTTAAAGATCAATCAGTCCATCAATTGTATTTATTGGGTGCTTAGGCACTTGGGAAAGTACAATATAACAATATTACAGACGCATTCCTACTCACAGGGATTTACAGTCTAGAGGGGGTGACATACTGTAATATAAATAAATTATGGATTTGTACATAAGAGCTATGGGGCTGGGAGGGGGGATGAATAAAGAGAGCAAGTCAGGGTGATGCGGAAGGGAGTGGAAGAACAGGAAAAGAGGGCTTAGTCAGGGAAGACCTCTTGGAGGAGATGTGCCTTCAATAAGGCTTTAAAGGTGGGGAGAGTAATTCTCTGTCATCTATGAAGAGGGAGGGCGTTCCAGGCCAGAGGCAGGATGTGGGGGAGAGGTTGGTGGCAAGATAGACAAGATCGAGGTATAATGAGTAGGTCGGCATTAGAGGAAAGAAGTCTGCAGGCTGGGTTGGAGTAGGAGAGTAGCAAGGTGAAGTAATAATAATAATTATAATGGTGGTATTTGTTAAGCACTTACTATATGCCAGGCACTGTAATAAACACTGAGGGGGATACAAGCAAGTCAAGTTGGACATAGTCCCTGTCCCATGTGGGGTTCATAGTCTCAATCCCCATTTTGTAGATGAGGAAACTGAGACCCAGAGAAGTGAAGTGACTTGCCCAAGGTCACACAGCAGGCAAGTGCCAGAGCTGGGATTAGAACCCAGGACCTTCTGACTCCCAGGCCCATGCTGTATCCACTTCACCATGTTACTTCTCATAGCTCAGTAGGAGAGGGCAAGGTGATTGAGTGCTCTAAGGCCAAAGTTAAGGAGTTTTTGTTCGATGCGGGAGTGGTCGGGCAACCACCAGAGGTTCTTGAGGAGTGGGGAAACATGGACTGAATATTTTTGCAGAAGAATAATGTAGTCAGCAGAGTGAAGTATGGACTGGAGTAGGGAGAGACAAGAAGTAGGGAGGCCAGCAAGGAGTCTGAACAATAATGAAGGTGGGTTAGGTGCTTGGATTACGATAATAGCATTTTGGGTGGAGAAGAAAGGATGAATTTTAGCGTTGTTGTAGAGATTTGAACTGTGTGAATTTTCCTGTTCTTACTTGAGCAAGCTTTCTATTTGAGAAAGGATAATTTTTTTCCCTTCCTTGGACCTATTTCATCCTGAATGGTTTCCGTTGTCTTTTTGGTCCATTTTGTTCTGTGGGATACATTTTACAGTGGCCTCTGAAAAGGGGTATTTTATTAATTTTCAGAATTCTCGTAATTCACCATTTTAAGATATCCCTTCCAGGTTTTTCAAAAGACCCTCATTTTTTCATTATTTCCTTTTCTAAAATCCTTGCCTTGGTTCCTTTTTGACTTCCTCCCCATGGTCGCTGCCATCACTCCCAAACACAGAAAGTGTTAACTTTGATTAATCTGTAGTCACTGTTCCTGAAAGGCTCTTCCATATATATCTCATCCATCACCAGGATCAAATCCAGTTAAGTATTATCTTTCCTTGTTAGCATTTCCCTGATTGCCTGGTTCCTTTAAGTTTCTCCCGCATGGTGTCATTCTCTTTTCCAAATCTCTGCTGTAAGGAAATCAATCAATCCATTGTATTTATTGAGCTATGCAGACCACTGTACTAAATGCTTGGGAGAGTACAATAAATTGTCCCCATTTCTAATTGCTTTACTGTTAAACTATTTAAGTATAGTTATTAATAATGAAACTCTTAAGCTCTTGTTATGTACCAAGCACTATAGTAACTCTCCACCTGCTTTTTCCCTAGTAAAATACTTGTGGGAAGGGATCAAGTCTACCAACTGGCATGTGCTCAATAAATACCAATGGTTGATTGATTGATTGATTGTCCACAGAATTGCCACATCATCTGAGGTTTTAATTCCCTGAAGTTTTGTCAGCCTTCAGTTAAAAATAGAAGAAATCCTATAGATTTTTTAAATCCCAGAGTTTACTCATACTGGAATTCATGAGCAATTCCAGTATTTCCATGATCTCATTAGTCATTTTAAATGGACCTGACATCACTGAACTTTGAGGAAATAATTATTCATTTTAAATTAGGAATAAAGCTATTCAGCAGTCAGAAAGCTTCTTCCAATGCTGATTTTAGGACTATTGCACCTTCTTAGGATCTTCCTTCTACAACTCAGTCTGCACACTTTGCCCTTCTAAAGTCAGTTTATTCCCTGAGTCTTAGAATTGTCTATGTTGCCAATGAAACTTTTCCTGCCTCCTCCCTCTGGACTAGAACTCCCTCTCCCTTCATATACCACAAACCACTACTCTCTCCAACTTCAAAGCCTTATTAAAGTCACACTTCCTCCAAGAGGCCTTCCCCAATTAAGCCATCTTCTTCCCTACTTCCTCTCCCTTCTGCTTTGCCTGTGCATTTGGATTTGCACCCTTTAAGCATTTTATATTCAGCCCACCTTCAGCCCCACAGCACTTAGGTACATAGAGCCCGGGCTTGGGAGTCAGAGGTCATGGGTTAGAATCCCGGCTCTGCCATTAGTCAGCTGTGTGACTGTGGGCAAGTCACTTCACTTCTCTGGGCCTCAGTTACCTCATCTGTAAAATGGGGATGAAGACTGTGAGCCTAATGTGGGACAACCTGATGACCCTATATCTCCCCCAGCGCTTAAAACAGTGCTCTGCACATAGTAAGCGCTTAACAAATACCAACATTATTCTTACACTCTCCCATTTCCTCTATCTGTAGTCTGTCTCCCCCTCCAGATTGTAAACTCCTTTTGGGAAGGGAACATGTCTACCAACTCAGTTGTTGACTTAGTAAAATGCTCTGCACATGGTAAGTGCTCAATGAATCCCATTGCTTGCTTGCTTGATTCTAACCATGAACAAATCAAAGCCCTCCAAGTACAAATTACCTCCAGTGATAGGCAGCATTCTTTTTCAGATCTAAATCTTTGGGTGTTTTGATCTCCACCATGTCTGAAGAGGTCTCATTTATCACTTCCAAGGCTGGAATCTCTTTTCAGTTGTGTGCCTTTGTCAATAATCAAATCATTTATTGTTTTATGAAACAGGAAATGTAAGTACTTACAGGGTCAAAATGTCAGCTCTCTCTCTGTCATACTCTTTTTCTGCTCCTCTCTTCATCATGTCTCCCTTCTACCAAGAGGGAGTCTTTCATCGGCTAACTCTCTCCTCAGTCACTGAAGCCTGATGAAGAGGTGGTGAAGTTTCTGATCCATTTCCTGGATGCCCATCCCCCATTACCATCCTTTTCAGTCTTAACCTCCAATCTCCAATATCCTGGGGACTTTGGGAAGCCCCATGACTACAACTGCAGCTATCTGCAGTTCACCATGCTGATTCCACTGCTGTTGTTGGTTGTCCAGCCCAGTGTGAATTCCAGTCTCACTTGGCCCCAGTCCTCGACTCGCCCAGGATGGAGAGGCACCACTAAGGAAGGTACTTATTCTGGGTGAAGAAGAGCCTCAAAGCTCTTCTCCCCCGAAGCCCTCCTGTTTTCTAAGTAGTAAAATCATTTTCCTTTCACAACAATGAAAATTAACGTCACATGCAGGGATGCAATCAAGTGCAGCTCAAATGAATCAGCAACTGACGTTGGCAGCACATGTTCAGCCAGAATTCTTTAGTCTCATCTTGATGGAATTGGCTCCAAGTCTTCATGTAGGTTCTAAAGAATGCCCACCCCAGGGCAGCTTCTTGGAGTCTGACAAGTTGTGCAGTGATTAACCTATTAAGTAACTTGTCATTGGAGAAAAACTTAGAGGGTATGGAATTTTGGAATTTCCTTAGGTTTGGCAGTGCATTAATAGCACACCCAGAGAAGTCCCTGCTAATATGGAGTTCAGGATATGGAACAGGGTGAAAAAGAGACATTAGCAGAAAGTTTCTGGGGCATTGGAAGGCTGGCTGTGAGCGTGTGGGAGGATAGAAAAATGGATGAGAAGAAGAAACAAGAGAAATTCTTTATGTGTTGGCATTGAGGTTTATGAAGTTTGACATAATTAGAAAGGCATGGGTGTCTAATAGGCAGTTGAGTTCACAGTTAATATGATAGCTGTAGATGGGCTTTGCATGAGTGTGAAAATGTATTTTTAGGAGAGAGAAATGACTAAAACTTTTGACTATTGGGGTGAATTTAATGCCAGACTAGTAATCTGCGTGCTTTAAAAAATACACAGCTAATCATATACAAGTTCATTTTATAAAGATATATGCTTAGATATATACTAATTTTTTCAAAAACTGCTATTTATCAAAAAATTGATTTATCTGACAAAATAAGACTTTTAGATGCTCTTCTGCTAAATACAACTATAAGGTATAGAATTACACTTTGCTTTAACTCCGAGACTATTTTTATTTGCTGGGGAGGGTGGGCGGGGGGAGGGGAGGTTTCCTGTTACCCTGTACTATTTCCTAGGTCTATGGAAATCCGGTGCCAAAAATCAGCACAAAATTTGAAATTATTTTTCAGAAGTTTTTCTGCCTGAAGAATGGAGTTTCTGAAAATAGAAAAGGGTTCCGAATCCACATTTTCTCTCTAATAAGAAACTTATTAATAAACTTAATAAACATTTTTTTTTGGCTATATGGTAGTCTGGAAAGAAATGGAGTTACTCAAAGTGTTAGGGAAAACAGCATTGCCTAATGGATAGGTCTGAGAGTCAGAAGACAGGTTCTAATCACAGCTCTGCCACTTGCCTGCCATCTGACACCACAAATGGCAATCTACATTTTAGGTGTTGGATAAGTGCTTCTCCTAAAGCCGAGGCTCCAGGCATCAGTTTGAAAGGCCTCACCTGCCCTCCCCGGCCTGTGAGCCAAACGTGACTTCTGAGCCATAAATTACAGACCGATGTGGTAGAGAAATCACACAATCTGAAGACTTTTGGGGTGTATTTCCACCATGACTTTTTGGTTCCTCTCCCTACTAATCTTAAATTATTAATTCCAATGATTAGTATTAATTTTTATTAAGCACCAAAAAAGCCCCAAAAGTGTGTTGGTACTGCCATCCAAAATGTGATTTTCAATTGTATTCAAAAATAGTTTCCTTAGAAGTACTATTGTCCTTTTTCCTCTTGTCAGTGGTTGGAGAATTGACCCTTTCTGTAAAATGAAGTGAAAGAGCCTATATTTTTCAACATTAACTGGATTTAATTTTTAGCTACATTTTAAACTAGCATCATTTACCTTTTAATTCTTCCTTGACTAAAACATGACTTTAACAACTGAATACAGAGATTATTTAATATAGAGATTATTTAAGATAGAGATTAATACTCATCCTCTATAATATTCACACTGAGTTTCCATTCATTAAAATCCACTGCTAGCTTGGTCTGTAATTCAAAAATCCCTTCTTAGAAAAAGCAGGTATTTTAAAAGTAGTAGAAACTGACCTCATCCATCTCAAACTCATCTTTACCTGCTAGATTCTGCACTCTCCTCTGCTCAGCAACAATAATTCTTCATCCTTATTGCCTCCTTTGCCCACTGTCCATCCCAACCATATTTGGCTTTTTACTTCAAGAAATGCAGCAGACATGCGACAGAGCTATGATCAGAACCCATGACCTTCTGAATCCCAGGCCTGTGCTCTATCCACTAAGCCACGCTGCTTCTGAGGGAAGAGTCTCTGCTTTCTATTTGAAATAACAGCTGCACTACCCCAAATCTGGTAAACCACTCAAAAATGCTGTGACTGAGAGCCTGGCAAGGCAAAGGCTCTCACCCTTTGAGGTGAGAGCCTTTATGACTCACTATTTAGGTGTTTCACTGAAGCCACTACTGGGATACTTTTCTTTAACAGTTTCTAAAGCTGTAGTGTCTAATACACTGCACATAGAAAATACAACAGAAATATAAGGTACATAAATCCCTGCCCACAAGGACCTTACTCTTACAGGAGACAGAAATATTTGCAAGATGTGGAATTGGAAGAACTAAATTGAATGTTTATTTGATTCTACATATATGCGCAAATACTGAGGAAGGGCTGTTGAAGGGTTTATGAGACTCAGAGTACTTATAATTAGTCAGGGAAGGTCTGTTGAGGTACGGTTTTAAGAAGGCTTTGAAGATGGAGAGAGATGTCCACCTTGATCAAGGGGTCAGCAGTGAGCAAGCTGAGAGTGGGGTACTTCCAGGAAGAGGGTTGGAGAGGAGCATAAAGTTAGAACAGGTGAGAATTGGGTGAAGGGTTCTGATATATGAGTTGGAAAGTGTTGGTGGAAAGCTTTGAAGCCGATGTCTGTCAAAGAGTCTGTCCTTGATGTTGAGGCAGGTGGGCAACCATTGGATTAGAGGGTTTTGAAGACTGGGGAGACATGTATTGAGAGCCATTTCAGGAAGGAGTTCTGGGTTGCAGTGTGGAGTATGGACTGAAATGGGGAGAGGCTGGAAGTAGAGAGAGTAGACATTATGATGTGATAAGTGCTTGATCCAGGATTTTGTCTATAAGGGTGGAAAAGAAGCAGCAAAGCCACAAAATGCTTGATAGGTTTCGTCAGTACAATTGATGTGACAAAAGAATGAAAGCGAAGATTTGAGGGTTATGATAATAATAATAACAACAATAGCATTAATAATAATAATAATAATATTTGTTAAATACTATTTGCCCAGCACTGTATTAAGCAATGTGGTAGATATGAGGAAATAAAGTCAGACACAGCCTCTGTCCCTTATGGGGGTCACAGTCTAAGTAGACTGGAAAACAGGTATTCAATCCCCATTTTACAGATGAGGAACCTGAGACAGAGAATTAAGTGACTAGTTCAAGGTCACACAACAGGTAAATGGCAGAGCAGAGATTAAAACCCAGGTCCTCTGAATCTCAGGCCTGAGCTCTTTCCACCAAGCCATTTTGCTTTCCAAGGTTTCAGGCTTCAATCATGAGGAGCATGGTGTTGTCAACAGAGATGGGGAAAGTTTTAGAGGAAAGACGAGAAGTTCAATTTGGGGTATGTTGAGTCTGCAATGCCGATAGGCCATTCAAGTGTAAATATTCAAGAGGCAAGAGAAAATGCAGAATTTAATAGGGGAGAGGTCAGGGCTAGAGGGGTAGATTTGTTCAACTTAGTGGTTGAGCTCTCCGTGAGTGTGACTACAGAGAGAGAAGAGCAAGATACCCAGAACAGAGCTATATAGGAACTCACAATTAGTGGGAGAGAAGTAATCAAAACTAAGATTTGATCACTTTCTAAAGAGAAGTGGGTGATCCACAGTGTTGTAGGGGGCCAAGTGATCTAACAGGATGGGCCAGAGCAGAATCCACTGGAACCGGCTCAGAGGGGACTGCAGTGTTAGTGAAGCAAAGTGGAGGAGAAAGCCTGACCTGACTGTAGTGGGTCAACAAGAGAATTGGTACACAGGCATAAGACTAGTTTTAATGTAAAACTGTCAGGAAGAGATGAGAGGGTTTTCTCCCAGGTCTCTTCAGAGGAGAGAATCGGGTTTAGCATTCCTATGAACTGGTTCTTTAGGTTGATTTTTAAGAGCTAAAAATATTTTCATTCAATTTTTCATAGAACCAGTTCCTGTTTTATGGCAAAAGGAACAGTTCAAAGGATGGTTTCCCTCAGCTACTCAGCTTGAGGATCAGAGACTGAACTAGAAAACTTCAACACTAATTGGCTCTCCAATTTCTTGTTAGTGTTTCTCAATGTTTCACTGTTCCAGAAGTTTCTACTTTTCTCTCATGATTACCATCTCCCTCAGGTCACAGCAAAATCTCAAAATCCTCTGAATTTCTGTCCTTTGCTAAATGTGTTTGTGTTTGTTGTGCTTTTCATTTAGAAAGAGAAGCACAGTATTTTGTGAAAATGAAGCTTTGGAGCAAAAGACTAAACTCAATATTTGAAAATCATGAAATGAAAAGCAACTTCAAAATAATGGGGAAAATTCTGCCTATTAATTTCAATTATTTTACCTTAGGAGACATTTATGAATATTTTTCCCATATATAAGATACTGTTAAATATCGCTCAATTTCATATAGCAACTATATATCCTCTCCTATAGGTTTCAGCATGTTGCTCCTGGCTTGAGATTTTTTCAGCAAGTGCAGGTATGCCTGAAAAGACCACTGTGTGATTGACAGTCCCTTCTGTAAAGTGTGCATATAAAATGTCCCATGCTACACTGCTGCATATTTTACCTACAGTGCCTTGGGCTGCCCTTATTTTTTTTCCTCTCGGTGTCACAGTTTTCCCAAAGTTCTGCTCTAAAACAGTCATCCAATTTCTGATTGCTACGCTGTAAGACACCTTTCTTCTGCAGCTGTCATCCAGTTGATAACTGCTATTGACATACTGTATAAAAGGTTTTGCCTTACTATAATTTAATTAGGCTGATCTGGAATCTATTTACCTTTTTAAGGTGTAAATGTATGTAAAAATGTATATATATATATATATATATATATATATAAACATACACACATATATAAATGACTGTGTTTATGTGTCTATGTGTATAAATGTATATAACTATATGTGTGTATATGTATACAACTGTGTATATATACATATACATTCATATACATATGTATTAGAGATAGAGAGAACACTATCCTTCACTTTCCAAGATGTCATAGCTGGTGGTAAGATCTTATCCATATGTGAAAATATGACTGGAAGATCCTAGAAATGGGTAATGCACCCTGCTGTGTTTTTGCACTTAAAGTTAATCTTGCTGGGCTAATGAGTTTGTCCCAGGCAGAGCTTGTCTCTGCACTCAATATTGACTCTTAGTAATTAATATTTGTAGCAGTTAACAACATCAGCATGTTTCGTGACTTTCTCCAGGTCCTTCATAGGAAGTCTTCGTAGCATTAATCTTTGGCATATTTCTTGACTACTAGTTCCTTTTTTATTGATTATTGTTCCCAGGCAAGAAAAATTGTCAACTATTTCAGTCTTTTCTCCATCCACTACAAAGGTGTCTAGTTGTCATGATCTTTGTTTTCTTGACATTCAAATGTAGGCTCATCTTTTTGCTGTTTTCCTTAACTTTCAATAATAAACCCTTCAAATTTTCTTTACTTTCTGCTAGTAGGGTAGTATCATCAGCATAATGAAGGTTGTTTATATTCCTTCCTCCAGTCTTTACTCCCCATTTATCTTCATCCAGTCTGGCTTCTCAGTACTTGGTATAAAGAATGACCAGAAAGTCATTAAGATGCATCCTTGTCTTACACCCTTATTAATAGGAATTAATATTCACCCCATCCCCATAGCACATATGTGCATATAGATTTTTAATTTATTTTAATGTCAGTTACTCTCTTTAGCCTGTAGTTTCTTATGGGCAAGGATCATGTCTTTTGTATTGTACTCTCCCACATGTTTAGTATATTGCTTTGCTCATAGTAAGTGCTCAGTAAATAATATTGACTGATGGAATTCCATTTGGTTTTCAGTGTGGTTCATGGATGAACCAGTGAAGCAGCTGTGGAAGCTAGATGTGTCTTCTGCATTAGGTCCAAATCTCATAGCCATAGAAGAGCTTGGTTACCATAATAGCCAAGATCTTTATCTTCAACTTCAACATTCTGTTTTGTAGACCAATAAAAATAAAACTCTGGTTTTTGTTAAGCACTTACTTTGTACCATGCACTGTAATAAACACTGGGATAAATAGCCCGTGTACTTCAGTATTCAGTGTATTCAGATTAGACACAGCCACTATTCCATATGGGGCTCACAGCCTAAGGGAGTGGGCAAACAGGTCACTTCGTTGAACTAACCCACAGCTGTGGATCACCTCCACAGTCCGTCTCCTTTGCTCTTGTTCATGAGACCAAAGCGTGGCTGGCGGAAATGTGGATATCACACCAAACTCATTCTTTTCAAGTTTCTTATTGCATCCTTTAACTCTGCCCTCTCCTCTGCCCAGCAGAATTATTTCTCCATCCTTATTGACACTCATGCCCATTGCCCTTCCCAGTTGTTCCAGACATTTAATTCTCCTCAAACCCCCTCTCACCCTACCTCCCTCATCTCTTACCTTTGATGACCTGGACAACTGCTTTATTGAGAAAATTGTCACTATCAGGCGTTATCTCCCTACAATCTCCTCTGCCCCTACCCAGTCCCTCCCCTCTCCTCCCCTTCTTCAACTCTCCCATCTTTTCCAACAATATCTCAAGAGAAAATTTCCTGCCTTCTCTCAAAATCTACCCGTACATCTAACCTCATCCCTTTGCGCCTCATCAAACACTTGGCCTTTCCCCACTTCCCTCCCTGACTGCCTTCTCCAATTGTTCGATCTCCAATGGCTTCTTCCCCATTGCTTTCAAACATCCTAAAAAAAAAAAAAACTTCTCCATTGACCCCACGGCTCCCTCTAGTTTTCGCCCTATCTCCTGCCTACCATTCCTCTCCAAACTCCTTGAATGAGTTGTCTAATAATAATGATGATGGTATTTGTTAAGCACTTACTATGTGCCAAGCACTGTTCTAAGTACCAGGGTAGATACAAGGTAATCAAATGGGTCTCACAGTCTTAATCCCCATTTTACAAATGAGCTAATTGAGGTATAGAGAAGTGAAGTGACTTGTCCAAAGCCACACAGTTGATAAGTGGCAGAGTCAGGATTAGAATCCATAACCTCTGAATCCCAAGCCCGTGCTCTTTCCACCAAGCCACGCTGCTTCTCAAGTCTACACCTTCTGTCTCAGGTTCCTCTCCTCCAATCCTCTTCTTGATCTCTTCTCCAATCTGCCTTTCATCCCCTTCGCTCCACAGAAACTGCCCTCTCAGAGGTCACAATTGATCTCCTTCTTGCCGAACCTAATGGCCTCTACTCCATCCTAATCCTCCTCAACCTTTCAGCTCCTTTCTACACTGTTGACCATTCCCTTCTACTGGAAACATTATCCAACCTCAGCTTCACAGACACTGTCCTCTTTTGGTTTTCCTCCTATTTCTCTGCTGCTCATTCTCAGCCTCTTTTGCGGACTCCTCCTCTACCTCCTACCCCCTAATTGTGGGAATCACTCAAGGCTAAATTCTGGGTTCTCATTTATTCTCTATTTACACTCACTCCTTTGGAGAACTCATTCTCCCACATGGCTTCAACTACCACCTCTATGCAGCCCTGATCTCTGTCCATCTACATTTCCAGCCCTGATCTCTATCTGCCTCTGCAGTCTCATATTTTCTCCTGCCTTCAAGCCATATCTACTTGGATGTCCTGCTGTCACCTCAAACCTAATATACGTAAAACATATCTTCCCACCGAAACCCTGTCCTTCCCTGATTTTTCCATCAGTATAGACGTTCTTCCTGACTCATAAGCCCCTAATTTTGGCATTTTCCTTGACTTTTCTCTCACATTCAATGCCAATATTCAATCCATCACTAAATACTGTCAGTTTGTCTTTTACGACATCTCTAAAATCTGCCCTTTCTTCTCCATCCAAACTGCTTCCATGTTAATCCAATTCCAACTGACTCCTGTCTCTTCCAACTCCAATCCACACTTCACTCTGCTGCCTTCAAGAATTTCCAGTGGTTACCCAACCACCTCCATATCAAATGGAAACTACTTACCATCATCTTTAAGGCATTCAATTACCTTGCCTCCTCCTCCTTCCCCTCACGGCTCCACCACTTGTCAGCTGTGTGACTGTGGGCAAGTCACTTAACTTCTCTGTGCCTCAGTTACCTCATCTGTAAAATGCAGATTAACTGTGAGCCTCACGTGGGACAACCTGATTACCCTGTATCTACTCCAGCGCTTAGTGCTCTGCACACAGTAAGCACTTAACAAATACCAACATTATTGTTATTATTACTACAACTCAGCCCTCACACTTGGCTCCTCTAATGCTAACCTTTTCACTGTACCCTCGAGCTCATCTATCTAGCCACGGACCTTTCACCCATGTCCTGTCTCAGGCCTGGAATGCCCTCCCTTTTCATATCTGACAAATGATCACTCTCCCTTACCTCAAAGCTTTATTGAAGGCACTTCTTCTCCAAGAGGCATTCCCTGACTAAGCCCTCCTTTCTTTTTCTCCCAGTCCTTTCTGCATTGCTCTGACTTGCTCCTTTTATTCATCCCTGATCCCAGCCCCACAGCACTTATACACATATCTGTAATTTATTTATATTAATGTTGTCTCCCTCTCTAGACTGTAAGCTTATTGTGGGTGGGGAATGTGTTATATTGTTATATTGTACTCTCCCAAGTGCTTAGTACAGTGCTCTGCACAGAGTAAGCACTCAATAAATATAATTGTATTGAGAATTGAGTCCCCATTTGGTAGATGAAGAAACTGAGGCACAGCGATGTTAAGTGACTAGTCCCAGATCACCCAGCAGGCAACTAGCAGAACTATGATTAGAACCCAGGTCTTTTGACTCTTGGGTCTGTGCTCTTTCCAAAAGCTAATATTGGCTTTTTTTTGGTTTTTTTCCCTCTCTTTTATCTTTAGTAATTATAGTATCTAGTATCCCTTATCCTAAAAAAATCCCCTCCCTAGACTCCATGGCTCCCTCCATTTATGGCTCCCTCTCCCTTGTCCACACCTGCTGCTTCCATTTCCCATCCTCTAATTCTCTCCTTCACCCCCTCCAACCTGGCTTCCGCCAACTTCACTCCATAGCACCTAACCTCCTAAAGGTCTCCAGTGATTTTGTTGCCAAATTTGATGGCTTCTACTCCATCCTCATCCCCCTCAACTTCTCAGCTGCCATAGACACTGTGGACCAGCTACTTCTCCTGGAAACATTTTCCAACCTTGGTTTCGCTGATGCTGTCCTCTCCTGGTTCTCCTCCTGATTTTCTGGTTGCTCACCATGCTCCTCCTCTGCCTCCCGTCCTTTAGCAGAGAGCATTCCTCAATCATCGTTCTGAGTTGTCTCTGTGTTCTCCATCTGTACCCCTTTTCTTGGAGAACTCATTTGCTCTCATGGCTTCAACTAGTATCACTGTGCATTTCTACATCTCCAGCCTTGATCTCTCTCCTTTGTAGTCTATTTCCTCCTGCCTTCAGGACATTTCTACTTGGATGTCCTGCTGACACTTTCAAACTTTAACAATTTTAAACAGAACTCCTTATCTTCCCATCCAAACCCTGACCTTTCCCCTTTCCCATCATTGTAGACAGCACAAGTCCACAACCTTGGCAATATCCTCAATGCATCTGTCTCATTCAACCCACACATCCAATGTCACCAAATCCTGTTGCGTCTACCATCGCAACATCACTAAAATCTGACCTTTCCTTCCCATCCAAACTGCTGTCATGTCGATCCAAACACTTAGCATATCCCCTCTTGACTCCTGCATCAGCCTGGTTGCTGACCTCCCTAACTCTGCCTGTCCCCATTCCAGTCCATACTTCACTATGCTGCCTGGACTGTTTTTCTAAAGAAAGTGAAGTCCATGTTTTCCCACTCCTCCTTACCATTGGCCCTAAAGCACTTAATCACATTGCCCCTCCCTATCTTACCTCACTCATCTCCTGCTACAACTCAGCACATTCACTTCACTCCTCAAATGCCCACTGTACCTTGATCTCATCTGCCTTATCACCAACCCCTTGCTCAAGTCCTACTTCTGACCTGCAACACCCTCTCCCTTCATATCCAACAGACCAGCAGTATCTTCACTTTCCTTCATTCATTCAATAGTATTTATTGAGTGCTTATTATGTGCAGAGCACTGTACTAAGCGCTTGGAATGTACAATTCGGCCAACTCCTTGTGGGCAAAGAGTATGTCTGCCAAATCTGTTATATTGTACTCTTCCAAGTGCTTAGTAGAGAACCCTTAGCACAGTAAACACTCCATAAATACAGTTGATTAATTGCTTGATGTCTTAAGTGCTAGGGTAAATTTGATCACACACAGTCTCTGTCCCGTATGGGCTAACAATCTAAAAATATCTTTAATAGATTGTGACCCCTGTGCAGAAGAGAGTCAGTTTCTGATTTTGTCTGGTATCTACTCCAGTGCTCAGCTAACAAAAGCTTAATAAATGCCCTTATTATCTGTGCATTATTATGTTATCTTATTAACTGCCCACCAATATTATTTCTTCTTCCTATTTACTCCCTTGCCCATTGCCTTTGCCAGTTGTTTCAGACATTTAACTCCTTCCTCAAACCCCTTGCTCCCTTTCCCCCTCTCTTGCCTCTAATGACCTGGCCATGTACTTTATTGAGAAAATTGATACCACCAGCCATGATCTCCTTGAAATCTCTTCTACTCCTCTCCAATCTTTCCTTCCTCTTGCCTGTACTTCAATTCTCCCATCTTTCCCAGCAGTATCTCAAGAGGAGATCTTCTGCCTCCTCTCAAAATCTACCTCCTCCACCTGTGCTTCTCACCCCAACCCTTTGCACCATATCAAAGCACTTGCCCTCTCCCTTCTTCCTTCTCTGACCACCATCTTCATCTGTTCACTCCCCAGTGGCTTCTTTCCCACTGCTTTTAAACATGCTTATGTTTCCTTTTCCATAAACAAACCCTCCTTTGATCCCACGACTCCCACGACTTAATGGAAGTCTAAGCTAGTGGATGCTATATTTCTGTGTCTTTACTTTCATTCTGAGGGGAGTTCTTGTTCAGGAACTGATTCCAAGATTATACCACAATATTTGTAGATGGGAAGAACTTCCTTTTTGGTTAAAACACTATTTTGTATGGATGTCAGGGTTCTTTAATCTTTATTAATTTGGTTCCTTGTTAAGAATTTCTTGACTTTTCAAGTAAAACACATACATCAGATCAGACCATTTCCCTTTCTTTTACTGATGTCCCCTGTAATCTTCCCAGAATCTTGATTATACAGATTTATATTTAAATAATGTCTTATGGATCCATTAGGGGAATATTATCTGTCACTTCTGCCTATCTATCCTTTAGACATCCATCAGCAGAAATGGTTGATTCTAGTTCAGTCAATCAGTGGTGTTTATTGAGAGCTTAATGTGTGCTGAGCACTTTACTAAACACTTGGGAGAGTTCAGTACAACACAGTTGATAGTCTCATTCCCTGCCCACAAGGGAGAAGCAGCAGAACCTAGTGGATAAAGCACGGGTCCAGGAGCCAGAGAACCTGGGTTCTAATCCCAATTCCACCATTTGCTGGGTGTGTAATCTTGGGCAAATCACTTAATATCTCTGTGCCTCTGTTTCCTCAACTGAGCTCAACTGAGCTCAACTCAAATGGGGATTCAGTTCCTGTTCTCCCTACTACTTAGATTGTGAGGCCCAGGTAGGACAGTCACTGTACTTGGCCTGATTAACTTGTCTTCCCCAGCACTTAGAACAATGCTTAACACATAGTAATGTACATCGCCTTGATTCTATTTAGTTGCCATTGTTTTTATGAGATGTTCTTCCCCTTGACTCTATTTATTGCCATTGTTCTTGTCTGTCCGTCTCCCCCGATTAGACTGTAAGCCCGTCAAATGGCAGGGACTGTCTCTATCTGTTGCTGACTTGTTCATTCCAAGCGCTTAGTACAGTGCTCTGCACATAGTAAGCGCTCAATAAATACTATTGAATAATCACTTTAAAACCACCATAAAAAAAGGAGCTTTTGTGGCTAAAAACTTGTATAATAATAATAATGTTGGCATTTGTTAAGCGCTTACTATGTGCAGAGTACTGTTCTAAGCGATGGGGGAGATACAGGGTCAACAGGTTGTCCCATGTGAGGCTCACAGTTAATCCCCATTTTACAGATGAGGTAACTGAGGCACAAAGAAGTTAAGTGACTTGCCCACCGTCACGCAGCTGACAAGTGGCAGAGCTGGGAGTCGAACCCATGACTTCTGACTCCAAAGCCCAAGCTCTTTCCACTGAGCCACACTGCTTCCCGTATAGACCTTGTGTTCTTGTCGCAAAGACTGTTTCCAGATAACCAGTAAAAATAACTAAATGAAAAAATGACCCTGTTTAAGGATGTTTCAACACTTAGGGAAAATAACCCAAACTGCCGTAGCATATTTGAACTAATGCTGAAGCAGGGACAGTGGGTGGAAATTGACAGATTTTACTAATTGGTCCCCAGTTTAATCTACAGTTGACAGTTTAGTAAATTGTCTTAATCTAAATCATAGTTTTAGGTTGAATTCAGAATTTCTTTGGGGGATTTTATTTTATCCACCTATGTAGACTTTGCAGTCTACCATGGAGACTATGTAGTCTCCACGTGTCTCATTCTGCTTAAAATTAAATCTTTAAATCTCCTAATCTAGTAACATTAGGGTCTGGAAATAAGAGTTCATAGTGTGATACATATGTGAAAAAAGAGGATTTAACCACAGTCCTGCTGTTGCAGGGAATCTTGTGTGTTAAAGATGCAGAGTCTTGGGATAGAGGAAAGGTGAGGAGAAAATAAAGGAGAGCAAGAAGGGGTGGAAAGAAGGGAAAGGAGGAGGGGAACTGGACAAGTAAGAAGGTTTGGAAAAAGTAGGGGAAACAATAAGAATAATGGAACTTGTTGTGCATTTACTATGGGCCAAGCACTGTTCTAAACTCTGGGGTAGATACACATTAATCTGGTTGGACACAGGCCCAGTCCCACATGGGGCTCACACTCTTAATCCCCATTTTAAGGATAAGGTAACTGGGGTCCAGAGAAGTTAAATGACTTGCCCAAGATCATACAGCAGACAGTTGGCAGAGCTGGGATTAGAACCCAAGTCCTTCTGACTCCAGGACCGTACTCTACCCATTAGGCCATGCTGCTTCAGTGAGCGGGAGGGAAGGAGAATAGAAAGAAAGGGAAATAGGGGAGCAAAGAGAACAAGGAGAGAGTTGAAGTGGAGCAAGAAATAAAAGGAGAAGTGGGAGAATGGAAAAGGGGCTAAGTAAACAAGAAAAACAGAAAAGAGTAGGAGAGAGGACAGGGCCTACTGAGTGCTAGGAATCGTGTGCTAGGAATTGAGAGCATTTTGATTAGTCAGATATAGTGGATCAAGATCAGGGGTTTGAATTCTAGTAATCCCACTGAAGTTCTATGAAACATTAAACAAATCCCTTCTTTGAATTGCAATCCCTCCTTGAGAAAATTGAGAAAGATGGTTGTGAATATCAGTGAGTTAGTACCAAATTTGCAGAGCACTTTAAATTTGTCAAATGAAAGACATTGCATTATACCCTCAAGTATTTTCTGCCCATTTTACAGAATTCTAATCTGGATGAATATGGTATGAGGTGATCACAAATCAGCAAAAGTGACATATATAACATTTCTTAGGAAGAAATTGGTATTAGGCCTTAAGTTCAGTAAACTGGGACTGATGAGTTGTAGCTTGTGCTAATTTATTTAAGGTTTTACATGGATCCTCTGAGACAGTCTCCAGATAGAATCCAAGTACCTAGGGTGTTTAAATTCTCTTGCTTCTGCTTCATTCATGTGTAACTTTTATCGGCATTTGCTTGCTTGCTTTGACATTTATTCAGAGCTTACAATGGGCAGGACATTGCTGAGCTCTGTGGAAAAGACGAGAACATTTATTCAGACATGATATCAGCTATAACCAAGCCTCTCCATCTAATCAGATGGTTAAAAGCCTGAAAACTGCTCCTTTAGCTTTAGTATTCTGCAGCTCTCATTGTATTCATTATTCATGATTTCTTATGTTGTTTTTCTGATTTATCATTTCCATTTTTCCTAGCCACTTCTCCTTCTCCCTGCTAATATTTAAACTGCGAGTTGTCTGTGACCCAGGGTCAGTATCTGAATTATCATCATTATTCCTTTCCCCAGAACTTAGCACTGTTCCTTACACAGAGTAGGCACTTACACAACTACTAGATGAAAAGGAAGGAAGGAGGGAGGAAGGAAGAAAGGAAGGAAGTCTCCTCTTGTTCTGTGATCAGGCAGTTTTCTGCGGTGATGCATGCCACCACTTCTCAGAGGAGCGTATCATAGAAAACCGCAAATCATTCCAGTCCACACACGGTCATTCCCACTCCCTCCCAGGAGGTCCCAGAAAATCAGTAGTTCCAGGTGCTGAAAACATCTTGCCTTCAAAATGACCCTTTATAGTTTTTGTCTTTAAGTTTTTGACCTAATTCTCCCCCAAGACAGTCACGCTGGTACAAATCCTTCATGTCCTTCCACCAGATGCTAAGCCGTCAGTCAGTTCCCTCAGCTAATCAGTGGTTGTTGTAATCACCATCCACTGTTCCTGGGTTCCACACTGTTCCTGGGTTCCCCACTACTATGTGGCTGGGGTTTGGGGCTTGAGCACTGGGCAGAAGCAAACAACTAGGGCCACACCCCCACTGGACTCCAGAGTGCAGGGGGGCAGAGCCTGGGGTCCTGCCGTTGAGGGACTGAGAGCTGCAGAGTGGGAAGGGAAGGAGGGTTGGACCAAGGAGGGTTGGGCCTAACTCCCTTTGTCACCTGACTCCAGAACATGCCTGGACTCTGACTCTCCGGTGTGGAGAAAGGGGTGAAAGTGGGCAGGAATAAGGGTTTTGATCTCCAAGAGGATGGGGGAGGATATGCCAGCCCTGTGGCATCCTGAACTATCAGTAGGGTACACGTCCCCACCCTTTCTCTCATCCACATCCCAGCTCCAGGGCAACTTGTCCTACCTTTGCTGTGAGAGCCTGAGCTCTCAGCCTGTTGGGTACTCCTGCCCTCATGCCCTCCTACAGCCCAGATCCAGTATTATCCACTGAAACTGCTTGCCCCCAGCTCAGGAACACTGAGGCACCCCACTCTTCCCATATAATAGTAATAATAATTGTGGTTTGTTAAGCACTTACTATGTGCCAAGCACTGTACTAAGCACCAGGGTGGATACTGCCTGAGAAGTAGCATGGCGCATTGGATAGAGCATAGGCCTGGGAGTCAGAAGGTTATGAGTTCAAATTCTGGCTCTGCCACTTGTCTGCTCTGTGACCTTGGACAAGTCACTTCACTTCTCTGAGCCTCAGTACCCTCATTTGTAAAATGGGCATTGAAACTCCAGCCCCACATGGGACAGGGACTGTGTCCAACCTGATTTGCTTGTATCTACCCCAGCACTTATTAATAATAATAATAATGATTGTGGTATTTGTTAAGCCCTTACTATGTGCCTGGCACTGTATTACACACTGGGGTGGACAGAAGCAAATTGAGTTGGATGCAGTCCCTGTCCCTCATGGGGCTCAGTTCCCAGCATATAGTAAGCACTTAACAAATGCCATGATTATTATTGTCATTACTTTTACTAGCAAATTGGGTTCGATGCAGTTCCAGTTCCACATGGGGCTTGCAGTCTCAATCCCCATTTTACAGATGAGGTAACTGAAGCCCAGAGAAGTTAACTGATTTGCCCAAGGTCACACAGCAGACACATTGCAGAACCAGGATTAGAACCCATGATCTTCTGACCCATAGGCCTGTGCTGTATCCACTATGCCATACTGCTGGTCGGGGTTCTGGAATCTTCCTGGCAACCCCACCAGCATATATCAGTCAGGGTGTCACCCAAGAAGAAACTATCTGCCTTGGTAGCAGGATAAATAGCCAATTTTAAAGGGCCATTAAAATTAGCATAATAAAGTAACATGCCTGGGAGCTCAAGATTGTAGGATTGTTATGGGCAGGGAATGTGTCTGCCAACTCTGTTGAATTGTACTCTTCCAAGCACTTATTACAGTGCTCTACACATAGTAAGGACTCAATGAATAACATTATAGAGTGATACCTACAATATATATCCTCTAAACCAGGGGTTTTCCCAGCTTCCATCTGCATCAGAATGATTAATGATGTATGATGACAAGGAAGTAGGAATTCATTCATTCATTTGTATTTATTGAGTGCTTAATGTTTGCAGAGGACTGTACTAAGTGCTTGGAAAAGTACAATACAACAGTAAACAGTGACATTCCCTGCCCACAATGAGCTTACAATCTAGAACGGGCCGGGGGGGGGGGGGGGGGGGGGGGAGCACACATCAATACAAATAAATACATTACCAGCACAAACAAGAGTTTGATGGCAGAGTGGTATTAAGCTCCATTCCAAACTATAGAGCGGGAAAACTTTAATGCTGACCAACCTCCTCTACAACTGAGGGGCCTAGATTTCTCTCAGATGCCACATATGACTCCTTGAGCAGTTTCATCACTTGACTCTTGGTCAAGTGGCCAGAAGAGATAAGTCAACAAAGTCATGGAACCAAGCTAGCCTGTTAACCCCGAAGCTATGCTCACTCCATCATAACTGCCCTGGGGGACAGGGGGTGGGGAGAGGGGAGGAACATGTGGAAAGACTAGTTATCCAAACAGTTACTGTACAGAGAGCTAAATTTTGGAAAGACTAAGCAAAAAGGACAGAAGAAACATAAAGGAATGTATACTCCTTTGTTTCTCCCAATGTACAATTTATTTTGCCCTTCTCAGGGTCACACCTGGAGAGTTTCCAGTACTCTGCCAGTCTCGGCTTTGGGAGGGAGAATCAAGCAGTGGCCCACCCATTCCATTCCTAGCTTGGCCAGGGGCTAGTGAGTGGAAGGCAATCTGCTACAAGTCAAAACTCACCCATGCTGGGCAGGAGCAGCATGGGAGAGAGTCTGCGCAGAAGGCGGCACTGGAAAACCACTTCCGTATTTTTACCAAGAAAACTCTATGGATACACCAACAGAGTGATTGCAGATGGAGAGTGTGGCGTTCTGGGAGAGATGTGTCTGTGGTGTCGCTATGGGTTGGAAACAACTCAACGGCATAAGGCAAGACAAGTAATTTATTTTAGTGTCTGTATTCTCCACTAGATTATAAATTCCATGGTTCACTTCTATTAACTCTATTGTACTTTCTCAAGTGCTCAGTATGGTGTTTTGCACAAGGTAAGTACTCAGTAAATACTATTGACTGATTGAATGATACTGTTAAACCAAACCTTAGGCAATGCTGCTTCTCAGTGGAGAACTAGAAATCATTTCCTACAGATGGACCAGCCTGATGCACTGTAACAAATGAAGAAGCTGTTCTTTTTACGTAAAACCTTTGTAGGGAACATAGTACAAAGAATGTCTTAAGACAAAAGACAATTAAATTTTCTCATCATCACCATTAATAGTATTCATCGAATCCTTACTGTGTACAGAGCACTGTACTAAGCATTTGGGAGAGTACAATACAACAGAATTGGTAGACATGTTCCCTGCCCACAGGGAGCTTACAGTCTGGAGGAAGCAATTTTAGAAATAAATGAAACCATACTTTGAGAAAGTATAAAAATCATATTTATCCTTAGTGAGCCCTGATCATCTTGTAGGCAATTTGGATTCGTGTTCATTCTCTCTCTGCCTCCATCTATTTCTCAATGACACCCACTTTATTTCTGTCTCTCTCTCTCAATTTTTCCCTATTTTACCAGTTCTTCAATAGAGAAACAGCGCAGCCTAGTGGAAAAAGCATGGGTCTGGGAGTCATAAACCTTGGATACGAATCTTAGCTCTGCCACTTACTCCCCAGCCGTACCACCCATCTAATCGCTTTACTTCTCTGGGCCTCGGTTAACTCATCTATAAAATGCAGATACAATACTTGTCTTCCCTCCAACTTAGATATTGAGCCACATGTGGGATTGTGTCTGATCTAACTGTATCTCCTCCAGAGTTTAACAAATTTATTACCACATTTATTACCAGTCGTGATAAGATTTGGTAATATTATTATCATAATTACCATCCCCGTCTCCTGGAAACATTATCCAACCTCAGCTTCATTGACACTGTCCTCATCTGGTTCTTCTTCTATATCTCTGGCCATTCATTTTCAGTCTCTATCATGAGTTCCTCCTCTGCCTCTCACCCCTTAACTGTGGGTTTCCCTCAAGGTTCAGTTCTGGGTCTCCCTCTATATTCCATCTATACACACTCCCTTGGAGAACTCATTTGATCACATGGCTTCAACTATGACCTCTATGCAGATGATAAAATAATAATTGTGGTATTTGTTAAGCGCTTACTATGTGCAAAGCACTATTCTAAGCGCTGGGGGATACAAGGTGATCAGGTTGTCCCAAGTGGGGCTCACAGTTTTCATCCCCATTTTACAGATGAGGTAACCGAGGCACAGAGAAGTTAAGTGACTTGCCCAAAGTCACACAGCTGCCAAGTGGCGGAGCTGGGATTGGAACCCATGACCTCTGACTCCCAAGCCCGAACCCTTTCCACTGAGTCACGCTGCTTCTTTTGATACCCAAAACAATATCTGCAGCCCTCATCTCTATCCTTCTATGCGGACTTATTTCCTTCAAGACATATCTACTTGGATGCCTTGCCATCTCCTCAACCTAACAAGTCTAAAACAGAACAAGTTTTAAACAGAACTCCCTATTTTCCCACCCAAACCCTGTCCTTCCCATGACTTTCCCATCTCTGATTTTCATCAGCCCTTTCTCATAAGCCCGTAAATGGTGTTACCCTTGACTCCTCTCTCTCATTCAACCCACATATTCAATCTGTCTCTAAATACTGTCTGTTTGATCTTCACAAAATCACTAAAATCCACTCTATCCTTCCCATCCAAATAACTACCACATTAATCCAAGCACTTATCCTACCTTGATTACTGTATCAGCCTTCTTGCTGACTTTCTAACCTCCTCTCTCTCCCCACTTCAGTCCATACTTCACTCTGTTGCCCTCAAGAACCTCTAGTGGTTGCCCATCCACCTTAGCAACAGACAGAAACTCCTTACCATCACCTTTAAAGTACTTGATAGTCTTGCCTCTTCCTACCTCACCTCACTACTCACCTATTGCATTCCATCCCACACACTTGACTCCTCTAATGCCAACCTTCTCACAGTACCTTTTTCTTCTCTATCTTGCTGCAGACCTTTTGCCTACATCCTGCCTCTGGTCTGGAATGTCCTCCTTTTTCATATCCGACAGATGACCACTCTTCCCCCACTTCAAAGCCTTATTGAAGGCACTTCTCCTCCAGTAGGCCTTCCCTGACGAAGCCCTCCTTTCCTCTTCTCTCATTCCCTTCTGTGTTGCCCTGACTTTCTCCCTTCATTCATCCTCCCTCCCAGCCCCACAGTTCTTATGTACATATCTGTAATTTATTTATATTATAGTCTGTCTCCCCCTCTAGAGTGTAAGTTCATTGTGGGCAGGGAATGTGTCTGTTTATAGTTGCATTATACTATCCCAAATGCCTAGTACAGTGCTTTGCACATAGTGCATGCTCAATAAATGTGATTGGCTGATCGACTGAATAATGTTAGTAATAACTGAAAAATGCATTTGATTTGGAAACTGTCCCTGCCTTCAGCCATTCACAGTGCCCAGAAAGTGATGTATTTAAATAGGTGTCAAAGGGAAATTTACTTCTCCCAACTCTGCTACTTTGAGCACTGTGTAAAAAAAAAATCATATCCGTGAGTCCTTTTCTTCTTTTTCCATTTATAGATTTCCCCACACAGGTTCCTTTCTTTTGAAACTTATTTTTATGACTCATTTTCTGTAATGAAGAATGAAAATTTAATTACTCAGGAATAGTCTGTAGGAAATATCAGTCCATGCTTCCCCTATATTTTTCAATTGCTAAGATAAATCGTTGAAATAACAGAGAAGGCATTCTGGGAATTGCATTAGTTTAGGTCAGAAGAGTTTAATTGGTATTGTTATTGTCTAATTTTTGGTTATTAATCTTTTTGAAATAATTGTTAAAAATACAAATGCAATCTAATTTAGCTTTCATGTCCTCTGCCTACCAAACTCTTCAAATTATCTATACCATTTCTGGTGTTGTAGGCTTTTCTCAGTGAATATTTGTGACATTTCATATAACTGTGTTCTGAGATTCCTGGAAATGGCCTTTCAGAAACTTAACTGTACAGTACTTAACTAAATTCAATAATATAAATTTCAATTTCATATTTTCTTTTGTATGTTAAGTAAACCATTTACCTGAATTAGAATCTGTTTTCCAAACTATTAAGATTTTGATATATCTAAATTGAACCTGATTTTTATCAAAGCGTTTATAAAAGATGGTGATATTTCTTGCAACATATTGCTTCTTGTTTATATGTAATCACTGTGTTACTTACAGAATTTCATTTTCAAAATCCCTTGCCCTTATATGAAATTGATATTCTTTTCATTTCCATTATATTGTGTCTTCATTGTGATAATGATAATCATATTATTATCATTATTATTATTATCATAGTATTTGTTAAGCACTTACTATGTGCCAGGCACTGTACTAAGTGCTGAGGTGGATACAAGAAAATCAGATTAGACACAGTCCCTGCTTCAGGTGGGGCTCATAGTCTCAATCCCCATTTTACAGATGAGAGAACTGAGGCATAGAGGAATGAAGTGACTTGCCCAACATCACACAGCAGACAAGTGGCAGAGCTGGGATTAGAACCCATGACTTTCTGACTCCCGGACCGGTGCTGTATTTTTAATCCACTTACTGCCAAGCTAAATGGAATTGCTTTTAAATAATTTCTATTATCTATATATTTGTCTGCTTCTGAATAATTAGTTTTGTCTTAAAGCATAAGAGGAGTGTTCAGATAAAGAGAAATAATATTTAAATTTTAGGTGTAATATTTTTGACATTGGTAAAATATTACCCATATCCTGTAATAAATTAATTTGGGAATTATAATTGTTGGGTAGCCACACAAAAAAATCAAGAGGATTTGTGGTTACTCAATATTTCCCTTTCAATTTAGCACTAATAAAGCCACAAAAGTCACTTATTGTTTCTGACTTTTCATCCTATAGTTTACCCAATACTAAGAGAGGTGGAAAATTGGCTACAGCCAATGTGGTGCAGAGTAGGCCTGATCTTTTGTGGGGCCAAGTCACTTTCAATAAGGGCAACTTGCTCTTGGGCCATGCCCTCTTCTGATACAGGGCTGTGACAGGGCATTTTTTTGTCATTGATTGTATGGTTTGATAGTATGTCCATTTCAATCAATCAGTGGTATTTATCCAGTGCTTAATGTGTGCAGAGCACTGTAGTAAACACTTGGGAAATTATAACTCCATAGAGTTGCTAGACCCAATCTTTTCCCTCAAGGAATTTCCAGTCTAGAGGGAGAGGCAATTGAGCATCTTTTGATAACTTCTGACCACATGAGTAAATGTGTCCTGAGCAACAGGTGGAGTCAGGATATTGATGCGAACAGTATCTTGGGCCTCTCCTTTCTACATGTTAATGTGCTACTTTACTTGTGCTTTTGTTCCTCTCCCAGCATCTATTTAGTTATGCTTGTATGGATAATAGCAAGAAATGTGCTCTGTCACTTCAGGTGTGCCATCCCTCTAGCCTCAAGTTTGAATTTATTCCCACTCCACAGCTGCGAGAGAAGGTCCCAGTTAGCTTGGCATCTGGGTAGGATGGCTCTGTGGTAGGTCATGAGAATTCATAGAAGGGATGAAGAAAATTTGGCCTCCTATTAAATCATGTTCCATATGATTGCCATTATCATTTCCAAGAATAGGTAGGAATTTTTAAAGTTTCATTTTCAAATCCGATAGGAGCCTCTGGAGCAGTATTTTTCATATGGTATTGAATTGTATTTGCTAAACGGTGGCTATATGCCAAACACCTTAATAAGCCCTGGGGTAGGTACAATACAACCAGATCAGACACAACCCATGTTGGAACATGGACAGTCACAGGAGGAAGAGTAGGTATTGAATCCCCATTTTACAGCAGAGGAATATAACTTAAGTGACTTGCCCCCAGGTCACACAGCAGGCAGTAATAATAATAATAATGTTGGTATTTGTTAAGCGCTTACTATGTGCCGAGCACTGTTCTAAGCGCTGGGGTAGACACAGGGGAATCAGGTTGTCCCACGTGGGGCTCACAGTCTTAATCCCCATTTTACAGATGAGGTAACTGAGGCACCGAGAAGTTAAGTGACTTGCCCAAAGTCACACAGCTGACATGCGGCCGAGCATGGATTCGAACCCATGACCTCTGACTCCAAAGCCCGTGCTCTTTCCACTGAGCCACGCTGCTTCTCTATGGTGAAACTGGGATTAGAACCCAAGTCTCCTGACACCCAGGCTAATACTCCTTCCACCAGACCATATTCAATACCTCTGAGGGCCAACTGAGACCTGTGGCTTACTAGTGCACATTATTGCTAGAGAGAATTCATTTGTTGGTTCTTAAAGTTGGTGTGTGTGTTGCCACTGGGGTTAAACATTGGGTGTTAAATATTCACTGAAGCCATGCAAATTAATCTTATATCTAGAAAAATTAGGCCAAGCCAATTGTGAATGGGCATCATTCAGTGACAGTTTCTCTAGGAAATAGTCACTGAATATGCCCCTTAAAATTGTATTATATTTATCAAATTATCCAAGATGCTCAAAATCATTTTTGTTTTTATCCGCCTGAGCAAGCAGTTATACATTCTTTATTCCCTGTATTTGCTTAAAATACAGTGACACTGATTGTCTGATGTAGCTTCTGAGAACTGATATTTCCTGCAAATGCAACTGGCGTTATGGCTTATCCAACCATGATTGTCCATGGATCTACATTATTTCTTCTACATTTTCCCCCCTTTTGACTTTTCACTAGTCTTCTTATCTTCAGAGGCACAGAAAGGAATTAAATTTCAAATCCATCAACATGGAGACTTTTTAGTAAAAGGCCTGGTGAGAAATAATAAGTGTGTCTGGGCTAATTATCTTGTATCTCTCCCAGCACATAGTACCGTGCTTGGAATAGAGTAAGCATTTAACGGATATCAGTAACATCGCAGTGCTGATTATGGTAATGTTGACAGTGTTTGGAGAATTCCCTAAAGATCGATAGGTTTCAGCACTACTAGCAAAGAGGGGCGGGGTTGGGGGAGAAAAAAGTGTGGATCAGTGTCCTGCCTGGTTTTTCAAAGGGATTCATCGTCAAACAGGAGAAGTCTACCCCAGCGCTTAGAACAGTGCTCTGCACATAGTAAGTGCTTAACAAATACCAACATTATTATTACTGCCAGGAAAGCTCTCTTGGGCTTCCCCCTTGGGTAAGACTGTCCCTTTCCCCACTCCCTTTCCCATCCACTTGCCCCCAGTTTTCTTGGAGCTGAATGCCTGGGTCTCGACTGCAGTGCTTTGCACATAGTAAGTTCTCAGTAAATATAATTGAATGAATGTCTCCCTCCATCTTGCTCCCAGAAGGATGAAAGTCACAGTTTTTTTTTTAATGTGGGATTCATTACATGGCTAGGCCTAACAAAGGCTTCAACCCTCGGGCAGGGGCTGGAGTAAGTTTTCTGCTTACCCTCCCATTTGTTTGCAGTTTATCATCAGACTTCAAAAGATACTGTAACTCCACCAGGTTCTCTTCCTTCTACCTTAAACTCCAGTGATCTTCTTCCCCCAACCCTCCTCCACCTCCCACAGTTTCTGATATCCCTATTCCCAGAGTTTTTGCTTTTGATGTGGAAAGAGCACAGGACTTTAGTCAGGAGACCTGGGAAGCAAGCATCTGGTCTAAATAGTAAACTTATCAAGGGCAGAGAATATGTCTCCCAATTCTGTTATTTTGTACTCTTCAGAGCATTTAGTGCAGTGCTGTGCACACAGTAAGCACTCAATAACTATGATTGATAAATATAATTGATCTGTTGTCATGGGAAGCAAGGTGCTGAATGCCACTGTACCCACCATTCTGGGGGAGTCAACTGGCAGATTTTCCCACCCATCAGATCTTGCCTGGAGAAACCAATTAATCAATCAATCAATCAGTGGTATTTATTGAGCACTTACTTTGGAGAAACCAATCAATTAATCAATCAGTCAGTGGTATTTATTGAGTACTGTACTAACTGCTTGGGAGAGTGCAGTATAACAGAATTAGTGGACAAATTCCCTGCCCATAACGACCTATCACAGGAGTGGGTGGGACAGGCAGATCATAAACCAGTATTTAATTGCAAAAATCCAGACAACGAAGATTTCCCAGAAGTCTTTTATGTGTTGTGGGAGTCATAGATTAGCGATTGGCAGACCTTTCGATGACCCTTTGGGAGCAGGATCCACAATGCACTTGAGGTTGGGAGAAGGGGCTATGTGGACTTGGAGGGGACTTTGGTGGATTACAGGGGAAGGTCTGGATGAGGAAGGGAGTGAGAAAATGTGAATCATTCAGACTCACTTAGAAATGGGTGGAGGGAGGGAGCCTGATTTGAATTGAATGTTTTCTCTCCTAAAGAGAAAATTCTTGGGTCAGTGGTACTCTGTGGGATCTCTTACTGTGGTACTCTATGGGATCTCTATGGGATCTATGGAGATCATAGATCTCTATGGGATCTATGGAGAAGCAGCGTGGCTCAGTGGAAAGAGCATGGGCTTTGGAGTCAGGGCTCAGGAGTTCGAATCCCAGCTCTGCCACTTGTTGGCTGTATGACTGTGGGTAAGTCACTTAACTTCTCTGTGCCTCAGTTCCCTCATCTGTAAAATGAGGATTAAGACTGTGAGCCCCATGTGGGACAACCTGATTCCCCTATGTCTACCCCAGCGCTTAGAACAGTGCTTGGCACATAGAGAGCGCTGAACAAATACCAACATTATTATTATTATTATTATCTCTGAGACCTTATGCTGCCAGTGGTCCTGGAGCTCCCTCACCCACTCAGTTGGTACAGATCCCGTTATTGCTGCCATTAATTCGACCATTCCTGGTGTCAGTGGGGGAGAAAGGGCTGCTGCACAGCAAACTTTCATGGTAACTAACTCTGCGGCTCTGGGCTCCATCATCTCCAACCTTGGACCATCCTGGTCTGGGCCCCTGAGGCACTGAGAATAATATCGTGCAGAAACACATGGAGAACAACAGATTTGGCAAAAACATAGTTCAACCCAGAGATGCAAATTTCTGTCCAATGCCTAATTATCTGAAATTTTTGACACAATCACATTTTAATTCTATTTTAGAATTATTTATACAGTTCCTTCAGGTCTCCGCTCTCAACTCCACCCTCACTACTCATCTCGACTCTCTCGCCCCCCTTTCCCTCCGCCGCTCTCGCGCCACTAACCCACAGCCCTGGATCACCTCCTCCGTCCGCCTCCTACGCTCCTATGCTCGAGCTGCTGAGCGCCGCTGGCGAAAGTCCAAGCACCAAGCCGACCTCACACACTTCAAATTTATCCTTTCCTGCCTTAACTCTGCCCTCTCCTCCGCCAGGCAAAGCTTCTTCTCCTCCCTCATCGACACCCATGCCCGTCACCCCCGCCGATTGTTCCGGACCTTTAACTCTCTCCTTAGGCCCCCTGTTCCTCCCCCTCCCCCATCTCTCACCCCTAATGATCTGGCCACCTATTTCCTCACGAAAATCAACACGATCAGGTCTGAGCTCCCCAAAGTCACCCCTCCGCCTCTCCCCTCCCCCCCCAACAACCCCCTCCCCTACTTTCCCATCCTTCCCTGCAGTATCCTCAGAGGAGATCTCCTCCCTCCTCGCAAGTGCCACCCCCTCCACCTGCGCCTCGGACCCCATTCCCTCTCACCTTCTTAAAACCATCGCCCCTGCCCTCCTCCCTTCCTTAACTTCTATTTTTAACCACTCAATCTCCAAGGGCTCCTTCCCCTCTGCCTTCAAACACGCCCACGTCTCCCCCATCCTAAAAAAACCCGCTCTTGACCCCACTTCCCCCTCCAGTTATCGTCCTATCTCCCTACTACCCTTCCTTTCCAAAATCTTAGAACGAGTCGTCTACAATCGATGCCTAGAATTCCTTAACTCCCATTCTCTCCTAGACCCCCTCCAATCTGGCTTCCGTCCCCTCCACTCTACTGAGACTGCTCTCTCTAAGGTCACCCATGACCTCCTTCTTGCCAAATCCAATGGCTCCTACTCCATTCTGATCCTCCTTGACCTCTCTGCTGCCTTTGACACTGTCGACCATCCCCTCCTCCTCCGTACCTTATCTCACCTTGGCTTCACGGACTCTGTCCTCTCCTGGTTCTCCTCTTACCTCTCTGGCCGATCATTCTCGGTCTCCTACGCTGGAGCCTCCTCCCCCTCCCATCCTTTAACTGTTGGAGTTCCTCAAGGGTCAGTTCTTGGCCCTCTTCTGTTCTCCATTTATACTCACTCCCTCGGTGAACTCATCCGCTCTCACGGCTTTGACTACCATCTCTACGCAGATGACACGCAGATCTACATCTCCGCCCCTGTCCTCTCCCCCTCCCTTCGGGCTCGCATCTCCTCCTGCCTCCGGGACGTCTCCACCTGGATGTCTGCCCGCCACCTAAAACTCAACATGAGCAAGACTGAGCTCCTCATCTTCCCTCCCAAGCCCGGTCCGCTCCCAGACTTCTCCATCACCGTGGATGGCACGACCATCCTTCCCGTCCCGCAGGCCCGCAATCTCGGTGTCATCCTTGACTCGTCCCTCTCGTTCACCCCACACATCCTATCCGTTACCAAGACCTGCCGGTTTCACCTCTACAATATCGCCAAGATCCGCCCTTTCCTCTCCACCCAAACGGCTACCTTACTATTACGGGCTCTCGTTATATCCCGGCTAGACTACTGTGTCAGCCTTCTCTCTGACCTCCCTTCCTCCTCTCTCGCCCCGCTCCGGTCTATTCTTCACTCCGCTGCCCGGCTCATCTTCCTGCAGAAACGATCTGGGCATGTCACTCCCCTTCTTAAACAACTCCAGTGGTTGCCTATCGACCTCCGCTCCAAACAAAAACTCCTCACTCTAGGCTTCAAGGCTCTCCATCACCTTGCCCCTTCCTACCTCTCCTCCCTTCTCTCTTTCTACCGCCCACCCCGCACGCTCCGCTCCTCTGCCGCCCACCTCCTCGCCGTCCCTCGGTCTCGCCTATCCCGCCGTCGACCCCTGGGTCACGTCCTCCCGCGGGTCCTGGAACGCCCTCCCTCCTCACCTCCGCCAAACTGATTCTCTTTCCCTCTTCAAAACCTTACTTAAAAATCACCTCCTCCAAGAGGCCTTCCCAGACTGAGCTCCTCTTCCCCCTCTACTCCCTCTGCCATCCCCCCTTTACCTCTCCGCAGCTAAAGCCTCATTTTCCCCTTTTCCCTCTGCTCCTCCACCTCTCCCTTCCCATCCCCACAGCACTGTACCCGTCCGCTCAACTGTATATATTTTCGTTACCCTATTTATTTTGTTAATGAATTGTACATCGCCTTGATTCTATTTAGTTGCCATTGTTTTTACGAGATGTTCTTCCCCTTGACGCTGTTTAGTGCCATTGTTCTTGTCTGTCCGTCTCCCCCGATTAGACTGTAAGCCCGTCAAACGGCAGGGACTGTCTCTATCTGTTGCCGACTTGTTCATCCCAAGCGCTTAGTACAGTGCTCTGCACATAGTAAGCGCTCAATAAATACTATTGAATGAATGAATGAATGAATCAATTCTAATTTTAGGCTTAGGTTTGAGGTTTTTGCTTATCGACTTGATCTGTATGAATTAAGCTTGAGCATGATTGAACCTGATTTGCTTGTTCCCAATTATGCTGGTCTAAGAAAGATCAAATTAGAAATCTAAGAATTTGATCTAAGAAAGATCAAAGATTAAAATTATTTTAAGGATCTGCAGTCATATGACTGGAAGGAATGCCCAGACATCAGCTTGTTCAACTCTGTCCTTTTCTTGTGAATATACCGTTAAATTTGTGTGCTGAATTATTGTCAGATTTGCTCCTTTAAATATTAAGTTAAAGTTACTGCCGCTAATCACTCATCAATCGATGGCATTTTATTGAGTTTTTATTATGTGTCGAGCCCTCTTCTAGGTGCTGGAAAGAGAATCATGCAGTTGAGTTGACCTAATTCCTGTCCTCAATGATCTTACAGTATAATCTGGTGGCGAGAGGCAGACATGAAAGTAAATTAAAGATAGTGGTAAATGGATATGTTCTGTGTGGCCAGGGGTGGAGTGAATATCAAGTGATTAAGGGATACAGATAAAAATGCATAGGTGTATCAGGGAAATGAGGACTTAGTAAAAACTGTTTGGAGGACATAGGATTTTAGTAGTACTTTGAAGATGGGCAGAGAAATGGTCTGTCAGATATGAAGATGGAGGATGTGGGCAAGGGGTCAATAGTAAGACAAATGAGATGAAGGTAAGGTGAGTAGTCTAGTATTAGAGGAATTAAGTGGGGTAGTTGGGCTGTAATAGATTAGTGAGGTACAGTAGGAGGGGGTGAGCTGATTAAGTGATTTAAAGCCAATTGTAAGGATTTTCTCTTTGATGTGGAGATAGACAAACAACCATTGGATGTCTCTAAAGAGTGGAGAGATGTGGACTGAATTTTTTAATAATAATAATAATAATAATGATGATGGCATTTGTTAAGTGCTTACTATGTGCAAAGCACTGTTCTAAGCACTGGGAGGGATACAAGATAGGTTGTCCCATGTGGGGCTCACAGTCTTCATCCTCATTTTTACAGAGGGAACTGAGGCACGGAGAAGTGAAGTGACTTGCCCAAAGTCACACAGCTGACAGGTGGCAGAGCCAGGTTTAGAACCCACTACCTCTGACTCTTAAGCCCGTGCTCTTTCCACCGAGCCACGCTGCTTCTCTCTATTTTAGAAAAAAATATCTGGGCCATCATAGCAGAATATGATGAGTGCTTGGATCAAGGTGGTAGCAGTATGTATGGAGGGGATGGATTGGATTCTGGAGATCTTGTGAAGGTAGAACCCTCAGGATTTTGTGACAGTTTAAATATCAAGGTTGACTGACAGATAGTTGAGGATAATGCCAATATTACAAACCTATTAAAGGAGTATGGTGGTGTGGTCTACAGTGATGGGAAAGTCGTGGGGAGGACAGGATTGGGTGGGAAGATGAGGAGTTCTGTTTTGGACATATTAACTTTGAGGTGTTGGCAGGACATCCAAGTAGAGATGTCCATAAGGCGGGAGAAAATGCAAGACTGAAGAGGAGAGAGGTCAGGGTGGGAGAGATAGATATGGAAATCATCTGCATAGAGATAGTAGTTGAAGCTTTGGGAGTGAATGAGTTCTTCAAAGGCATGGGTGTAGATGGAAAATAGAAGGGGAACCCTGGACTGAGCCTTGAGGGACTTCCACAGTTAGAGGGTGTCAGAGAGAGGAAGAGTCCCACAAAAGACGATGAGAAAGAGTGGCCAGAGAGATAGAAGAAGCAGAAGAGGACAGTGTCAGTGAAGCCGAGGATGGATGATGTATCCAGGAGAAGCGGTTGATCCTCAGTGTTGAAAGCAACTGAAAGACTGTAGGATTTGGAAAGGAAGAGATCATTGGTGACCTTAGGGCAATTTTCAAGTAGTGGAGGGAGTGTAATACAGATTGATTATAATCCAAATTCCAGTGGGTCAAGGAGAGAATTGGAGCTGGGGAAGTGAAGGCAAAGGGTGAAAATAATTTGCCTGAGGAATTTGGAAAAATGGTAGAAATGAGTTGGGTCAGTAAGCTATATATAATGTCCTGGGGTTACACGGGTGTATTTTGAAAGTAGAGGGGAAGGAGGCATTGGAGAGTGTGTTGTTGAAGATGGCAGTCAGGGAGGGAAGAAGAGAAGGGGCAAGTTTTTTAATAAGGTGTGAAGGGATGTGCAGGTGAAGGGGGTAGATTTTAGAAGGAGGCAGGAAAGTGATACAGCTGGGAAGAAGTGAAGACTCAAAGAAGAGGTAGAAAGAGGTGGGATTGGAGAGGTGGAGGGCAAATTTTAGAGAGGGTGCACATGATGGTTTCAGTTTTCTTGATGAAATAGGAGGCAAGGTCATTAGGATCAAGAGATGGGGAAGGTGGAGGGAGAGGATTTTGAGGAAAGAGTTATAAGTCTGAAACAACTGCTCAGACAAAGGGGTTGGGAGGCAATGGTATGTGTGGAAAATTATTGATCCAGGTTGGTAGTACAAGATTAATGGAGTTGGAGGGGAGCATGGAACTCAAATTCAGTAGAGAAGGTGGAGTTGAAGGCATAGACTTTTTAGTTGAGAGAAAATATTCATTCATTCATTCATTCATTCAATAGTATTTATTGAGCGCTTACTATGTGCAGAGCACTGTACTAAGCGCTTGGGATGAACAAGTCGGCAACAGATAGAGACAGTCCCTGCCGTTTGACGGGCTTACAGGGTGGTTATGGAGAGGCCAGATGGGGCATGATGGCTTTGGAGAATGGGGGGGGTTGAGAGCAGATGTCTTTGGTAATAGAACAGTTCTCAGGTGGGGGATTGGGGCAAGGAAAGAAAATTGAGTAAAAGACCTCTGTGTGTGTGTCAAGTGGAAGGGACTAGCCTTCTCAGTCACATATGCACAAATTGAGAATGAACATATTGTCAGTCCCAAGTGATGAGCTGAATCTGTGAAGTGATTCATAAACTGTGGCGTATCTTGTGTACATGTGTCTGGAGCTCAGTCATCTCCATAAATCACTTTTTGAGCCATTTTCTTAATGACGTTGAGGGTTGTTGTTGAGTTGGTCTGGTTTATTAGAGAATCAGAAGCTTATTCTGACTTTGGCTTGCTGCTCACTCTTTGAATCCTCAAGCATGGCAGCAGCGACTAGGTTGCAGAGTGGCCAACAGCCTGACAGGAGGGTCCAACCTCCTTCTAAAATGTGAACCTGGACCTGCTACTGAAGGTGCATGCAACTTCTAGAGCAGTGATAATAATAATAATATTGGTGTTTGCTAAGCGTTTACTATGTGCCAAGGATTGTTCTAAGAACTGGGGGAGATACAAGGTCATCAGGTTGTCCCATGTGGGGCTCACAGTCTTAATCTCCATTTTACAGATGAAGTGACTGAGGCCCAGAGAAGTTAAGTGACTTGCCCAAAGTCACAAAGCTGACAAGTGGCGGAGCCGGGATTAGAACCCATGACCTCTGACTCCCAAGCCTGCGCTCCTTCCACTAAGCAACACTGTTTCAGCACTACCATGCCATCTGGGAACGAGCTTTACTCAACATCAAATGGCGAAGCACGATTGCCAACAGAGAGGTCCCAGAATGCTAGCGGCTCAGAAACATTGAAGCAGTTCTCACAACACTATTGCCCTGAGAGTGAAGTGTGAGAAAATGAACATCAGCAGGGTACACAAGCAGCTGCTGTGCGAAGAACCGAAAGGAGCATGCAAGCGTGGAGAGGAGAATAAATGATTTAGCGATTTAGTGAACAGGGTGTCAATGAAAACAGTAGCGGCTTTTTTTGGAGATAGCTGCATCGGACAGACTTACCTGAGAGCAGCAACTAGGGTTTCGTGATGATCAGATTATGAAGAGGCAGGCTCCGAAACAGAGACAGATCTTGGATGAGACAAACTCATTGATGCAACATTGATGTAGCCTTAGGTGCAAACACAGGCATTGTGTTCTTTTCACCCTCACTCTCATGAATAGGATTTAACTGTCATCATTGGCTAAAGATGCTCAATCACCTCCCCCCATCCCACCTAACATCACTCCTCTTTTTTCTATGGTATTTGAGTGCTTACTATATGCCGGGCACTGTACTAAGCATTGGGGTAGATGCAAGCTAATCAAGTTGGACCCAATCTATGTTCCACATGGGACTCACAGTCTTAATCCGTTTTCCAGATGAGGTAATTGAGGCACAGAGAAGCGAAGTGACTGCCCAAGGTCACACAGCAGGCAAGTGGCAGAGCCAGAATTAGAGCCCTGACCCTTCTGACTTCCAGGCCCGTGCTATATCCACTAGATCACATTGCTTCTCTACTCCACTACGACCCAGCCCACTCACTTCAATCCTCTAACGCCAACCTACTGACTGTGCTTTGCCCTTATTTCTCTCACCGTCGACTCCTTTATCACATCCTCCTTCCTATCTGGAATTCCCACCCCCTTCATATCTGGCAGACCACCACTCTCCCCATCTTCAAAGCCCTACTAAAATTGCATCTCCTCCAGAAAGCCTTCCCTGACTAACCTCTCATCTCTCTCTCTAGTGGTTGTAGTATTTATTGAATGCTCACTGTGTGCAGAGCATTGCTATAATTACTAGAAAAGAATAGTAATAGTAGTTATTAGGCACTTACTGTGTGCAGAGCACAGTACTGAATGATGGGAAAGCTTGTACACGTGGGAATTAGATGCAGTACTTGTCCCTCGAGGGGGACTCACAATCTACAAATACCCAGAATATGCTAAATACACAGGTAGAAATTGGACGGATTATATTTTACCATACATTATTGTGGTTGAATACCTCCCTCATTTGTGTAACATTTATGCCCTGAAGTCCATACCCCCAAACATTTCAACACCCCTCCCACCCCTACCCCACAGCACTTATCTGTACAGTGTGGCTCAGTGGAAAGAGACCGGGCTTGGGAGTCAGAGGTCGTGGGTTCTAATCCCGGCTTCGCCACTTGTCTGCTGTGTGACTTTGGGCAAGTCACTTCACTTCTCTGTGCCTCAGTTCCCTCAGCTGTAAAATGGGAATGAACACTGTGAGCCTCACGTGGGACAACCTGATGACCCTGTATCTCCCCCAGTGCTTAAAACAGTGCTCTGCACATAGTAAGCGCTTAACAAATACCAACATCATTATTATTATTATTATTACATATCTGTGTATTCTATTGCTTCCAATACCTGAAATTTATTCAGTGTCTATACAGCAGGTATGTGGCAAAGTCCGGATTAGTAGAAGCAGTATGATGAGAAGCACCGATGAGAAGCAGCCTGGCTCAGTGGAAAGAGCCCAGGCTTGGAAGTCAGAGGCCTTGGGTTTGAATACTGGCTCTGCCACTTGTCAGCTGTGTGACTGTGGGCAAGTCACTTAACTTCTCTGTGCCTCAATTACCTCATCTGTAAAATGGGGATTAACTGTGAGCCTCACGTGGGACAAACTGATTAACCTGTATCTACCCCAGTGCTTAGAACAGTGCTCTGCACATAGTAAGCACTTAACAAATACCAACATTATTATTATTATTATTACTCGGGCCCATGCTGAGTACTAGATCATGCTGCTTCCTTTAGAAAGCAAGCTATGCTTCTTTCTCAATGGGTCTGGATATCTTCAATCTGTTCCATATATTTAACTGAAAATGCATTAGTTTGAAATGAGCATACATCTTATCAGGCCTTGAATGAGTTGATTCACTTCCATTAACCTCCATAAGGAAAAGAGGAATTCTGTATTTCATAAGGACAATCTGCTCCCTTTGCCAAATAAGCTCAATGCACTCGTTGAGTTTTCCAAGCATTTGTAGTGCCTCCAGTGATGAAATCAAGCTGTTACCCAGAAGAGAGAAAGTATACGGACAAATAAATTGCTCTCGACATCTCCCTTGGGCAGTTGGCTTTTTGGTGCTATGCGAACTATAGAAATGTACTATCATTACTTCCCATTTGATTATTGGTAGGCATATGCTGTCAGTTTGCATTGTTTGAAAAAGCATAGAAGAAGCATTCTGAAATGCTATTCTTCTTCTAAAATGAAATCCCATTCTTTTCAAAATTTGGAGTTTGTTATATTTTCTCCCCTTCTACATATGCCATCATTTACTCATAGAAAAACTACAATATTCCACAGTATTTTTAGCATTTTGCTTGGACACTGCTTAGAATGCATTCAAGCTCTTCCAAAATGCATATTTTAGCTATACTTATGGATAGAACACTTGGGAAATTAAAGAGCATTTTTCTGCAATGCTTGCCTGACTGCATAGAATTCAGGGCATTGTTGGAAGAAGTAGTTGTGTGCACACAATCACTGTTGATCGAGGGGCACCTGTTAGAGAGTGGGTTTTGGTTAAGGTGAAGCTCATCATTAATGGGCAGGGATCCCATCTACCAACTCTACTGTAGTGTATGCTCCCATGCTCTTAGTATTCTGTGCTGCATACTGTAATCACTCAATAAAAATTCAATTGATTGATTGATGAACTATGTATCTATGAATTGCAGTGGGCAAAACAGAACTTGGGAGCTGCTCCTTTCCATTCTTTTAGTTTTCTAAGAGTGACTGAATTTACCCAAACAGGTTTTTGAGGGGAAAATAATAATCCCAAATATTTCAAAATATTGCTGTTTGCTTTCATCTTCAAACAGACTGAATTAGCAGCCCAGTGTTACGTTAAATCAAGTTTCAGATCTCGTGACTGTCAGTCCACTGGCCAATCCCCTAAAAGGCATTAACTCTTGTGAATAAATCAACAAATTTATTCCTTTGCATAGGATATTTTTGATTATTTAGTTGATGAGGGTAAAGTTAAGAAAACTTGTGAAATTGCACAGTGAGATGATTAGCATATTGCCAATGCAGTCTTTTGCTAAATATTTTAAAGAAGCATTGCAAGTGTAATTTCAATGTAGTTCTATAAAGGTTTGAGTTCCTGAAGAAGTTTATCCTAAGATTACACCGGGGTGATATGGATGACCAAGTGGGAATTAGAGGGGCCTAGTCTGATGCTTTTCCCATCGCACGTTGGAGTAGAGTAGGGATGTGATTTAGGTCCAATCTTGATCAACCTATTCAGTGTAGTCATGCTTGAGGATACACAAAGGAATCAGAAGCTGGTGGCAGAATACAATTCTGAACTTCTAGGAAATTCTACTCAAAGGCTCATCTCTCTCTCCCACCCCACCCATCACCTCTCCTTGTCTAAGCTAATGTAGAGACGTGGAGGTCAAAAGAAAAAGACTGGCAATCTGAAAAAAAAAAGCAAGTTTATGAACCAGCCAATCTATGGCAAATCCTAAAGTCAGCTAGATAACTCCATTGGCAAAGTTGTTAGCTATGGTATTATTAAGCATTTACTATATGCCAAGCATTGCGCTAAGCACTAGTGAATATCCAAATTAAACAATTCAGACACAGTCTCTGTCAATGAAGGGGCTCACTTCGTGGAGATGGATTCGTGGACTGATAAATGAGAAAGCACAAATCACAATAACTTACAAGTTCAGCAGGCCAGAATAGCAATGTTAAAACGAATATCTGAAAGGTTACACTCAGTTCTGCCCATATTCCTTGTCACTACCTATAGTTTATGATCAGAATGCTAGTAGAGACCATCCTCCTGGCAACATAGTCTGTTTTGGATACAAGTGCACTGGGCTATTGGAAGGAATGATTGTGCTCCTGCCCATATGCATGCGGGTATGCTTGCAGTATTGGCCACTATGACATGACTCTCCCTAATATGTGATTTTTCAGGCTGGCATCCCCACGTTATAAGGAGAACTGAATGTACCTGTAGGAAGAGTGAGAAGCTCCGCCACTTGTAAGCTGTGTGACCTTGGGCAAGTCACTTAACTTCTCTGTGCCTCAGTTACCTCATCTGTAAAATGGGGATGAAGACTGTGAACCCCAGGTGGGACAACCTGATTACCTTGTATCTACCCCCAGCGCTTAGAACAAAACTTGGCACATAATAAGAGCTAAACAAATACCAATATTATTATTATTAAGCTTCTACTGAATTCTGCTACCTAGGTGCCTCCTGAGTGCAATGCACTGTATTAGGCTTGGGAAAGTATGCAGAGCAGGATGCTCTCTCTGCCCAATAGGAGTTTGCACTGTAATGGGGGAGATGAACATACAAACATTTACAAGCAGTGGAATCAGAATATATAGAATGAATGTTCAGTTAAGCATAAGCATTCATATACATACAAAGGTTGTGAAGGTGGATATTCATTCATTCACTTGATCATATATATTGAGCGTGAGCGCTTACTCTGTGCAGAGCACTCTACTAAGCACTTGGGAGAGTATCACAATAAACAGACATATTCCCTGCCCACAACAAGTGTAAATAGCACATAGGTGGTAGAGTAGTATGTTGGATAAATTTGACTTTGAAAGACTTGTTAGAGGAGATGGGATTTTAGGAGGGCTTTTAAGGTGGGGAGAGCTGCAGTCTTGCAGATTTGGGTAAAAGGTAGTTGCAATCTGTGGGTATAGCAGGATGGAGGTTGGAGAGATAGTAAGAAGGTGACCTTGGGAGGAGCTGAGAGGTGGGATGTAATTGGTAAAGGGAGCTGATATGCAAAATGGAGTGGGCATGTGGAGAGCCTTTAAAGAGGTTTCGTTTGATGTGGAGGGAAATGGACAACAATTTGAATGCTTTGAGAAGAGGGGAGAAGTGTTCTGAGCAAAGATTCAACAAAATGATACAATAATAATAATAATAATAATAATGATAATATTTGTTAAGCGCTTACTATGTGCCAAGAACTATTCTAAGTGCTGGGGTAGATGCAGTGTAATCAGGTTGGACACAGTTCTTATTGCATACAGGGCTTACATTCTCAATCTCATTTTACAGAGGAGGTAACTGAGGCCCAAAGAAGTTAAGTGACTTGCTCAAGGTCACACAGCAGACAAGTGGTGGAGCCAGGATTAGAATCCACAACCTCTGACTCCCAAACCCATGCTCTTGCCAGTAGGCCAGGCTGCTTCCCTTATGGTGGAGTAAGACCGAAAAGGAAGAGAAGCTAGAAACGGGTTAACCGGTATTCTAACCGTGAGATGACTAGCGCTTGAACAGGAGTGGTGACAGTTTAGTGGAGAGGACGAGAGGGAGCTGTGAAATTTTTCTGAGGAAAAACTGAAAGGATATAGCAGCTTATTAGATGTGAGAACTAAATGACTGTAGGGCGTCAAAGATGATATTAAGGTTCTGGGTTGCAGTTGGGGTGATGATGGTATGGAGATTGCTGGGGATGGTGGGAAGAAGAGAGGCTTGGAGAGTGTTTAGAAAAATTGAGACATTAAATATGAGATGCCAATGAGCCATTCAGATAATAATAATAATAATGATGATGGAATTTGTTGAGAGCTTACTATATGGCAAGCACTGTTCTTAGCGCTGGGATAGATAAAAGGTAATAAAGTTGTCCCACGTGGGTCTCACAGTCTAAATCCCCATTTTACAGATGAGGCAACTGAGGCACAGAGAGGTTAAGTGAGTTGCCCGAAGGCACACAGCTGACAAGCGGCGGAGCCGGGATTAGAACCCACGACCTCTGACTCCCAAGCCCATACTCTTGTCACTAAGCCACGCAAGGAGCACCCTAACCTAATGGAAAGTGCATGGGCCTGGGAGTCAGAAGGGCCTAGGTTCCAGTTCTTACTCCATGACTGGTCTGCTTTGTGACCTTGGGCAAGTCACTTAACTTCTGTCTGCCTCAGTTATCTCATCTGTCAAATGGGGATTGAGACTGTAAACTGTCCAATCTGATTAGCTCAAATCTACCCCAGCACTTAGTACAGTGCCTGGAACATAGTAAGCACCTAACAGATACCATTAAATTAAATAAATAAATAAAGCAGAAGACCTGAGTTCTAATCCCAGCTCTGCCAGTTGCCTGTTGTGTGACCTTGGGAAAGTCACGTAACTTCTCTATGCCTCAGCTTCCTCATCTGTAAAATGGGGATTTAATGTCAGTCCTCCCCTCTATGTAGCTTAGTGGAAAGAGCACGGGCTTGGGAGTCAGAGGTCGTGGGTTTTAATCCTGACACTGCCACTTGTCGGCTGTGTGACCTTGGGCAAGTCACTGCACTGCTCTTGGCCTCAGTTACCTCATCTGTAAAATAGGTATTAAGACTGTGAGCCCCACGTGGGACAACCTGATTACCTTGTATCTACCCCAGCGCTTAGAACAGTGCTTGGCACATAGTAAGCGCTTAACAAATACCAACATTATTATTATTATTACTTAGACTGTGAGCCTCATGTGGGACAGGGATTGGTTCTGACCTGATAAACTTTATCTCATAGTTTAGAAACGTGCCTGGCATGTAGTAAATGCTTAACCAATATAATAACAATGATAATAATAGTAATGCTAATATGTTCTAGAAATAAGAGATGTAGGATTGGATAGCAAGCTAGAGATCAGGGCAAGATATAGGTGGTAGCAGTTGCCATGAGAGAGGACGTGCCTCAAGAGAGTGAGGGTAGAGACAAGAATAAGAAACTCAGCACAGAGCTGCTTTTCCATGGATAGGTGGTAAAAGGTAGAAGAGGAGCTATCAAAACAGAGAGGTACATCGAAGAGTACTGAATCTGCAAAACCAATATCAGCTACCATTCTAAGGAGAGAGGGGTGGTCCACAGGGTCAATTGTGGTGATAAGAGAAAGCTAAAACCCTTTCAAGGAGTTTGAAAAGGAAAGGGATGAGGGAGATAGGATGCTAGCCAAAGGAGGCTATGGGATTCAGATTTTTTAGTACAAGTGAGTTTTAGCACATTCGAAGGCAGAGAGCAAGAAGCCATTTAGGAATCGAGATGATGGAGATAATGATAAGAGATGAAAGGAGGTTAGGAGTGTGTTTTTTAATAAATGAGATGGATTGAGGTCAGAAACACAAGTAGAGGGTTAGGTTTAGAGAACAGATGGGTAATCACCTCTTGAAGGAGAACTATGGAAGAAAGAGTAAAAGGATCAGAGTGTAGTAGAGCAGCGAGAAGTTGAGGAAGGGGACTATAGGACATGCGTACTCGATGGTTTCTCTTTTACCTACAGAATAGTTAGCGAGATCTTTGGTGATTTAAGGAAGGGGATTGGGGAGGGGAGCACCGTGGGCTGCAGAAGGGCCTTAAAGATTTGGAAGAATTGGTGTGGTTTGTAGGCTTGGGACTCAATGAGGGCAGAATAGGAGAGTTGCCAAACTGAAGAGAGAACTGAATTTGAAGGAGCAAAAGATTTTTCTGGCTGCATCCAGCTGCCCAAGAATGGAGGAATAAGTCCACCAATTATTTAGATAGAATAGCTCCACCAATCCCATCAGTGGCAAGAGAACAATAATAATAATCATAATAATAATAGTGCTTGTTAAGTGCTTACTGTTTGCCAAGCATTGTTCTAAGTGCTGGGGTCGATACAAGTTAATCAGGTTGGACACAGTCCATCCCACATGGGGCTCACTCTTACATGGCTCTCATCTCTCATCATTATCATATAAAACAGTGCAGCTAGGTGGATTTTTGCGTATACATCACACGTGTCTTAACAGCCACCCCTGCCCACTCCGATGAAAATCTCAACATTAGTCTTCAAATCCAAAGACTTTAGCAGGCTCCTCATTTTAGTGGCTGTCTTGCAGGGCTCAATCAAGTATTTTCTCCCTTGACTGTTTGTACAAGTTCATTTTGTGAAAACAATCTGACCAGTATCTCATTTTTGACAGTTATTGAAAAAATATTTTTAGACCATAATAAGAGCTGTTTTCCAGAGAAATGGTCCTGGATCATAAACCTTGTCCAGATGTTTTCCTTTGCAAAGGGCTCTATCCTTTTCTGATCCCAATTCATTTTCATTTAGTTGGCTTCGGATAACTTCTCCACTCTAACTCCCTATCCGTGTAGGGTCCCACCTAGGGCTAGAGATTCATGCCCTGAGAGAGAGCATAATACTGAGCCTGACTTTGCCATTTGGGGTTCCCTCCCCTCCCTTTCCTATGCTTAATCAAAATAGGCAATTCCCTGCCATTTTGGTGGCGTTAAAGCTTCCACCAGCTTTGCCCCAAGGAGATATTGCAGGAGGAGCAGAGCTAGAATGCCTATACTGACTTCAGAATTTCAGGCCCTGATTTCCCCATTCCCTGAATGCATCAGCATGCCTTCCCATTGCATTAGTCTCCTCTGGCACTATGTGCAGTAAAGTGAGATAAAGTTCTTGGACCTGGCCTCTCCATACTTCACTCAGCTAACCAGATCTTTTTTTATAAAAAATCGTTCTCCTCGTGTCTCCCAACTCCTCAAAAACTTACGATGGTTGTCCATCAAACAGAAACTCTTCAAGACATTCAGTCAGCTTTTCCCCTCCTACCTAACCTCTCCCTTTTCCAACTACAACCTAGGCCACACACTTTGCTCCTCAGGAACCTCCATCTCATATCTCTCACCATCTCTCTTTTGGTCACATTCTCCTTCCTACCTGGAACTCCCTCTCCCTTCATATCCAACAGACCTGCACACTCCCCATCTTCAAAGCCCTAATAAAATCATCCCTCCTCCAGGAAGCCTTCCCTAACGATTCATTTCACCATCATCTTTTCCCTCCCTTCTGTTTTGCCTATGAATTTTCATCTGTACCCACTAAATACCCCTTCACCACCCCACAGCACTTCTCTAAAGATCTTTCTACTCTGCTGCTTTCCCTATCTGTAATTTATTTTAATAACTGCCTCCCCCATTAGATTGTAATCTCCCTGATGGCAGGGATCGTATCTACCAACTCTATTATATTGTCCATCTCCAAAGCACTCAATACAGTGCTCTGCACATGCTAAGTGTTCAATAAATACCACTGATTGAATGTTTGATCGAATACAGGCCATGTTTCCCCACTCCTTAAGAACCTCCATCCACCACCACATCAAACAGAAACTCCTTACCATTGGCTTTAAACCTCTCAATCACCTTGCCCCCTCCTACCTCATCTTATTACTCTCTTACTACAACACGCACACTTGGCTCCTCTAATGCTAACCTTCTCACTGTACCTCAATCTCGTCTATCCCGCCTCTGACCCCTCCTCTACATCCTGCCTCTGGCCTGGAACACCCTCCCTCCTCAAATTCAACAGACCTTCCCTCCTTTCAAAGCCTTACTGAAGGACATCTCCTTCAAGTGCCCTTCCCTAAATCCTCCTTTCCTCTTCTCCTACTCACTTCTGTGTTGCCATGGCCTGTTCCCTTTATTCATCTACTGTCCCAGCCCCACAGCACTTATGCACATACATGTAAATTATTTATTTATATTAATGTCTGTCTCCCTCTCTATACTGAAAACTCACTGTGGGCAGGAAATGTGCCTATTTATTGTTGTATTGTACTCTTCCAAGCACTTAATACAGTGGTCTACGCACAGTAAGCGTTCAATCAGTATGATTGCCTGACACCATGCACAGGAATGGACACCCCCTACACACACACAAATACACACACATACACACACATTCTGTCTCTTTCTCTCTCACCTTCCCCAGTCCTTGAACTCTGCAGAAGCAGCCCCTTACAAAATCAAAACAAATCTCCTCTTATGGAGGAGAAAATCTCTAACCTTAATAATGGAGAAATATGTATTTTTTTTGCACTTAAATGTACCAAGTACTGTGCTGTACTGTGTTATAAGTACTGCTTTAAAAATGAGATGAAGGGTTCACATACAGACTTTGTCCTAAGCAGGGCTCATCATCTATGAGGTAGGGGAGCAGATATTTTATCCCCATTTTATAGATGACAGAACTGACACACAGGGAGGCTAAATGACTTTCCCAAGATCACATATCAAATCAGTGGAGGAGCTGGGATTAGAAGCCAAGTTTCCTGGTTCCATGGCCTGCATCCTGAACATTAAACCATGCTGCTTCTCCATTAAATATTATTAGAATTTGACACACAAGCATTTGATGCATTGCACTGCAGGTGCTTAGAAGGTACAGAATCTATCAACCCATTGATCGATGAAACTTATCAAGTGCTTATTTTGTGCAGAACATTGTACTAAGTGCTTGGGCAAGATAATACAACAGAGTTGTATTCCTGCCCATAAAGAGCTTTGTAGTCCTGCTCACAAGGAGCTTACAGTTTATAGGAGGAGACTGACATTAAAACAGATTACAGGTAGTAGAGTTTAAGAATATTTATATTAGTATCGTGGGGCTGGGATTAGTATGTTTATAGGGTACATAGCCAAGTTCTTAGTCAATGCCAAGAGGAGAGTGGATAGTGGAAAGTATTAGTCTGGAAAGGTCTCTTGGAAGAGATGTGATTTTTGGAGGGTTTTGAAGGTGGGCAGAGTGATGGTCTACTGGTTATATAGCAGGAGAGATTTCCAGGCCAGAGGAAGAATGTGGGCAAGGGGCTGGAAAGATAGATAAGAACAAGGTACAGAGAGTATTTGGTGTTTATGGAGAGGAGTATGCAGATTGGGTTATAGCAGCAGATCAGAGAAGTTAGATAGAAGGGAAAGAGTTGATTGAATATCTTAAAGCCTGTTGTAAGGGATTTCTGTTTGATGTGAGAGTGAATGGGCAATTTTTGGAAGTTTTTGAAGAGTAGTAAAATATGGACTGATAGACTTTTTAGAAAAATGATCTAGGCAGAAGAATGAACTATCGAGGAGAGGGGAGAGACAGGATACAGGGAAGTCAGCGAGCAGACTGATGGAGTATTCAAGGTGGGAAATGATGAGTACTTAGATAGGTGGATGGAGAGAAAAGAGTCTAGGGATGTTGTGGAAGTAGGACAAACAGTATTTCACAACAGAATGAATGTTTAGGGTGAGAGAGAGAGAATGAAGAAGTGACACATTTCCTGTCCACAAGGACCTTACATTCAAATAGAAGAGATTCATTCATTCATATTTATTGAGCACTTAGTGTATGCAGAGCACCATATAATAATTATAATTGTGGTATCTGTTAAATGCTTACTATGTGTTAAGCACTTTTCTAAGTGCTGAGGAAGGTACATGGTTATAAAGTCAAACACTGTCCATGTCCCACACAGTGCTCACAATCTAAGTAGGAGGGAGATCAGGTGTTGAGTCCCCATTTTACAGATGAGGTAACTGAGGCACAGAGAAATTATGACTTGCCTGAGGTCACCCAGCAGACACATGGTGGAGCTGGAATTAGAATCCAGGTCCTCTGACTCCCAGATCCATGTACTCCCCCTTAAGCTACACTGCTCCTCGTCGATAGAAATATTTATAACCAGAGTAGTCAAAATAAATCATTGAAAGCACAATTGAGTTAACACTTACACAAGTGTGCTGAAGATGGTTATAAATAAGTTTGTAAGTGCTTGAGTTGGGTAATGGATTTGTATATGTAGAGTGCTGAATCAGGCAAGTCTTATAGGGGGAGGTGGAATTTCAAAAATTCCTTGAATAAGGGGAGTGCTTAGGTCTGTTGGATTTAAGGAAGGAGGAAATTTCAAACTGGGAGAACAGGACCAAGGGAAAGGAGGCTACAGAGGAAGGAGGTACATTTAGGAGGTTTACTTAGAAGGAACAAAGAGTGGATTGGGGAACAGTGGGAGAAGAAAGCAGATAGTAAATGTGGGTGGAGATGGAGGAGAGCCTTAACCCCACTCCTCCTTGAAGTTAGGTGTCTTTGATGTGAAGAGACGAGGAAGCCAGTGGAGAGGTTTGAAACAAGGAGACATGTAAGCCAAGTGACTTCTGAAGTAAGGATTGTCTGGAAAAAAATTATAGAAGGTGGAATTTCTGGCATTATTTTTACATTTGTGATGTTCATTTCCAAAGCAGCATACTATGATTTCACCAAAATATATCATTTGGTAATCAAGTGGGGAGAGAAATGAATGTCAAATACTTTAATCAACAAAGGCGGGATAAAATACTGGCAAAGAAGAAATATTGTGTGTTTTCATTAGGTGATTGTTTCTCTATGAAAGTCTTTTTAAAATGTAAGGATACAAAATGTTGTAACTAATTTGTGTTGTTTTCATTCTGTTTGCTTTTGTTTTGATCATTTCCTCAGCTCCCATCAGTTGTTAAAAATTTTAAATTAATGATTTGTTTACTTGTTTTGTGGTACTCACATTTTTTAAACAAGGGGTATAACTTAAAAATCAAGAAAATAAAATAAGATCATTTTAGTGCCCAGATGGCCTATGGGGAAAAAGGGAGATAACATTATGATTCAAATGACCCAAATTATTTAAAATCATAAATATTCCAACTAAGCTAGACGGCAGGGAAAAACTCTGCCATATTGTTCTGTCCCATACACTTTTTACAGTGCCATGCACACAGTAAGCTCTCAATAAATATGATTGGTTGATGGATAGATTGAATGAAAATGTGTATCAAGCATAGTTAAGATTCCATATATTTTATTTCCTGTATCTAATTGTAATAGAGAGAATTAGTGTAGATAATGTCTTTACAAACTTTTCAAGTGCTTTCGATTTGCCAAGCATTGTTAAGTACTGGGGTAAATACATGATAAATCAGTTCAAATAAAGTCCCTGCTCTTAGTCTAGGGCACTAGCAAACTAGTACCTTAACATCTGCATTTCTTCTTTCTTTTGCCATGAGATAAAGTAAAAAATAAGTGAAAAACCAGGAAAGAAGTCATTCAGGGCTGAAAGGTAGGTAAACACCATCTCTTGATGTAAGAAAGTATCACCAGCCCAAATTCCATCTATAACCTGCATATTCAGAGTCAGGAAATTTCCATTCAGTCTCCAGCAAGAGGCAATAAGAGTGTTTACCTTGTCATGGCTTGAAAATCAAATGATAAAAATCCTTAAGCATACTGAAAAAGCTGCCCGAGACAGACTGATGTACGTTTTGGACTTTCTGCTAGTAAGTGTGAAAACTGGAATTTTAGCTCTGTGTTAAAGTCAGCAAAAATTGTGAAAAGGGCATTGAATTTGATTTTTTTTTTGCCTTAAATAATTCTCAGGAGGTTAAGTTCACTGAAAAATTCACTCTGAAAAAGTGGCACCCAGCACTGTGGCTAGCCATCTAAATGCCGGCTACTAGTTAAGGAAATGATGTCTACATTAGAGAATATACTCTTAATTAATTAGCTCTTCATAATTAAATATAATACACATAAGTAGCACTTTCCCTCTTCAAAACACTTTGAAATTATCTATCGGGAGCATGTCTAGTAGTGATGAGTGTGAGTGACACTGGGCAAGCTACTATCACTAGAATCGATTCCTCTGTGCAGGTTCTCAGTCCTGAGGTTTCAGAACCGAGGTTAATCTGTCGTTCCTGTTGGGAGATACCATCATCAACAATAGATGTAATGACACACAGAATACCACTGTGAGATATCATGGCAAGTTCTACCTTACTGTCCTTGTCTAAAAAAGTGGAGGAATTACGGTGTTGAGAATCGTAGAATATGGATGAGATTCTAATATGAATCAGCAGTACTTGTGGAGAATCTGATCTTATCATTGTCTGCTGGGCCAGGTCCTCAGACTCTACATCAGGGTGTTTTCCACCACAGCAATGCTAACAATATGGTTTAGAATAAGGTGATTGGATTTCTGACTAGCTTGCATGGACATATCTCAAAGGGGTTGGGCCAGAAGAGAGAAAGAAGAGAGGAAGAAAGATGAAAAGGCAAGAAAGGAGGGAGGAGAAGAAGAAGAGAGATAAGGGAAAGGAGAGAGAGGAAGAAAGTGGAAAGATGGAAAGGAAAAAGGTAAGAAAAAAGGCAAAGGGAGAAAGGGGGCAAGTGAGAAAAGGTAAAAGAAGGGATATGTGGGAGAAGAGAGCTATGGAAGTGAAAATGATATATACCTCCTCCGCCATCACTGTCATAGTTATATTTTGAAACTCAGAGTTACCTGCAATTTTGGCAGATGGCCATCACTCCTTTCAGTCCCACATTGTTTTATGTAAGGGACTTTTGCCACCTGTTAAGCAGTGATAATAACAGAAGTGGTGGTCACTGAAGGTTGGCAGCAACCTCAGTCATCCCATCTCCATGGCTATGTCAAGACTGACTATCCTAGGTCACTGATGGTAGTTTCTAGCACAGCAGAAAGAAGTGCTTGCAGTTAGCCTGGAAACCCCCATCACCAGCCGGAAATGCCAGTTGATCAATGGTGTTAACTGAATACAGAGCTCTGTACTAAGTGCTTGGCAAAGTACCATACAGTAGACTTAGTAGATGTGATCACTGCCCACTACAGTTTAGAGTCATTAAAACAAATTACAGATAGAGGAAATAGTAGAGTATAAGGGTATTTATATATATGTATAAGGGTATTTATATATATACATATATATGTGTTTATCAGCCTCCTTGCTGATCTCCCTGCCTCCTGTCTGTCCTCACTCCAGTCCATACTTCACCCTGTTGTCTGGATCATTTTTATACAAACATTTTTATGTTATGAGCCCCTGGCTCATACCAACCAGGACTTTCCTGGACTGGGGGAGCCTCAGTGACACTTAGGAGAGTCAGACCATACCACCGACCACCAAAGTTACTGTAGAAAGTTTTTTACTCAGTTTTACCACCGTGCAAGGGAGTGACACCTACACACTCTGATTCACTCACTCACTCCACCAAGGGTCCAGTACAAGTTTGCTGCTTGAAGGAACCCATTCTGTCCATTCTGTCACTCCCAAAGTGGAAGGTTGGGAGAAGTTTCTGGCAACATGGCCCACTGATGCTGCAAGCCTCTTCCTCCCCACACTGGTTGCCTCAAATGCCTCTCCCTCTCTGCTTCCAAGTGCTGCTGCCTTCTGCTGCTTCTCTCCACGTGCTTCTCCCTCATTGCTTGCTTCCACACAATTCAAAATGACCACCTTTTATCTGCCTTAAGTGTCACAGTTGTGGCTCCACTTAGCAGTCATTGCTCGGTCCAGGCCAGTTACCAGATAGAGCAGGGAGGCACACCTCCCTCCAAGCTCTCCCCTTCCAGAGGCTGGCAACCGCCTGTCCTCAAGTAGAGTGCATCCGTGCCTTCGTAAGTCTCTTCCTTGTTGTTGTTGTCTTTGGGATCACAAAGAGTCACTAATAAGTCAGCTTGTTGTGGGCTTGCCACAGTTTAGTCATAACTTCCAGTGGTTGCCCATCCACCTTCACATCAAACAGAAACTCTTTGCCATTGGCTTTAAAGCATTCAATCACCTTACCACCTTCTGATTTCCTACTAAAACCGAGCCCACGCTCTTTGCTCCTCCTTCCCCTCTGACTGTAAACTCATTATGGACACACGTTTGCTAATTCTGATGTATTCTCCCAAGTGCTTAGCACAGTGCTCCGCTTTTAATAAGCACTCAGTAAATACCGTTGATTGATTGATTCTACTGTACCTCGAGCGTGTCTATCTCACTGCCTACCCCTCACCCCCGTCCTGCTTCTGGCCTGGCCTGGAATGCCCTCCTTCATCATATCATTCACCTTCAAAGTCTTATTAAATGCACATCTCCTTCAAGAGCTTTCCTTTCCCCTAGTCCCTCTCTCTTCTACCTCTCCCTTGTACTTGGATTTCCATCCTTTATTCACCCCCTTTCAGCATCAGAGCACTTATGTACATATCCGTAATTTATCCATTTATATCAATCTCTGTATCCCCCACTAAACTTTAAGCTCGTTATGGACATTGAACATGTCTACGAACTCTGTTATATTGTATTCTCTCAAACTCTTAGTACAGTGCTTAGTACACAGTAAGTGTTTAATAAATATGATTGATTGATTTACATAAGTACTATGAGGTTGGAGGTGGTATCAAAGTCCTTAAGAGGACTTGAGCATAGGCAATGTAGATGGAAGGGTGTGGGCTCCTCCTCCCCCTCCCATCCACTAATTGTAGGGGTTTCTCAATGGTCAGTTCTTGGCCCTCTTCTATTCTCCATCTATACTCACTTCCTTGGTGAACTCATTCGCTCCCACGACTTCAACTCTCATCTCTATGCAGATAACACCCAAATATATATCTTCTCCCGTTCTCTCCTCCTCCCTTCAGGCTCATATCTCCTCCTGCCTCCAGGACGTCTCCACCTGGATGTCTGCCCGCCACCTAAAACTCAACATGTCCAAAACTGAGCTCCTTATCTTCCCTCCCAAACCCTGTCCTCTTCCTGACTTCCCTGTCACTGTGGATGGCACGACCATCCTTCCCATCTCACAAGCCCGCAACCTTGGTGTCATCCTTGACTCAGCTCTTTCATTCACCCCACACATCCAATCTGTCACCAATTCCTGCTGGTCTCACCTTTACAATATCGCCAAGATCTGCCCTTTCCTCTCCATCCAAACAGCTATTGTGCTGGTACAAGCTCTCATAATATCCCAGCTGGATTATTGTGTCAGCCTTCTCTCTGATCTCCCTTCCTCCTGTCTCTCCCTGCTCCAGTCTATTCTTCATTCCGTTGCCCGGATCATCTTCCTGCAGAAACACTCTGGGCATATCACTCCCCTCCTTAAAAATCTCCAGTGGTTGCCTATCAACCTCCACACGAAACAAAAACTCCTCACTCTTGGCTTCATCACCTTGCCCCTCCTACCTTATCTCTCTTCTCTCTTTCTACTGCCCACCCTGTACACTCCGCTCCTCTGCTGCTCACCTCCTCACTGTCCCCATTCACTCCCGCCTATCCCGCCGTCACCCATGTCCTACCGTTGTCCTGGAATGACCTCCCTCCTCACATCTGCCAAACTAACTCTCTTCCCCTCTTCAAAGCCCTACTGAGAGCTCACCTCCTCCAAGAGGCCTTCCCAAACTGAGCTACCTCTTTTTCCCTCTGCTCCCCCTCCTCCCTCTGTTCCTCCCCTTACCCCTCCCCTCAGCTAAGCCCCCTTTCCCTCTGCTCCTCCCCTCTTCCCCTCCCCTCAGCGCTGTGCTCATTTGTATATATTATTTATTACCCTATTTATTTTGCTAATGAGGTGTACATCCCCTTGATTCTATATATCGTGATAATGTTGTCTTACTTTTGTTTCTTTCTGTTTTGCTCTGCTCTAATTGTCTCCCCCAATTAGACTGTTAGCCTGTCATTGGACAGGGATTGTCTCTATCTGTTGCCGAATTGTACATTCCAAGCACTTAGTACAGTACTCTGCACATAGTGATCACTCAATGAATACTATTGAATGAATGAATGAATGAATGAAGAAGGGAAATGAGGTCTTAGTTGGGGAAGATCTGGAGATATGATTATAAACAGCTTTTGAAGGTGGAGAGGGTAGACTGTTGGATATTAAGGGGGAAGGAGTTCCAGGCCAGAAGGAGGATGTGGCCAAGGGGTCGATAGCTAAACAAGTAAGCTTGGAGTACTGAGTAGGAGTGAGTGTAGTTACGGATTGGGTTGTAGTAGGTAATTAGTGAGGTAAGGCATGAGGGAGAAAGCTGATCGAGTGCCTAAAAGCCAATGGTAAGAAGTTTCTGTTTGATGCGGAAGTGGGTGGGAAACCATTGGAGGTTTTTGAGGCATGGAGAAGCATGGACTGAATGGCTTTTCAGAAAAATGATCTGGGAAATAAATGAAGTATGGACTTGAAAGGGGAGAAACAGGCAGCAGAGAGGTCAACAAAGACGCTGAGACAGTAAATAAGGCACAGTATAAGTTCTTAGATCAGAGTGGTAGCAGTTTTGATGGAGAGGAAAGGGTCGGTTTTGGCAATGTTGTAAAAGTAGAACCAACAGGATTTTGTGACAAATTGAATGTGCAGGTTGAACAACAGAGATGAGTCAAGGAAAACCCCAAGGTTAGGGGGCTTGTGAGCCAGGGAGGATGGCAGTGCTGTCTACAGTGATAAGAAAGTCAGGGGAAAGACAGGGTTTGGGTGGAAAGATGAGGTGTTCTGTTTGGGACACAAATTTGAGACTGAAGAGAAGGAGAGAGTTCAGGCTGGAGAGATAGGTGTGGGAATTATCCAATGTAGAGATGGAGGTTGAAGTTGTGGGAGTGAATAATAATAACAATGTTGGTATTTGATAAGCGCTTACTATGTGCCAAGCATTGTTCTAAGCGCTGGGGTAGATACAAGGGAATCAGGTTGTCCCACGGAAGGCTCACAGTCTTCATCTCCATTTTACAGATGAGGGAACTGAGGAATAGAGGAAGTTAAGTGACTTGCCCAAGGTCACACAACTGACAAGCGGCTGAGCCGGGAATGAGTTCTCTAAGGAAGTGGGTGTAGGTGGAGAACAGAAGAAGACACAGAATTGAGTCTGGAGGGATCTCCACAGTTAGGGGATGAGAGGCAGAGGAGGACCTTATAGACTATAAACTTGACTGTAAGCTCGTTATGGGCAGGGAACCTATCTGATTCTGTTGTATTGTACTCTCTCAAGCACTTAGTACAGTGCTCTGTACATAGTAAGTACTCAATAAATGTCATTGATTAATTGACCCCACAAAAGAGATCGAGAAGGAGCATCCGGAGAGATAGGAGGAGAACAAGGAGAGGACAGTGACAGGGAGGCTGAGGTTAGATAATGTTAAAAGGAGAAGGGGGTGGTCCAGTGTTGAAGGCAGCAGAAAAATCAAGGACGATTAGGATGGAGTAGAGGCTATTGGATTTGCAAGAAAGAAGTCATTAATAAATCAAGGACGATTATGATGGAGTAGAGGCTATTGGATTTGCAAGAAGGAAGTCATTGATGACCTTTGAGAAGGTCATTTCCATGGAGTGAAGAGGACAGAGTCAAATTGCGAGAAGTCGCCAAAAGAGTTGGAAGAAAGCAAATGTAGACAACTTAGGAGTTTGGAGGAGAATGGTAAGAGGGAGAAGGGGTGATAACTGGAGGGTACCAGTGGTCAAGGGAGGTTGTTTTTAGGGGAATCATGGGTATGTTTGAAAGCAATGGGAAAGGAGCCATGGAGGGGAAAAGAGATGGGACAAATGTTATGATAAAGTGGAAGGAGTTGGGTTTGGAGATACAGGTGGAAAGAGTAGAATTTGAGAAAGAGATATCTTCTAGAGATACTGCATATCCTCTTGAAATGCTGCTGGGAAGGATGGAACAGATAAAGACAGGATAGGAGGAGGAAGGGACTGGAGAGAAGCTGGGGAGATTTTAGGGAGACCACACCTACTGATTTCTATTTTATCGATAAAATGCATGGAAAGTTCATTAGAGGCTAGAGGTTGGGGGTGGGAGGACAGGCAGTTTGAGGAGAGAGTTAAAATTGTAAAACAGCAGTAAATGGAAATGGGTATGGGAGTTAATAAGGATGGAGAAGTATTGTTGCTGGGTGGAGAAGCCAGATTTAAACGCAGATATGTATTCATGCATTCAGTCGTATGTATTGAGCGCAGAGCATTGTACTAAGCGCTTGGGAAGTACAATTCAAGAACAGAGACATTCCCTGCCCACAAGGGGCTCACAGTCTCGCCGGGCTCCAAGCTTCATTGATTCAGTCGTGCTTATTGAACACTTACTGTGTGCAGAGCACTGTACTGAGCGCTGGGGAGAGGACAGTCCAACAGTCAACAGACACCCTCCCCGTCCACAATCCGTTTACGGCCTAGAGGGGGAGACGGAGATTAACGTCCACGATTACAGATATGTACGTGAGCGCCACGGGGGCGAATAAAGGGAGCGTGTGAGGAGGCCGCGGGAGGGAGGGAGGGAGGGCCGGGCTGCCGCCCTCCGCAACGGCCCCCACAGCCCAGCCCGCGCGCCCCGCCGCGCGCCAGCCTCCCACCCCGGGGGCGGGCCCCGCTCGCGCTCCCTCGGCCTCGCGCCCGCCGCCTCGGGCCCCTCGCGCTCCCTCGGCCTCGCGCCCGCCGCCTCGGGCCCCTCGCGCTCCCTCGGCCTCGCGCCCGCCGCCTCGGGCCCCTCGCGCTCCCTCGGCCTCGCGCGCCCGTTTCTCCCCCCACCCCCCCGCCCCCGCCCCCGCCCCCGCCCACTGCCCCGACCTCGGGCCCGCTCTAACGGGCCCCAGTGTCCGGACTGGCGCCTGCCCTCCCCAGCCGCCGCCGCCGCCCACCTCACGCTCCGATGAGGTGGCCCTAGTGTCTGGATTTTGGCCGGGGGGCGCTTTGGGGCTTCTTCACGAGAACTGAGGAAGCATTAGCGTGGAGGGGATCCAGATGTGTGGGTTTGGGTTTTTTTTTTCAAAACGATATTTGTTAAACTCTCATAATGTGCCAGGCGCTGTACTCAGCGCTGAGGGAGATACCAACTGATCAGGGTGGACACAGCTCACTGTCCCACATGAGGCTCACCGTCTTAATCCCCACTTTACAGGTGAGGTGACCGAGGTACGGAGAAGTGAAGTGATTTATCCAAGGTCACGCAGTGGGCAGGTGGCGGGGCCGGGATTAGAACCCAGATCCTTTTCACTCCCGGGTCATGCTGCATCTCCTTGGTGGTGGGAGATCGGCAGAGGGACAGGGAAGATTTAGTTCATTGGCGAGGGTCGTGTTGAGGGTGTCAGTTTAGATGTGGTGCGAACTGGGACAGAGGCAAAAGTTGGCATCACTTCTGCCTCTGCCCATTACCACTTTGGCCGAGTCGGTGCGCACCGTTCACCTAGTGGGTCCTACCATAGGCCTTAGGGTTGGTGGGACGGTAACCTCGATGCCTAATGCAGGACTGATATCCGGTCACCTTGGCTGGAACGAGATCGGCAGCAACAGAAGATGCTTTTCATCCTTTCCAGAATTTGTCCCATTGCTGATTGCCAAGAAACATCATCCCTCCGGGCAAACAGAATGGAAAAGTGATATAGAAGAAGGATAATAGGGTGGCTTAGATAGTTTGAAAGAGATCAACAATTTTCCAAGGGAATAATCCTTGAATCATCCAACCAGAGTAATGTTTTACACTTAGGAAAAGATGATTCAACATTCAGAGCAACATTTTGGAGATTTAAATAATCAAAGACTTACAGAAATCACTCAACAAAGAAGCCAAGTCAGAAATACATGGCTGTCCCTTCCTTACCCTTAGTACACAGAATATTGATCATTCCTTTAGTTTGGATGCAATAATTTTTGATTACTAAAAGATCTGGGTTTGAGATCTCCAGTTCATAATTCAGTCTGCTGCCCATATCATTTTTGTAAAACTTTGTTCTGCAATGTCTCCCCATGCCTAACTATTATTTAATGGTTACCCATTTCTTTCTGCATCAAGCAGAAACTCTTGCCCATTTGTGGTTATGGTATTTCTTAAACACCTACAGGGTTTAATACACCATGCTAAGCACTTAGGAAAATATAGCAAGGGCTGGACAAATTCCCAGCCCAGAATTTTCTTCTGTTGAGAAACAGTATAGTTTAGTGGATAGAGTACAAGCCTGGGAGTCAAAAGGACCTGTGTTCTAATCCCAGCTATGCCACTTGTCTGCTGTGTGACCTTGGGCAAATCACTTAATATCTCTGTGCCTCAGTTACCTCATCCGTAAAATGAGGATTAAGACTGTGAGCCCCAGGGACTGTGTGCAATTTTGTCTCTACCCCAGTGTTTAGAACAGTGCTTGGCACATAATACACACTTAGCAAACCTATAAAACCTCTAATCCCTACTCTGCCCCTTGTCAGCGGTGTGACTTGCCCACAGTCACTTCACTTCTCTGTGCCTCGGTTCCCTCATCTGTGAAATGGGGATGAACACTGTCAGCCTCACGTGGGACAACCTCATTCCCCTGTATCTACCCTAGCGCTTAGACCAGAGCTCTGCACGTAGTAAGTGCTTAACAAATACCAACATAATTACATTATTATTATAAAAAAAGTTCTACTAGGAGAAACTGACATAGAAATCTTTACCCCCTCCACGTATCCCTCCCACCCCCCCACACACAGCAGTTTGAGTTCAAGGCGCTCTATCAGCCCTCCCATTATTATCTACTGTCTTCATCTGACCACACTCAAGGTCACACTCTTCATTCCTCTCAAATTGGACTTACTCCTGGTAAGCCATTTATTTGCTCATCCCCGTCCTCCTGCTTTGAACTCCTTCAAAGTCTTCTTCAGAATCTTCAAAGTCTTTCTGAAATCCCACCTCCTCATGGAGAAATTCTTCACTAATTTTATTCTCCTAGCTTAAATCCCCCATTTACCACCTCAGCACAAAGTTTGTGCCACCTCTATACTTATGCAGGGTCCATGACATAATTATTATTATTATGACAGGGTGGTGCACTCTGCTTTACAGAAATTTATTCAGGCAAAATCCTTCAAGGTGATATTCCAGTTGGATGCTTTTAATGGCCACCGATCAATAGTTTGAATTACTAGGTCACCCGATCTGGCGAGGAGGGGGTGGCTCCGGAAAAGAGAGAAGTGGGACTTCCCATGAAGTTTAGAAGGAGGAATCCAAGCTGACTTGGGGGGTACATGTGTTTTCCTCCAAAGTTGCAGCATGTGTGGGTAAACGCGGAGCTGGCCTCTGTAACAGAGGGGATCTTGGTCTGGGCCACCTCAGTAGGGTTCTCCTAGCTACTTGGGAGGGTCTTTGCTGTCCAAGGCCCATCTCTCCATCTCTCAGCCGGGTGCACGGAAAGCACTGTGGAAGGGGAGGGAGCCGGAGCTCACAGAAAGCTGTTGCAGGAATGTGGTGGGAAGATTTGTGCTGCCTCAGGTCCATCTCCCCACTTGTCAGAACGTAACTGAGAAAGCAGGAAAGCGCCTGTGAGAAAACTCGTGTTTGTTTTCTTTCCATTTAAAAAGAAATGAAAAATAAATCTCCACTGGCCAGCAGCGGTCCGAGGCAGGGGTGGCCTCCAGACTGGGGAGTGCCCGTGGATGGCATCACGTGTCAGGCCCAGGGATGGCAGTGCCATGTTGGACCATAGTTCAACCCCTTCACTTTGGGATTGGCAGAATTCGTAAGGTTCCCAGAAAACTTCGTAAGCCAACCAAATGCCTCTTATAATAATAATTTTGGTATTAAGCGCTTATGCAGATTCCACCCCAGTTGCTGACTCCAGATGCAAACACAATTACCTGTGTGCTTCTGTGTACATTTTGCTTTAGGTGTGCTATTTCTTAAGCCCTTATTCATCCACTTATTCAACTTCTTCCCCCTTTCTGAAAATCATTTTTTGCTTCACCCCATTAGATTGGAAATTACTCGAGATCAAGGATCATCTCTTTTTAGTCATTTGCTCTCTCCCAAGCTCTTAGTAAAGTACTTTGTAGACAGTTGCAGCGTGGCTCAGTGGAAAGAGCCCAGGCTTAGGAGCCAGAGGTCATGGGTTTGAATCTCGGCTCTGCCACTCATCAGCTTTGTGACCATGGGCAAGTCACTTAACTTCTCTGTGCCTCAGTTACCTGATCTGTAAAATGGGGATTAACTGTGAGCCTCGAGTGGGACAACCTGATTACCCTGTATCTACCCCAGCGCTTAGAACAGTGCTTGCACATAGTAAGCACTAAACAAATACCAACATTAATCGGCACCCGATAAATGCTATTAAATGATCGATAGATAATAATTATGGTAATAAGCACTGGGGTAGATACGAATTAATCGGTTAGACCCATATGGTGCTCACAGTCTAAGTAGGAGGAAGAACTGGTATTTTGATATTGTGTTTTGTTTTTATGTTCCTTGCTAATACTTTGGAGGAGAAAAATCAGACACTATGTCACTGTGGTATCCTTAAGGAAATTTCTGGGTCATTGTTCAAAATGCTACTGTATTGGCTTGAAATTATAATGCCGCTTCCCAAAATGTTCACATAAATCCCTGGAAGAGTTCATGTTCAGAAGACAGTAAACTGATCCATTACAAATTAGTGGGCTGTTAGTGGCCTGACCTGGCCCCTGCATTCTATGAATTTCAACCTTCTCCATGTTGAATCCAAAATACGTGAACAGATTGAGAAAGTTTGTTCTGAAACTGCAGCTTTTGGGTCTACCTAATAATAATAATCATTAATAATAATAATAATTATGTTATTTGTTAAGCACTTGCTATATGCCAGAGACTGTTCTAAGTGCTAGATCTATTGTACTCTCCCAAAGGCTGAATACACTGCTTTGCACAGAGTAATTGTTCAGAAGGTATCATTGGCTGATGGATTGACTGATTGGGACTACTGTCTGAATCGAACAAGCTCCTAAGATTAACGGAGGTGGCACCCTCTAAGTAAAACAACATTTGAAAACCACAGCCCCAGAAATCCTGGCTTCAGCTTATCTTCCTCCGTGACACAGAACATTTCAGTATCCCTCTCTCCTACACCTAACCTTTCCTTTACCCCAAGGACAGTACCTTTATTTCAGGGCGGCTGGGGGCTGGATGCCTGTCCAGAAGCCATACAAACTGGTCATGGAGCATGGGAGGACTGGTGGTATTGTGAAAAAGCCTGAAACCATTCCTGCCCACATTATACTGATCAGCCAGTTCATCAGTGATATTCATGGAGTGCTTACACGGTGCAGAGAGTATTGGAAGTTGGGAGAATGCAAATAGGATAAGTAGAAACTATCCCTGTCTACAAGGAGTTTACAACCTTATGATACTGAGTATTAGGCTTTACCCAAGAAGCTTCAGTCAGATCCAGATTTTCCTGTCCGGATCATCGTAGAACACACTAGCCCAACTGCTCTGTGAGATTCAAGGTTCGAAACACTCAGGAAGCACCAAGGACACTTAGGAAATAATGTTTTCATTTCAGGGAGTTATTTCATTATTACTTACAAATAAAACTCTGGTGGAACATTCCCTGATCAGTGGGGTTTTGGCATTCTTCTCAGGATGAATGGAAAATAGGTCCTATGTCTTGGTAGAAATAACATTCTGCAGTAGAGTTGCAGAGAGGATTTATATTTGAGCAGAGAGATGCCTTGTCATTGTTTATTTTGGCTGCTAGAATTTCTTACCCATTTATTGTTCTGAAACCCAGTGTATTCCAGGAAAAGGCAGGGTAATTAATTCCTATTAGCCGTGATTAATTCCAGCAAACCCTTGAACTTTTGCAGTCTCTGTTTGAGAAGTCATTGTGAAAACCTACCATTCATTATTATTATCATTATTATTATTACTATTATTATTAGAATACAGTGGTTGCTTTCTAGCTTTTCCCAAAGAGCCCAGATATAAAGAATAAATATGAAGTAAATATGAAGTTGCCATAAGATCCTAGGAATTCCCGAAGCAGGTCTGCACAAGTGAGCCATGGCTTCGTCTGGCGCATCCAACTTGGAAGAGAGAGTTGGTGATCACCTTGAGAGATGAAAAGTCAATTATCCCACCTGATAGTTTCCTAATAAAGCAGTGCTTTGTGATGGTCCATTCATGAGCTGTTGTTTGTTACTTTCAATAGACACGGAAAAAGAAAAGCGCTTATTTCAAAGAAGAGATATGTCCCTCCCAAGAGTTTGAGCTCAAATGCTCTCTGAGGAGAGTCGACAGATTGTTGCTGCCTGGCCTGCAGCTTGAGGCTTCTGGTTGCCAGGCAACCAGGCCAACTGCAGGGAGAGCCAGGCCTCTTGTTCGCTCTGCAACATGAACTCAGAGGGTGTGAGAATGGCCTCCGCCCACAAACCCAGATTTAGAGGGGACTTTTCCTGAGACTTTTCCAGAGGTTTAAAGTTAAATCTGTGATGGCCCTGTGGTAATGAAAAGGAATGGGGCATCAAAATTCAAAGTGCTGCAATTTTTCATTAAGCTCTAAACATCCTCTGCTCTTTAACAGACTAATTTTTCCTTGTTTGTTTTGGTTCAAAGAGTCATATTTCTATTACTGGGCTAGATTCAAGGACTAAGAAGGTCCAGTGTGACTAGAGGGTGGCCAGTGGTAGACTTCACCAATCCCAGATAAGGAGAAGCCTGTGGCATAACACACCTTTTACTGGATACGTGTTTAACAACTTGATGATGTCATAGGCAGCATTTTGCACACATCCAGCCTGAATTTCCCCGTGAACTCTCATGCCGTATTGGAACCTTTGGAAATCAGTAGGAGGAACTGTGATGAAGAGAGGCTTGGCATTTAAAAGTTGAGCACCAAAGTATCCATTTTGGTACTGATCTCAGGCAGAGGACAAGCCAGCTGAAAATTGGACTGTCCAGTATAAACCTGGACAGATGGCCACCTTAGGTGAGGCTATGCTCTTGAGTGTGGGGCTAGGCTCATGAGTCCCACTCAGGCCGAGACTGCATCAGAATGGCACCTTCCTTCACCAACTCTGCAGTACCACCCTGGCTCTGGGTTTTCCCTGCAGACTTCTGGTGCTATGCAAGTGTTGCTCTGAGATATGAAAGGCTCTGAATTACCAACGCTGTGACCCAGGTCCTGGTTTCTGGTTTTCCTACTTGGTTAGATTGCTGGTCATACACTTCACAGCAGGGTGATGTCGTGTGCTAAACTCATACCACATACCACTCTCCAGGTAGCTCTGGCTGGATGACAAGAGCCTTTTTTTCTCTTTACTGACACCGAAGATGGTTTAGACCATTTATCCCTAGACTTTAAATGTGTATGTTTGGCAATTTTTTTCTTAAGGTATTTTTAAAGCACTTACTATGTGTCAAGAATTGTTCTAAATGCTGGGGTAGATACAAGTTAATCTGGTCGCACACAATCCCTCTCCCACATGGGGTTATGGTCTGAATAGGAAGGAGAACAGGTATTGAATCCCCATTTTATGGTTGAGGAAACTGAGGTACAGAGAAGTTAAGTGACCTGCCTAAGCTCACATAGTAGGCAAGTGGCAGAGCCAGGATTAGAACCCAAGTTGCCTGACTCCCAGGCCGTACTCCTTTTTATGGACAAATTTCTGCATGATTGGTTTTTTAGTCCACATTTTAAAGAAGTATTTTTAGTATTTAATCCAGATAATGAATTGTGGCTAATCTAGCTAGGCAATTTTCTCTGTAAACCTATTATAGCTGATCTGCGGTGATAGGAATATTTTATATCATTTATGGAAACAGAAGTCCCAAATATAAACAATTTCAATGGCTTTATTTTATCTAACCACATTTTCCTTCCAGATTCCATTGCCAGATTCCTTAAATAGAGAAGACAGAAAAGGCAGCCATTCATCCAGAAATAAAATACATGAAGGTCAAATTACTACCACACAGTGATTCCATGACCCATTAAAAGTCAAATATCATTCTTAATAAAGATTTGTGATAAACTGATCATGCGGTCATGCAACAGTGACTTCCACAGCCATGATTTATTCCTCATTTTTCTCTGAGGCAGGGAACTGTCTCTTTGTTCACAGAATGCTCATCTTGGGGACAGAAGTATGACATAGTGGATAGGTCATGGGCCTGAGAGTTAGATGGTCATGGTTCTAATCCCAGCTCCACCACTTGTCTGCTGTGTGATCTTGGACAAGTAACTTTACTACCCTGAGCCTCAGTTAGCTCATCTGTAAATTGGGGATTGATACTGCAAACCCCATGGGGACAAGGGATGGTGTCCAGCCTGATTTGCTTATATCCACCCTATGTTTAGTACAGTGCCTGACATAGTAAGCGCTAAACAAGTACCATCATTATTAAAGGTGAAAAAGGGAGGAGCATGAGTTGTTCTTTCCCTTCTGCCTTTAAATGCACTCAGCTCTTCTCTGGATCCCATGGCACCTTCCAGCCAACAACCCCACCCCCTTTACCATTCCTGTTCCAAATCCCTGGACATGCTTTATACAACGTAGAACTCTTACCCTCACTTCCTTTCCTCCAAGTCTCTTCTTGATGCAGTAGTCAGGTTTTCCACTGAGACCTTAACTCACCATATGACCTTGGATCACATAGGGACGTATGGTAATCTTTAGTTCTTAACGTATACAGGAACACCCTTGGTTACATCCACCCCACAGTATTAACAATCAGAAGATACATCATGCAGTAATTGTTGACATACCCCAATAATATTGAATCACAGCTGGTAACTGAATCCATCTTCTCCTTTCTCCCTCCATTCAGTTTTTTTAATCCCACTACAGACCTCAGACCACTTTTCTCTCCTGCATCTCCTCAATCGTGCTCCACCATATTTTTTTTTAATCGAGTGAACCCCCAAAGGCCTGCTCAAGCCCCATGCCACTGCTTATAGTAGGAGGGGCAGGAAAATGTTACTAGTGTTCATCTTGGATCCCCACAATAGTCAGATGCCTGGGTCCTGCTCTGTCTCATCACCCTGAGCAGCAGAGAGCTGGCTCTGTTTTACCCAGCCATTTCCCCCCTCACCGCTTTTTGTCATCTTCCAGCCCAGAATCCAGCCTCCAAGCAGCCACTCTCTGCTGTCTTGTTTTCTATATCCCCTAGGATCTCCAAGGATTAGTAGATCTGACTGACATCCCTTGCTCCCTTTGTCCCCTTCCCTCTCCTGTCTCTACAGCAATTGCCAGAGCCTCCATGGTCACTGGGCTTTGTCCCTCTTCTGAGGAGGGAACAGAGAGGCAATTGTGCTTCTTATGCCAAAGAAGATGGGAGTGCTCAGAGAGAAGTGAGAGCAGCTCAGTGACTTGGGATGGGAGGGTGCAGCCAGAGTGAAGTAGGTGTGGGAAGAGTAGCCCAGGAAGACAACTTCTTGGAAATTGGAGCTGGGTCATGATGCATCTGGGGATTAGAGATTGGAGCCAACAGAGAGCAGCAAGAAATGTGATAGATGGGTCAAACTCAGCTTATCCCTGTCATCTGGAACCGGGAGGTGGGTCAGCAGCCATGTCTTGGTTGGAGACTACACAAGTCCTGGTTTTTCTCGAAAGCAAACAAAATCCTGGGTGGACATAAGGGGAGCTGGAGACATGGGGGTGGATGGAACCATGTATGTGACACAAAGGGCAGACAAGATCCTAGAAATAGTGGAGAGTGAGGATCAGAGAAGGTGGATGGTAGGCAGTGATCAGAGTCAGTACTGGTTCTGAAATTGCCCCTAACTAATCGCTACATTCAGTCTCCACAGGCCCTGGGGTTTGCCCCTTTACTGGAGGGAAAGCAGACAAGTAGTCATGTTTCATATGCCAAAGAAGGTGGGAGCACTCAGAGAGCAATGAGAGGAGTTCAGTGGCTTGGGATGGGGGCAAGGTGAAATCAATGTAGACTATGGGCTTGTGAGGCAAGGAAACACTAATAATAACAATATCATTATTTTCTACATTGGTGGTGTTTTCTACAATGATGGGAAATACAAGGGGATAGCAGGGTATGGGTGGGAGGGTGAGGAGTTCTGTTTTGGACAGGTTTGAGGTTTTGTCAGGACATCCCTGTCAAGATTTTCTCCTCCTGAAAGCAGGAGGAGACTGAGGAGAAGGGAAGAGGTGAGGATTAGAGAGGTCGATTTGGGAATCATCCACATAAAGATGGTAGTTGAAACCTTGGGAGTAAATGAGTGATGCAAGGGAGCAGATGGAGAATAAAAAGGGACCCAAAACTGAGCCTGGAGCAACCCCCACAGTTAGAAGGTGGGAGGCAGAGGAGGAGTCTGCCAAAGAGACTGAAAATAAGTGGCCAGACAGATGAAGAGAACTCTTCTGCTGTTCTCTCTCAAGCACTTAGTACAGTCCCTTGCAAATAGTAAGGGCTCATTAAATACAATTGATTGAGAGATTCACTAGGAGATAATAGTGTCAAAGAAGCCAAGGAGATAATATTTCAAGGAGATTAAAAAAAATGTTGGCATTTGTTAAGCACTTACTATGTGCAGAGCACTGTTCTAAGCGCTGGGCTAGACACAGGGGAATCAGGTTGTCCCACATGGGGCTCACAGTCTTAATCCCCATTTTACAGATGAGGTAACTGAGGCACAGAGAAGTTAAGTGACTTGCCCACAGTCACACAGCTGACAAGTGGCAGAGCTGGGATTCGAACTCATGACCTCTGACTCCAAAGCCCGTGCTCTTTCCACTGAGCCATGCTGCTTCTGATTAAGACTGTGAGTCCCATGTGGGAAAGAGACTGTGTCCAATCTGACAACGTTCTATCTATTCCAGCCTTTAGTACAGCACACAGTAAATGCTTAATAAATACCATTTATGGAGGGAAGCAGCATGGCCTAGTGGATAAAGCTCAGGCCTGGGAGTCAGAAGGACCTGGGTTCTAATTCTGCCTCCACCTCATGTCTGCTGTTTGACCTTGGGCAAGTCAGTTCTCTTCTCTGTGCCTCAATTATCTAATCCGAAAAATGGGGATTAAGATTGTGAGACCTGTGTGGAACAGGGATTGTGTCCAACCTGATTATCTTGTATCTACCCCAGTGTTTAGTACACTGCTTGGTACATAGTAAGTGCTTAGCAAATACTGCAATTATCATTATTATTAAGAGAAGCGGCATGGTGAGGGCACCATAGACATCCTGTAAATTCTACTTTCACAACATAATACTACTAATAATAATGATAATAATAGTAATGGTATTTGTTAAGCAATTATTATTATTATGAAATCCTAAGGTCACACAACAGACAAGTGGCAGAGCTGGAATTAGAACTCACATCTTTTGACTCCCAAGCCCATGCTTTTTCCACTAAACCACACCACTTCTCTTATGGTCATTATGGGCAATAGATAGGGGCAGGGGTGCAGGGGGTTTGAGTTGGGAGTAAAACATCTGAAACAACTAGTAAGGGCAGTGGACATATGAGTAATGTCATGGGCCAGAGAAGAGGGCAGAATTAATGCAGGTGAGGATTAATTTGAGATGGACAAGGTCAGCTTGATATCTGGAGTTCCTCCAGCAGTATTCCACAGCTTATGCACAGAAGGAGAGGAAGCAGGCTGTGGAGTTGATCCAGCACTGTAGGTTAGTGATATGAATTCAGCAAAGGGATAGGGTAGCAAGTGAGTTGAGTTCAGGAGAGAGGGCAGTGCTAAAGTCCCAATTTGTGGGTCAAGGAAAGTTAGTTTGAGTATGGAGAGTGTATGGAGTCTGATGACTTGAGAAAATTGGTGCGGGTCAAAAGGTCAGCGGTCTCTTTGGGGGAACAGGACACATCTGTGGGGACACGGTGTGGGAGAGAAGGCAGGTCAGGAGGTTGTGTTCAGATAAAGGGATTTCAGAATTGGTGAGGGTAATAATAATAGTAATTATGGTATTTGTTTTGTTAAGTGCTTACTGTGTACCAGACACTGTACTAAGCACTGGGGTGGATACAAGTAAATTGGGTTGGACACAGTCCGTGTCCCATATGGAGCTCACAATCTCAATCCCAATTTCACAGATGAGGTAACTGAGGTACAGAGAAGTGAAATGATTTGCCCACGGCCCCACAGCAGACAAGTAGCAGAGCTGAGATGAGAACCCATAACCTTCTGACTCCTAGGCCCAGGCTCTATCCACTAAGCCAAGGTAGAGATTGTACAATGAGTAGAGAGGATGAGATCAAGGCTATGTCCAGGTTGGTGAGTGGGTGAGGTGGAGTGGAGCAGGAGGTCGTGGAGTTGAGTGATAGGAAGTGGGCACCAGAAATATCATCAAGAATGTCAACGTGGACATTGAAGTCCCAAAGATCCATGTAGGGATAGAGAAAGGTACAAGAAATGTGAGAAAAGGATCAAAATTGTTTAGAAAGTTGGAGGTGGAGCCTGGGAGACAATATGACCGTTTACTGTGGTCAGAAGATTGTACTAAGTACTTGGGAGAGTATGCTATAACAATAAACACACATTCCCTGCCCACAGTGAGCTTCTAGTCTAAAGGTCCAATGGCTTCTGCGGTGCTGGGGGAGGGGGAGGACATGCAGAGGCTACAGGGGATCACCTTGGCTAGCGACAGAGTGACAGTCCCTGCCCACAACAAGCTCACAGTCTAGAGGTGGGGGAGACAGGCAACAATACAAATAAACAGATATCGATAGAAATAAATAAAATGACAGATATATACTAATCCTGTCTCCTCCACTTGTCAGTTGTGTGACTTCAGGCAAGTCACTTAACTTCTCTGTGCCTCAGTTACCTCATCTGTAAAATGGGGATTAAGACTGTGAGCCCCAGGGGGTTCAACCTGATTACAATGTATCTTTGCTAGTACTTAGAACAGTGCTTGGCACATAGTAAGCACTTAACAAATACCATTATTATTATTACTGTTGTTAGATGACTGTGACTAGTAACTGGAGTGGGTGGTGGATGATATGTGCTTTAAAGGAAGGGAAAGAGAGGATGGGGGAGGTTGAATGATGTGAATGTCGCATTGGGGAGTGAGAAGAAAGCCAATTCCAACCCCTTTCCCAGTTAGTCTTGTGGAGGGGTAGAAGATGTAGCCCCCTCTAGAGAATGTGGCAGGGGAGATAGTGTCATCTTGGGAGAACTAAATTTCAGTGATGGCGAGGAAGAGCAGTGACTGGGTCAGGAATAGGACAAGGATGAATGGAGGCTTTTCCAGAATGGAGCAGGTTCCACAGACCACACGTGGCTGAGACTTGGGTTGGGGGTAGAGGGGCTGCAGTGAGGGTTGGGGAAGGGTTGAATGGGAGTTAGCTGATGGAAAAGCTAGCATGGGATGTGTGAGGCTGCTCTAGGAAGGAACAACAGGGAATGGAGCTGGGACACCATAAAGAGTGGGAGAGGGGTTAAGTGATGGAGGGGAGGGAAAAAGTGTGCTGAGAAGGAAGGCCAGGGACAGGCTCATTAGAGGTACAAGATTGAGGGTTATAGAAGTTTAGAACTTTAAGGTTTATAAGTGAGGTTGTCAGCAGCAGTAACTGTTTAATCTGTGGTTCCCTTCAATAATTGCCGAATTGAATGTGAGTCCTTGGATCCTTGAGAGTGAATAGTGAATGTTTAGGGGTAAATAGAGGTCTGAGTTTATGAGAAGGCAGGCAGCTGTTGATATGCAAAAAAAGACAGGTCAGTGTCACCAGAGTTCCAGACAACCACACCTGTTCTGTGTTTTCCACCTTGGATTCAGGCCAGGCTACAGGGAGAGAGAAGATAAAGAAATGTCCACTTCTAGACCGCAGCGGTTCAGGAGTGATATTTATGTGGCCAGGCGGGCATAGGCATTGGTTCAGATGTTTGATTAGAGGAACAGGACTGGGCCGACTGAGGCACTTCATCAGAGAAAGATCTCTCTGTCCTTGGGCAGCTGTCTCTTCTGGATGATGTTTGATATCCTGGGCTAGCTGATCCACCTCAACAGAGGGCGAGCTAAGTGACTTTGGACAGCTCTCTGTTTTGGACGATGTGGCCGGCTGAGGCAGCCCAGTAAAGAGAGATCTCAGTGTCCTTGGGCAGCTCTTTACCTTTCCTCGGTAGCTATGATAATAAATATGGAGCTTGTGAATCTTTTTGCATGAAATTTGACACTGTGTTCCTTCACTTTTAAAATTCATTTTTTGAGGAAAGGGAAATACTGGCAGTGGTCAACATGGCCTTGATCATGTAGGCCAACCCCTGCTCATTTATCTTATAGTCAAGGTCATAGGCAGGAAGAAGACCCTGAAGTTTATACTTGATAAGATGAAAAAAACCGGATTGCCCAGGTCATCTTCCTAGAGAAACGCTCTGGGCATGTCACTCCCTTCCTCAAAAACCTCCAGTGGTTGCCTATCAACTTCCGCACGAAACAAAAACTCCTTACTCTTGGCTTCAGAGCTCTCCATCACCTTACCCCCTCCTAACTCACCTCCCTCTCTTTCTACCGCCCACCCCATACACTCCACTCCTCTGCCTCTCACCTCCTCACTGTCCCCCATTCCCGCCTATCCCACCATCAACCCCAGGCCCACATCCTACCGCTGTCTTGGAATTCCCTCCCTCCTCACGTCCACCAAACTAACTCTCTTCCCCACTTCAAAGCCCTACTAAGAGCTCACCTCCTCCAAGAGGCCTTCCCAGACTGAGCCCCCCCTTTCCCTCTGCTCCCCCTCCCCTCCCCACATCACCCTTCTGATCCTCCCCCTTCCCTCTTCCCCTCCCCTCAGCTCCTTTGTATGTATTATTTATTACCCTATTTATTTTATTAATGAAGTGTACATCCCCTTGATTCTATTTATCTTGATAATGTTGTCTTGTTTTCGTTTTTGAATGAAAAACCGTGATGAAAAGGGATCATTTTTCATTCATTCATTCATTCATTCATTCATTCATTCAATCGTATTTATTGAGCCCTTACTAAATGCAGAGCAGTGCACTAGAGGGAAGCTGATACCAGTTTCTGGGGCAGTGTGGCTCGTTCACAGAGCATGCCAGGGGCCGACGAGAGTTCCTCAGCTACAGTGGACTCAGAGGCTGAGTGTGCACAGAGAGGCAGGGCTGAAGTTTACCTCATGTTTAAGAGGAGAAGATGATCTGAAGAGGCACTGCAGCACCTTTCATCTCTGGCCCGGTGCACACAGAACATCCCGGCAGCAGGCAGAGAGTTTAGTTTAGTGTTCGGCATACCATATGTGTTCAATAAATGCCATTGATTGATCAACCGATGGATGAGCGCAGTGCTAAGGGTGCACAGATCACATATGTCACTCAGATAGGATGCAGAAGAGCTGTGTTCAAAGCACGGTATTAAGTGCTAAGGAAGAATATGATAAAAGATGAACAAGATAGGGTCCCTGTCCCTCAAAGTAGAAGTGGGAGGACTGTCTGGGAGGTTGGTGAAAGGTGCATGAGGAAGGCTTGAATACAAGGCTTAGAGAAGCAGCATGGCTCAGTGGAAAGAGCGTGGGCTTGGGAGTCAGAGGTCATGGGTTCTAATCCCGGCTCCGCTGCTAGTCACTTGTGTGACCTTGGGCAAGTCACTTAACTTCTCTGTGCCTCAGTTACCTCATCTGTCAAATGGGGATTAAAACCGTGAGTCCCACGTGGGACAACCTGATCACCTTGTATTCCCCCAGCGCTTAGAACAGTGTTTTTGCACATAGTAAGCGCTTAACAAATGTCACAATTTATTTATTTTTATTTTACACAGAATACAGTAATAGTAATCCTCGTATTTGTTAAATGTGTCAAATGCCAGATAATCAGATCCAAATGACAAGAATAGCCACAGCCCAGTCCTTCCCAGCACTGTATATTTTGAGGAGGTGATGCTGCCATTTCGTGAGCTTCTCCTAATCCTGCAGAGACCCAGGATGACACAGAGGGAAGGAGGAAGGGCAGGTGCCTCAGGTTGCTGGCCTTGTTGGTCGGCGATCTGGTGGCGTGTCAGATCTGAGGCCAAAGGCTGTCCTGGCTGGAATCCTTCCTTGCCCTTCTTTGGCAAGACAGGTTAGGAGCAAACCCTTGGGATGACCTGGTAGAGGACAGGGGAGGAGTAGGGGGGGAAGTGTGGTGCATCAGATCCCTGACATCATGGCTCAAAGATCCACTCACTGGGCTGGGAGGCCCAGGGCCATGTGCAGCCCCGGCTGGGGTCCTTCCCATCCTGCTCTTGTTGCAGTGAGACAGGGTACGAGCAGAACCACAAAGTGTAGCCGAGGATGGAGGATGGCTCGGGAGGCTTGACCAACTCTGGTCATGGGCCCTTCCAAGCCCTTATATAGTTTTCTTCACACTGAGAGAATCCAATTAATTAATAGTATTGATTGATTATAGTTAATCAGTCCAAGATATGCAAGGAATATGTAGGATATTCAACAGGATGTCAACAGGATTAGAGCTTTACAGTGAAAGAGGAGTGGGAAATGAAATAAATGAAATAAAATTGGTTCCACAATAAAAGTTGGGAGTCTTGAAAAGAGTAAGTTATCAAAGGGTAAGTACATGTTGGATCTCTGCATTTTTGAAAAGAAATGCTGACGGGGAAGACCAATGATTTCGTTTACCAATGATTTTGTTTACCAGTGAGAAAACTGTAGCAGAAATACACGAAATGAATGCAGTCTTGAGTTTTCATGAGCTAATTCTGCATTTTTAGTCAGTCATATTTAGAGAGTTCTTGATGAGTGTATAGCACTACACTTGGAAAAGTACAGCATAACAGAATTGGAATACTCTCGAATGCCCACAGTGAGCTTACAGTCGAGACGGCTGTTTGTCTTCACTTCTCTATGGGTCTGCTCCCTAGTCATCCTTGATTGAATAACTGACCAAAAACAATTCATGGTCCACAGATGGCTGAGAAATAGTGGCCTATTTGTGGAGGCACACATCTGGCTCTCCCTGCTAATAGAATAGTTTGCTTTGATTGGTACAGAGTCAGAAAAGTATCTTGAGCTTGTTTTGGATATGTCTATGGCATCACTATTCATTCATTCATTCATTCATTCATTCATTCATTCATTCATTCAATAATATTTATTGAGCGCTTACTATAAGCAGAGCACTGTACTAAGCACTTGGAGTATACAATTCAGCAACAGATAGGGACAATCCCTGCCCAGTGACAGGCTTACGGTCTAATCAGGGGAGACAGATGGACAAAAACAAGACAACATAATCACGATAAATAGAATCAAGGGGATGTACAACTCATTGACGAAATAAATAGGGTAATAAAAATGTATACAAATGAGCACAGTGCTGAGGGGAGGGGAAGGGAGCGGGGAGGAGCAGAGGGAAAGGGGGCTTAGCTGAGGGGAAGTGAAGGGGAAGGGAGCAGAGGGTGGAGACGGAGCAGAGAGAAAGCAGAGGGAGAAGGGGAAGCTCAGTCTAGGAAGGCTTCTTGGAGGAGGTGAGCTCTCAGTAGGGCTTTGAAGTGGGGAAGAGAGGTAGTTTGGCGGAGGTGAGGAGGGAGCGCATTCCAGGACAGTGGTAGGCCATGGGCCAGAGGTCAATGGCAAGATAGGCATGAACAGGGGACAGTGAGGAGGTGAGTGGCAGAGAAGTGGAGCGTGCGGGGTGGGTGGTAGAAAGAGAGAAGGGAGGAGAGGTAGGAGGGGGCAAGGTGATGGAGACCCTTGAAGCCCAGAGTGAGAAGCTTTTGTTTTGTGCGGAGGTTGATAGGCAATCACTGGAGGTTTTTAAGGAGGGGAGTGACGTGCCCAGAGCGTTTCTGCAGGAAGATGATCCGGGCAGTGGAATGAAGAATAGACTGGAGTGGGGAGAGACAGGAGGAAGGGAAGTCAGAGAGAAGGCTGACACAATAATCCAGTTGGGATATTATGAGAAATTGTACCAGCACGATAGCCATTTGGATGGAGAGGAAAGGGTGGATCTTGGCGATATTGTAAAGGTGAGATCGGCAAGCATTGGTGACAGATTGGATGTGTGGGATGAATGAGAGAGCTGAATCAAGTATGACACCAAGGTTGCAGGCTTGAGAGAAGGGAAGGATGGTCGTGCCATCCACCGTGACAGGGAAGTCAGGAAGAATGCAGGGTTTGGGAGGGAAGATAAGGAGCTCAGTTTTGGACATGTTGAGTTTTAGGTGGCGGGCAGATGTCCTGGAGGCAGGAGGAGATACGAGCCTGACGGAAGTGGGAGAGAACAGGGGAGGAGATGTAGATTTGGGTGTCATCGGTGTAGAGATGATAGTTGAAGCCGTGGGAGCAAATGAGCTCACCAAGGGAGTGAGTGTAGATGGAGAACAGAAGAGGGCCAAGAACTGACCCTTGAAGAACCGCTACTGTTAGAGGATGGGAGGGAGAGGAGGAGCCTGCGAAGGAGACCGAGAATGAACGGCCAGAAAGAAAAGAGGAGAACCAGGAGAGGACAGAATCCGTGAAGCCAAGGTGAGATAAGGTGTGGAGAAGGGGATGGTCAACAGCGTCAAAGGCAGCTGAGAGGTCGAGGAGGATTAGGATAGAGTAGGAGCCATTGGATTTGGCAAAAAGGAGGTCAAGGGTGACCTTAGAGAGAGCAATCTCGGTAGAGTGGAGGGGACGGAAGCCAGATTGGAGGGGGTCCAGGAAAGAGTTGGAGTTGAGGAATTCAAGGCAGCGAGTGTAGACAACTCATTCTAGGAGTTTGGGAAGGAAGGGTGTTAATCTATGTCCTGGCTGCTGGATATTTTCCTAGAAGAGAATAAGACACAATGCTATTTATTCCAGTTCTTGGGCCATATGCAATCAGAACCATACCAAAGAGGATAGCATAGTGCAAAGAGCACAGGCCTTAGAGTCTGAGGGCCTGTGGCTTAATCCTGGCTCTGCCACTTGACTGCTTTGTGACCTTGGACAAGTCACTTTACTTCTCTGTGTGTCAGTTTTCTCACTGTTGTAATGAGGATTCAATGCCCGTTCTCCCTTCCTTTTAGACTGTGAGTCCCACTTAATAATAGTAATAATAATAGTGACGGCATTTGTTAAGCACTTTACTATGTGCAAAACACTGTCTCATCTGATCCAGCACTTAGAACAGTGCTTGGCACATTGTAAGTGCTTAACAAATGCCATCATCAATATCATCTTGTATCTGTTTCAGAGCTTACTATTTAGTGCTGGGCACACAGTAAGCACTTACCAAATACCCTAGTCATTGTTATTATTATTATTATTATCATCATCATCAAAACATGAGGAACTATGTAGGACCACACCTACAGATCTGAGTTGGCAATGAAAAAATTAATTTGAGCTTAAGTGAGGTCATCTTAAGTGAGCTGTGTGACCTTGGGCAAGTCACTTAACCTCTCTGTGCCTCAGTTCCCTCATCTGTAAAATGGGGATGAAATCTGTGAGCCCTACGTGGGACAACCTGATTGCCTTGTATCTACCCCAGCGCTTATAACAGTGCTTAGCACATAGTAAGCACTTAACAAATACCAACATTATTATTATTATCTGGTCATCTGTTTGCCTTGAAATCACTTCTTAGAATTTCAGCTGTAGGAAACAGTTCGATACTTATACGCCCTTAAAATTGCTGCTGGAATTCATATCCATATTTGCTTGGGACCAGAAATCATTTTAAATGTAACTTTTTCAGTGGAAAAGTTGCTTTTGGCATGATTATACATGAGACAAGCATAATTTTAAATACCAATCCAACTTCACTGTCATTAACAACAGCATTAACTAATTGCATTCTGTGCAGAACATTATTCATTCACTCATTCATTCATATTTATTGAGTGTTGACTGTGTGCAGAGCACTGTACTAAGTGCTTGGAAAGTACAGTGCGGCAATAAAGAGAGACAATCCCTGCCCAGAACAAGCTTACAGTCTTTGTGGGAAGGGGGAAGACAGACATCAAAACAAGTAAACAGGCATCAATATAAATAAGTAGAATTATAGATTTGTACCTATATCAGTCATTTGGGACTATACACTGAAATTCCAAAAAGAACTTGCCTCCAAGAAACTTAAAGCCTAATGTGGGAGACAAGAGGCCAACATTTTCCAAATATATAATAGGAAATATAGCAAGAACCTAGTTATGTTGAAAAAACAAAAGCCATTAAATAACTTGTTGATTAAGTGAGTTGATAATGAACAGGAAACAAATATACCCAGGTATTAAGGTGATTGATGGGGTAGCATGATCAGGTAAGGTGGAAAATTAATCAACTTGTAGTATATGGGATTTTGGAAAGGATTTGAAGATGGCGAGGGTCGTGGTGAATTGGATGGGGAAGGTATTCCTTGATCAAGGAAGGATGTGAGTATGGGGTAGGGGATAGGAGACTGGCGTGTTGCCTTGAAGTGTAATAGGTTAGCTTTGAAGGAGCAAAAGGTGTGATCTGGAGTATAGAAGGAGAAGAGAGTGAATAGTAAAGAGAAAAAGCATGAGCTGGAGTCTAGAAGGACAAGAGAGCAAATGGGTAAGAGAAAAGGCTCAATCTGGAGTCTAAGGGAGAAGAGAGTCAATAAATAAGAGGTATGCAGCTACTGGGAAGGCATTAATAGGGATTGCCACATGCAGGCAGGACAATGTTTTTGGAGTCATGAACCAATCAATCAGTGGTATTTATTGAGTGCTTACTAAGTGCAGAGCACTATACTAAGTGTTTGGGAGAGTAGGGTATAGCTGAATTAGCAGACATGTTCCCTGCCCATAACAATCTTACAGTCTTGAAGGGGTGACAGACATTATTATGAATGAATAGGGAATTGATAATGTATTATTTAAAGATATGCACATAAGTACTTGGGGATAGGGAGTGGGGCAAATATCACATGTTCAAAACAAACATCAAATCATCATACCAGAAGCAGTATGGCCTAGTGGATGGAGCAGGGGCATTCTGGATTCTACTCTCAGATCTGTCACCTGCCTGCTCTATGACCTTGGACAAGTCACTTAATTTCTCTGTACCTCAGTTACCTCATCTGTAAAATGGGGATTAAGACCATGATGTGGGACAGGGACTGTGTCCAACCTGATTTACTTGTATCCACTCTAGCTCTTAGTACTGTGCCTGGCACATTGTAAATGCCTAACAAATACCATTATTGTTATTATTTTTAACAGCAGTAGTAGTCAAAATAGCATTCTTGGAGTGCCCAGTGAGTGCAGTACCCTGTACTCAGTGACTGGGAAAATGTGACAGGTGTAAGAAACATTTTATATACCTATAGGAAGTTTGCACTCTAATGGGGTACACAGCTGTACAATATTTATCAGTAATTAGAATAAGTAATTGAGTAATGATAATCATGGAATTTAAGTGCTTACTCCACTGAAGCATGGTGCTAAACACTGGGATAGTACAAGTTAATCAGTATGGACACAGTCCTTATCAAACACCGGGTTCACAGTCTAAAGGAAAGGAAGAACAAGTATTTCATCTCCATCTTACAGATGAAGAAACTGAGGCAGAGAAGTGGCATGCCCACAATTTCACACCACAGGCAAGTGTCCAGGCATGTAAGCAGTAACTTGAGGGGAGCAGTCGGGGGGTACAGGGTCAAAGTTCCAGGGGTTTGCTGAGTTTCTGTGTGTGCGCGAGGGTGTGTGTGCGAGAGTACAGGAGGGAAGGAGAAGTGAAGGAGTCTTCAGTGATATGCACAACCACACACAGCCTCCACCTGCCATTCCTTATAATGAGAGTTCTCCCAAATCATACTCTTAGGGAGTGAGGGGACAAGAGGACATGGGACCCAGAAGAATCATCCCTGTCAGCCCTCCCTGGGAGAGCCCTGGAAGCCTCCAGGATGCAGCCAGTATATCCAGGGGTTGCTCAAGACACCGTCTTCTAGCAAAAAGAATATCTCGGCACCATCTCAACCTAAGACCTTTCAGTTCTTTAGGATTAGTTATAACAAAAGTATTATGAGCAAACATGATTATTGTCAGTTGGCCAACATGGCAAATTTCCTTACATAAGTAATGAATCTATCAAACATTTAAAAAAAACTAAGATTAAAGAGTTTAAAAAAATCCATTTCAGAACTTTGAAATCATATGCCTCTGTCACTTTGTCTTTTTTACAAAATCAGTGGAAATTCCTTTGACCTCTGTGTTCTCTAACTTTATGACTAAACATACTCCAAGATGAGGCTTAATTGTTCAATTATAGCTTTCTTCTGGAGGTCAAGAGGAAACTAAAGCCAAAAATCAAATTGAGCCTTTTAATCAAATTGACTTTAACTCACTTGAAAGCATCAAGGCTGACATTTAATCCACTTGCTTACTTTTGGGCTGAGAAATCACTCATTCAATCAATCAGTGGTATTTATTGAGCATTTACTGAGTGCAGAGCATTGTACTAAGTGCTTGGGAGAGTACAATGTTACAAAGTTGGGAGGTAAGTTCCCTGTCCACAGTGAGTGGGTTTATAGTCAAGAGTGGGAGAGAGACATTAAAATAAATTCCAGTTATGTACTTAACTGCTGTGAGGCAGATTGAATATCAAGTGCTAAGTGCTTGAGCTGTACAAATCCAAGTTCATGGTTGATGCAGAGTAAAGAGTGGGTTGGGGCAATGAAGATTGGTTGGGAAAGACCTTTTTGGGGAGATGTGATTTTAATAAGCCCCCTCTTCCTCAGCTCCCCCAGTTTCCCCTCCCTTCTGCGTCACCTTGACTTGCTCCCTTTGCTCTTCTGTCCTCCCACTTCCCCACAGCACATTGGGAAGCAGCATGGCTCCGTGGAAAGAGCCTGGGCTTCGGAGTCAGGGGTCATGGGTTCGACTCCCTGCTCTGCCACTTGTCAACTGTGTGACTGTGGGCAAGTCACTTAACTTCTCTATGCCTCAGTTACCTCATCTGTAAAATGGGGATTAACTGTGAGTCTCACGTGGGACAACCTGATGACCCTGTATCTCCCCCAGCGCTTAGAACAGTGCCCTGCACGTAGTAAGCGCTTGACAAATACCAACATTATTATATCTATGTAAATATCTGTAATTCCATTTATTTATTATTATTCATATTTATGTTGACGCCAGTTTACTTGTTTTGATATCTGTCTCCCCCTCTCCTCCCCGCAAACTGTAAACCCGCTTTGAGCAGGGATTGTCTCTCTTTATTGTTGCATTGGACTTTCTAAGCACTTAGTACAGTGGTTTGCATACAGTAAGTGCTCAATAAATATGATTGAATGAATGAATAATAAGGCTTTGAAGGCACATTTGGTATTCTCCCACCCTCGGCCCCCCAGAATATATGTACATATCCATAAATGATTTATATTAATGTCCATCTCCCCTACTAGGCTAACTCATTATAGGTGGGGAACATGTCTATCAAGTCTATTGTATTGTAATGATAATAGTAATGATGGTATTTGTAAAGCACTTACTGTGTGCCAAGCACTCTTCTAAGCACTGGGGTATATTCAAGGTAATTAGTTTGTCTCATGTGAGGCTCACAGTCTCATATTACATAGTCCCATATTACAGTTGAGGTAACTGTGGCACAGAGAAGTTAAGTGGCTTGCCCAAGGTCACACAGCAAGTGGCGGAGCTGGGATTAGAACCCTCATCCTCTGACTCCCAAGACTGTGCTCTTTCCATTAAGCCATGCTGCTTCCCATTGTAGTTTCCCAAGTGTTTAGTACAGTACTCTGCACACAGTAAGTGCTCAATAAATTCCATTAATTAATTGCTTGGGGAGAGTGGTGGTTTGTCATAAACAGAGGAGGAGGGAATACAAAACTAGAGGGAAGACATACTGTCACCGATTGCCCAGGGGCAGATTCTTGGATCAGCACAGCGAGAGAGAAAGACTGTGTCAAAAACCTGAGGCATACAAAATTTGTTTCATGTAACCAATCGAACTTCATTTTAGGGCGAATAAATGGATATCATTATTTTGGATGCAGTGACTTGAGCTTCCCTTTTGGGTGGAGTTCACTTATCCTCGCACGTGGGGAAGCACCTAGCTCCCGTCCATGAGTGCTTCCCAATCAGGAGGAATTTTCTTATGTGTTACACGCAGATGGCAATGCCCCAAACTCCTGCCCACAAACTCTCCATTAGACCCTAAAGTGTCCTGTGGTCCCTCACTTAGTGCACTGGTTCCAGCAACAGAGCGGGCATCCGGAGCTCCAGGTAGTGGCGATACATGAGGAGCTACTGCGAGTCCTGTTCTGCTGTGTGGAATTCCCAAGGCGGCAAGTATTTATTACCTGTTCTCTCCAAGCCCTTCAGGTTTCCGGTTTCCTCTTCCTCCCCTCCTCCTCCATAGTTTATGTGATGAGCATGGGAGTGAGGGAAACCTACCTCTGCTTTCCTAGCCTGGGAAGTCTAGTTGGGGCAGTACCACGGGAAGTCTAGTGATTTTGGTTTTGGTGTCCCGCCTGTGCTTCCCTGGCAACCACATTACTAGCTCAGGTAGTCACAGAAAACATTTTGACCTGAAGATGAAGGGTGCCTTGGTTCACCTTGGCACACATGGGTCGGTGAGGGTCAGTGAGACAGACAAAATTAAGCATGAAGGCTGGGTTGTAGTAAGAAATCAGCAAGGTAAGGTAAGGAGGTGAGCTGATTGAGTGTTTTAAAGCCAATGGTAAGGTGATTCTGTTTGTTGCAGAAGTGGATGGACAACCACTGGAGCTTTTTCCTCAACTAGAGTGATGTAAACTGAACTTTTTTGAGGGAAAATGATCCAGGAAGCAGAGTGAAGTAAGGACTACAGTGGGGAGAGACAAGAGGGAGAGAAGTCAGCAAGGAGACTGATGCAGTAACCAAGGTGGGATAGAATAAGTGCTTGGATCAGCAAAGTAGCAGTTTGGATGGAGAAGAAAGGGTGGATCTTAGCCATGTTGTGTAGGTAGAATTGACAGTATTTGGTGACAGATTGAATGTGTAGGTTGAATGAGAGAGATGAGTCATGCCAAGCCAAGTCAAGGTTTATGAGACAGGAAATATAGTGGTATTGTCTACAGTGGTGGGGAAGATCAGGAGGACAGGGCTTGGGGAGGAGTCAGTCAATCATATTTATTTACTGTTTGCAGAGCACTACACTAAGCGCTTGGCAGAGGACAGTATAACAGAGTCGGTAGTTGATAGTATCCTCAGAGGAGATTACCTCCCTCCTCGCAAGTGCCACCCCCTCCACCTGCGCCTCGGACCCCATTCCCTCTCACCTTATTAAAACCATCGCCCCTTCCCTCCTCCCTTCCTTAACTTCTATTTTTAACCACTCAATCTCCAATGGCTCCTTCCCCTCTGCCTTCAAACATGCCCACGTCTCCCCCATCCTAAAACAACCCGCTCTTGACCCCACTTCCCCCTCCAGTTATCGCCCTATCTCCCTACTACCCTTCCTTTCCAAAATCCTAGAACGAGTCATCTACAATCGATGCTTAGAATTCCTTAACTCCCATTCTCTCCTAGACCGCCTCCAATCTGGCTTCCGTCCCCTCCACTCTACCGAGACTGCTCTCTCTAAGGTCACCCATGACCTCCTTCTTGCCAAATCCAATGGCTCCTACTCCATTCTAATCCTCCTTGACCTCTCTGCTGCCTTTGACACTGTCGACCATCCCCTCCTCCTCCATACCTTATCTCACCTTGGCTTCACGGACTCCGTCCTCTCCTGGTTCTCCTCTTACCTCTCTGGCCGGTCATTCTCGGTCTCCTTCGCTGGTGCCTCCTCTCCCTCCCATACTTTAACTGTTGGAGTTCCTCAAGGGTCAGTTCTTGGCCCTCTTCTGTTCTCCATTTACACTCACTCCCTGGGTGAACTCATTCGCTCTCACGGCTTTGACTACCATCTCTACGCAGATGACACGCAAATCTACATCTCCGCCCCTGTCCTCTCCCCCTCCTTTCAGTCTCGCATCTCCTCCTGCCTCCGGGATGTCTCCACCTGGATGTCGGCCCGCCACCTAAAACTCAACATGAGCAAGACTGAGCTCCTCATCTTCCCTCCCAAACCCGGTCCTCTCCCAGACTTCCCTATCACCGTGGATGGCACGACCATCCTTCCCGTCTCTCAGGCCTGCAGTCTCGGTGTCATTCTTGACTCGTCTCTCTCGTTCACCCCACACATCCTATCCGTTACCAAGACCTGCCGGTTTCACCTTTACAATATCACCAAGATCCGCCCTTTCCTCTCCACCCAAACGGCTACCTTACTGCTACAGGCTCTCGTTATATCCCGGCTAGACTACTGGGTCAGCCTTCTCCTCTGATCTCCCTTCCTCCTCTCTCACCCCGCTCCAGTCTATTCTTCACTCCGCTGCCCGGCTCATCTTCCTGCAGAAACGATCTGGGCATGTCACTCCCCTTCTTAAACAACTCCAGTGGTTGCCTATCAACCTCCGCTCCAAACAAAAACTCCTCACTCTAGGCTTCAAGGCTCTCCATCACCTTGCCCCTTCCTACCTCTCCTCCCTTCTCTCTTTCTGTCGCCCACCCCGCACGCTCCGCTCCTCTGCTGCCCACCTCCTCACCGTCCCTCAATCTCACCTATCCCGCGTCGACCCCTGGTCCACGTCCTCCCGCGGTCCTGGAACGCCCTCCCTCCTCACCTCCGCCAAACTGATTCTCTTCCCCTCTTCAAAACCCTACTTAAAACTCACCTCCTCCAAGAGGCCTTCCCAGACTGACCTCCTCTTCTCCCTCTACTCCCTCTACCACCCCCCCTTCACCTCTCTGCAGCTTAACCCTCTTTTCCCCCCATTTCCCTCTGCTCCTCTTCCTCTCCCTCCCATCCCCTCAGCACTGTACTCGTCTGCTCAACTGTATATATTTATTAACCTATTTATTTTGTTAATGAAATGTACATCGCCTTGATTCTATTTAGTTGCCATTGTTTTTACAAGATGCTCTTCCCCTTGACTCTATTTATTGCCATTGTTCTTGTCTGTCCGTCTCCCCCGATTAGACTGTAAGCCCGTCAAACGGCAGGGACTGTCTCTATCTGTTGCTGACTTGTTCATTCCAAGCGCTTAGTACAGTGCTCTGCACATAGTAAGCGCTCAATAAATAATATCTAATGAATAGTAGGAAGGTGAGGACATGCTAAGTTTGATGTGTTGTGGGATATCTAAATAGAAATTTCCTGAAGGCAGGAGGAAATACAAGACTCCCAAGTAGGAGAGAGGTGACCCTAGAGAGGTAGATTTGGAAATTATCCACATAGACATGGCATTTGGAGCCATGGGAGGAATGAGTTCTCTAAGGGAGAACTTGCCTTGAGTGAGTCCCGTAGTCCAGAGGGTTTTTTGTTTTGTTTTGTTTTTTAGGTATTTGCTAAGCACTTACTATGTGTCAAACTGTTCTAAGTGATCCCTGTCCAAAAGGAGTTTAAAGACTATAGATATTACAGATTAAAGATATTGGATATAGTAGAGTATAAGGGTATTTACATATGCTGTGGGAATGGGGTGAGTAGCAAAGTGCTTCAGGGGTACAAGTGTATAGTTGATGGAGAGGGGAGGGTGGATGGGGTAATGGAGGCTTAGAGAAAGTCTCTTGGAGGAGATGTGATTTTAGGAAGATTTTGAAGGTGGAGAGAGTGGTAAGATGGAGTTCCAGGCTTGAGGGATGATATCGGCAAGTGGTTGGTGGTGATATAGACAAAACTGAGGTACAGAAAGTAGGTTAGCATTAAAGGAGTGGAGTGTGAGAACTGGATTGTAGTAAGAGATGAACAAGGTAGGCAAGGGAGAGCTGATTGAGTGTTTTATAACCGACGGAAATGAGTTTCTGTTTTTGATGTGTTGTTTTTAAGGAGTCGGGGGCAATGGACTGAATATTTTTTTAAAAGGCCGAGCTCAAGGCTGAAGCTGTGAGTTCTTTCCCAGATCTCCTCAGTCTCTGGCCAACCCTGCTCTTCAGCCTTTGGTTCCTGTGGTTTCACCTGAGATAAGGGCTTCTTTGATCCCTTGGAGCTAGCCAGCCTCCACCAGCCTGCTCTCTATTCCTGGCTCAGCATCCGACATGAAGTATCAGAGGTTTAGAACTGTGACTGCAGTCCTGAGGAGAACACAAGTCACACAATATTAATTCTTTTCAGATGCCCTTTCTAGAGTCCCCCCTTTCTCTGCCCTTGTTCTGTGATGATCTCCACAGCTGATGATCTCCACTGCCGTCCAAATGTTCAGGTTTCTTCTCCTTCTTTGGACAACTGCAGCCCCACAGTCCTATTCAGTCGTATTTACTGAGTGCTTACTGTGTGCAGAACACTGTACTAAGTACTATGTCAGGAGGGGCTTCTCCCATGTGGGGCCAGGGCACTTGTGAATTGAGCTTTCCCTGGGTTCTCTCCGTGCATATGCAGGCTCACAGACAGTCTCATCAGGATCCTGTTCTTATATAGCTTGCTTAGCTGCCCCTAGTATATGTGTGTTACCCTGTCTTTGTCTTTAGTCTGCTCCTGTAATTTCCTCCCAATTATATATCTTTGTCTCATTATGCCACAGCTGCATCTTCCTTATCCTGCCTCCACCTTAGCCATATTCCTGGGTCTGTTACTCTTCCTTCTCCACGGTGCCTTTGTCTTCTCCCTCCCAACATGCCCTGACACCAATCTACGACTTTTTGGTCTTGCCGTACTGCATTTCTATTAGCATTATTAGTACTAGTGACAGTTTTCCCTATCATTGGCATATTAATGAATCCTATACAGACCTGTGAATTTTCCACAATTCCCTGTTAGCTTTTTGCCATGATATAACTACCTAATAGACAACTACACCTAATTCCTTAGGAATTTTATGCACACAAGCTTCAGAAATGAAAAATATAATTCTTATTGTAGGGTTTTGAAACTACCTCCCCTCTCCTCCATCTTGAGCCAATAGAGAACTTCAACCATCTAATCTGCCTATTAGACAAGAAATATTCATCTTGTCTGCTTCATAGAATTATCAAATGCCTAGCGTAAATTTTAGACTGGTGATATTAAAGATGTGGATTGTATTTATGGGAAACACCATGGCATAGTGGATAGAGCATAGGTCTATGAGTTAGAAGGTCAGGGGTTCTATCCCACCACTGCCACTTGTCTGCTTTGTGATATTGGGCAAGTCACTTCACTTCTCTGTGCCTCAGTTACCTCATCTCTAAAGTGGAGATTGACACTGGGAGCCCCACATGGGATAGGGACTGAGTCCAACCCTATTTGCTTGCACCCCAGTACTTAGAACAGTGCCTAGCACATAGTAAGCGCTTAACAAATACCATTATTATGATTATTATGTATTTTTTTCTATTACTAAAACATATGGATTTTTACTAAGTTTTAAAGTACTAGACAACCACAATTCCCACTCTGTTCAATGGAAGTGAAAACCCAAAACTTCTGAAGTGTATCACAAATATGTTTTGCTGCTAATAGTTGGTGAGCTTTGTTGAAGATCAAATATTCTTCAAAACACTCCTGGCAAGTGAATAGCAGTGTTATTTATGAAGACATCTTCACTGGAATGCATGGGGAGGACAAATTGCAGCAGGATAGGCTAAGGGCCCTGTAATGAGCTGAAATGAAGATAATTAAAAATGAATAGGCAGGAGTATTTTAAACACACAAGAAAATAAACTCTAAACAACATAGCCTAATGATAAGTGCTGTGGCCTAGTGGAAAAAGCATGGGCCTGGGAGTCAGAAGACTTGGGTTCTAATCCTAGCTCTGCCATTGGTCTGTTGTGTGACCTTGGGCAAGTCATTTCACATCTCTGTGCCTCAGTTACTTAATGTGTAAAATAAGGATTAATACTGTGAGCCCTATGTGGGACATGGACTGTGTCCAACCTGATTAGCTTGTATCTACCCCAGTGCTTAGCACAGTGCCTGACACGTAGTAAATACTTAACAAATGCCACAAAAACAAAACTAAACAAAACAAAAAATCACTGTTGGTAATTGGAAGACAATAACAGCTGAAGGAAGATTAGCAATAAGAAATGTGATGACTCTCATAGAACAAATACTTCAGGAATGTAACACAAAAATCAAGCCATGACCTGAAATCAGGCTGGAGAAACAATGTGGTATAGTGGATAGAGCATGAGCCTTGGAGTCAGAGGACCTGGGTTCAGAGGACCTGGGTTCTAATCCTGCTCTGACACTTGTCTGCTGTGTGACCTTAGGCAAGTTACTTAACGTCTCTGTGCCTCAGTTACCTCATTGATAAAATGGGGATTAAGACTGTGAGCCCTATGTGGGACAGGGACTGTGTCCAATCTCATTAACTTGTACCTACCCGAGTGCTTAGTACAGTGCCTGGCACATATTACGTGCTTAACAAATGCCATTAAAAAGATCTATGAAGGCCAGTATTAGCAACAATACAGCCAGTAAGAATCATTACCTGGGAAGCAACGTGGTCTAGTATAAAGAGCACCAGCCTGGGAGTCATAGGACCTGGGTTCTAATCCTGGCTGTGTTAGTTGCCAGCTGGGTGACCTTCGGCAAGTCACTTAACTGCTCTGTGGCTCAGTTTCCTCATCTGGAAAATGGGGATTCAGTACCTGTTCTCTCTCCCAGTTAGACTGTGTGCTTCAGGTGGGACAGGGACTGTGTATAACCTGATTAACATTTATATACCCCATCACTTTGAACAGTGCTTGGAACATAGTAAGGCTTAACAACATAGTAAGGCTTTATTACCTTTTCATGATGTGGAAGGAAATACCAGTCCCCATTGCTTTTATTAGCCACATTCAGTCATTGTGGTTAAAAAAAAAAAGCTCACTGTCAGAATTTCAGTAGTGTCTGAAGGGCAACTATATATAAAACAAAGAGTTTCTGAGGTTATCCAAATTTACCTCAACTGCTGTTATAATTGGCTGACCTCTAAAGATAAATATGTTCTGGGATCAAGGAAGAAGATTAAAAACAAGACTTTTAGAGAAGAACAGAGAAACTGAAAACATGTTTGTGGAAAGATGCCAAGATTATGGACTTCCATAATCCTAGCAGCAACCAATTGTAGGGAAATTGAAACTTAATATTAATTTAAATTTAAGTTTAAATTAGCAATAAGAAATGTGATGACTCTCATAGAACAAATACTTCAGGAATGTAACACAAAGTTTAAGTTTAAATTTAAACTTAAACTTAATATGGAATGGTGATGGAAAATACAACTGAATTGTAAAATGTGCATCTGCAAATATCATAAGGTAAAATTTATATAATCATAGATAATTTTGAAAACAGTTGTAAACATCAAAAAGTTAAATATATTTTCTGATTAGAGCATTTTCAGTTACCTGTAATGGCATAGTAGAAAAAGCACAGACGTGGGAGTCAGAGAACCTCGGTTCTAATCCTGGCTCTGCCACTTGCCTGCTCTGTGATCTTGGGCAAGTTACTTCATTTCACTGTGCCTCAGCTACTTCATCTATAAAATGGGATTCAATATCTGTTTTTCTTCCTACTTAGATGGGGAGGCCCATGTGGGATAGGAACTCGTGCCTGACATGAGTAAATTTGTATCTACCCTAGTGCAGTGCTTGGAACATAATAAATGCTGAACAAATACTATCGTTACTGTTGCCCTGGAAATAGGAACAATTAGCTTTAGCTATCCCTGCTGCTCCTTGAAGAAGTTTGCTGTGAGAAAGAATGAAGAGCTCTGGTTAACTTTTGGAAATGGGATTTTGTACATGATCTATAGAAGAGTGAGCAGGTGAATTATAGTGCCCCAGGAAACTCAGTTAATAATTAACCCGGAATTAATAAGTGAATCTGGTATTCTGTTTTGGTTGTTCAGTGTTGATATTAGGCAAAGCTAATTGAACTCTTTGCACTGTTCAATTTTGCATTGAGATTTTTCCTGAGATAAAATTCTTATGTTTATTATATGATTAGCAGCTGGATTTTTTTCAACCTTATTAACACCTCAACTGCACCTGATTTAAAACAACTTCAATCTCCAGCATCCCCTCCGCTACCCTGTGCAAAAAGAAACTAATATAACTATTTCTAACTTGACAACATAATGAATTATTGGCCTCTCATCTGCTGCTTTGATAATTTTGATTCTTTTATTTCAAGGGGATTTTCAAAGACTTCTTTTGTCCATTTTTCTGTTACTTTAGATAGAGGAAGATTATGAAAGAAGGAAGAAGGAAAAAAAGTCTTATTCTATTGATTTTTAGCCAAAACATTGCCCTTCTCTCCCTTTCCAGAAATAATCAAATAAACAAGCAAACAAATATTACAGAATTACTGGAGCTTTAAAGTGAGGGTGGATGGCATCTTAAAGCCAATAAAGAAACCTCAGGTTGGTCACTCACTAGATTGTGGGCTCTATAATGAGTTAATTACTAACTGAGAGAGAGCCATCTCTTCCAACTTTATTGTAGATACTCTCCCAAGCCCATAGTACAGTGTTCTGCACATAGTAAACTCTCAATAATTGATTGATTGGTGTGCTTAGAGACCAAAACATGAAACACATAGTCAAGCACAGAACACACATGTTAACAACACGCATGTTGTTTCACAAGTTTCATCCAGCACAATTCTCCTTTGCTTCAGACAAAAACCTGAATGAGCAAATGTCTGATCTGACATCAAGACTACTGATGATGAGGGTCAATAGAGTACATTTCAAAGGTGGTCTTTGCTATGTCTTTAGGCTTCTGATCACTTCTGAAGTGAGCTCTAGTACCAACTTTGCTAGTTGACATTTTAATCAGTTGATTTGCTCTCTGCATTTTGATAATGTAGTGTACATATAAGGAAGAGTTGTCTGCTTACCTGACAATGTTAGTTGATAAAAGGGATGCTTTTTATTGCCCACCCTTACCAGATGAACTCACATCACAGCTGAGCTCTGTTCATCCTTGTCTCATTGCCTATGAACCCACATCAGTGGAGGACCTCAGTGTTCAGGATGAGATCTTGCCAATTTAAAATTTTTAAATGCTTTCTGATGAACTTGAACCCATCATATTTCAATCAGTGGGATTTATTGAACACTTACGATCTGTAGAGCAATTGTACTAAGTGCTTGGTAGAGCACAAAATGGCAGAATTAACAGACATGCTTCCTGCCCACAACAAGCTTAGAGTCTACAGTAGACTATCCCAGAAATGTGCAGAATGAAATTTTAGGAAAATGATCTGGATTACCAGAGTTAATTTTGGACTGGAGAGGGAGGCAAGAAGAATAGAGAAGAGTCTGAGTCAGTATTTAAGCCCAGATATAGAGTGCCTGAAACAGAAGGGGGACTGTTTACATGGAAAGAAAAGGACAGATTCTGGAAGTGTTCTGGAGATGAAACCAACCTGATATGGTGGTAGACTACATAGCTGGGGTGGAAGAGAAGGAGTTGAAGACAAATCCAAAATTGTGGGATTGTCTGCTATAAAAATTATTATTTTTAAGGAGAGAGATTTCACCTAGGAAGATAGGTTTGGGAATCATCCTTTTAGAAATAGTAGTTGAAGCTATGGAAGCAGGTGAGTGTTGGGGAAGGAAAGAGTTAAGGTTGAGAAGTCCCTGACAGTGAGGACCATTTCTAGGTGAACCAGTTCCACGAGATTAGATAAGGATTGAGTGATTGTGTGTTAAAAGATAGGGGTGTTTGGCTGGGAGGGGGGAGTCTTTGAGACAATATTGAAATAGATCTGTAGACAACAATGGGAAATTCTCAGAAGCCTCTTCTACTGATGGGAGAGGCCTTATCCACCTGTTAGCTGACCCGTCCCCTTGCCATAACAGCCAGACATGCAGAGTGGCAAAGATGAAAATTTTTACCTAGCAAGAAACTAATTTGAATGGTCATGCTAAGCATATGTAACATGTTGAGTTCCCACCAAACTGGCACAGTGGATCAGGTGGGTGAATGGTGATCACATACATCATGGGAGATGGAGAGTGGGACACAGGCTTTCGGTCCATGGGTATGAGAGTACCCTCTCAAAGGTCACCGATGACCTCCTTCTTGCCAAATCCAATGGCTCCTACTCTATCCTAATCCTCCTCATCCTCTCAGCTGCCTTTGACACTGTCAACCATCCCGTCTCCTTTTTTGTGCTCCTTTTTTGCCACTGGGCACTAGCTCTTTCTGCCCTCCTTTGTCCCTGGGCTCACATTCAGGCCCTTTTGATTTTAAGTCTGTGTACTAAGGCTCTGGGGGCCAGGATTATGGGTCTCTGTTGGTTTGGGGATCTTTTGGCAGAGGGGGACAGTCTGCCAGGTTTGTTTGGTTTGTTTCTTCATTGATTTCTTACCACCAACATGGATCAGGTCTGAACTCCCCAACATAATGGGTGTCACTTGCAGATGAAGTCTACTGTGGAATTGGTTTAGGGCTGGGGGTTGATGGTGTGAGATCAACAGAAGTACAGGGCACCAAGCTAATCAGGTTTGGCAGAGAGGGAAGTGCTGAGGGCAGAGTTTTGTTCATCATGGCAAGGGAGGAATAATGATCTGGTACAAATGGAAGGGAACTAAAAATCAAAGATTTTAGTGGAAGGAGAACTCAGTTTTGCAGGTAAGGAGGCCAGGTCTTAAAATGACAACATCACCTAGAACAATGTACTTGACCTTCTGTAGGACTGGCTTGATGCCATTTTCTAGGTCCTCCATAGAAGGGAGAATGAGTAATCAGAATGAGTAAAGTTTGGTGTGAATGCACAGATAATGAATAGTAGCATGGCAAGACTACATTATATGCAGGCAAAGAACCTTCAAGAAATCATTGGATTCCTACTGAATGTTTTAAAAAGAGACATCTTGATCCCAAAGCCAGTGCCAGCTTATAATAGTACTTGTAGAGATTTACTGATTCATTAAAAAAAGTGATAAAAACACTTCCTCAAAAGTAGATCTGTTGAGTAGCCAGGTCACAGTGCTGCTATGCTGGTGTTCTGCCTGGTTGACTGCTATCTGTTGTATGTGTCAGTTGTCATTGGCTGACAGCATGTGAACATTCCAAGAAGCAGGAGTCAAAGGTTTGTTTTTTTCAGTGATTTCTTACCACAAAGATGGATCAGGTCTGAACTCACTGAAGTCGCCACCCCTTTCTTCACCGCCCCCCACCAACTCCCTCCTTTACTTTCCCATCCTTCCCAGCAGTATCTTCAGAGATCTCCTCCCTCCTCTCAAGTGCCACCCCCTCCACTTGCACTTCTGACCCCATTCCCTCTCACCTTATAAAAACTCTCACCCCTTCCATCCTCCCTTCTTTAACTTCCATCTTCAACCACTCACTCTCCAAGGGCTTCTTCCCCTCTGCCTTCAAACATGCCCACAACCCTGATACTAAAAAAACCCTCCCTTGACCCCACAGCTCCCTCCAGTTATCGCCCCATCTTGCTGCTACCCTTTCCAAACTCCTGGAGTGAGTCGACTACAGTGGCTGCCTCAAATTCCCCTCTCCAACTCCCTTCTGGACCCCCTCCAATCTGGCTTCCATCCCCTCCACTCCACCGAAACCGCCTTCTCAAAGGTCACTGATGACCTCCTTCTTGCCAAATCCAATTGTTCCTACTCTATCCTAATCCGCCTCAACCTCTCAGATGCCTTTGACACTGTCAACCATCCCTTCTCCTATCCCTTCTCCACATTATCAAACCTTGGCTTCACTGACTCCATCCTCTGCTAGTTCTCCTCTTATCTCTTTGGCTGTTCATTCTCGATCATCTTCGTGGGCCTCTCCTCCCCCTTCCATCTCCTAACTGTAGGGGTTCCTCAAGGGTCAGTTCTTGGTCCCCCTTCTGTTCTCCGTCTATTCTCACTCCCTTGGTGAACTCATTCACTCCCATGGCTTCAACTATCATCTCTATGTGGAAGTACCCAAATCTACATCTCCTCCCCTGTTCTCTCTCCCTCCGTCCAAGCTCAAATCTCCTCCTGCCTTCAGGACATCTCCACCTGGATGTCTGCCCGCCACCTAAAACTCAACATGTCCAAGACTGAGCAAAAACTCCTTACTGTTGGCTTCGAAGCTCTCCATCACATTGCCCCCTTGCCTACCTCACCTCCCTTCCTTCTACAGCCCAGCCTGCACACTCCACTCCTCTGCTGCTAACCTTCTCACTGTGCCTTGTTCTCACCTGTTTCGCCATCAACCTCTAGCCTACATCTTACCTCTGACCTGGAATGCCCTCCCTCCTTTCATCCTCCAAATCAGCACACTTTCCCCCTTCAAAGCCCTGCATGAAAGCTCACCTCCTCCAAGAGACCTTCCCAAACTAAGCCTCCCTTTTCCTTTGCTCCTCGTCCCCTCCCCATCACCCTGACTCCCTCCCTCTGCTTAACGCCCCTAACCCACAGCACTTATGTATATATGTTTATTATTCTATTTATTATTCTATTTATTTTATTGATGATGTATATATATTTATAATTCTCTTTATTTATATTGATGCTATTGATGCCCGTTTACTTGCTTTGTTTTGTTTTCTTGTCTGTCTCCCCGCTTATAGACTGAGAGCCTGCTGTTAGGTAGGGATTGTCTCTATCTGTTGCTGAATTGTACTTTCCAAGCTCTGCACACACAGTAAACACTCAGTAAATACGATTGAATGAATGAATGACCAGGTGTCTGCAGTTAGAAAACCCATCTGAAGGGAGCAACTTTCAGGAATCATTTTCAATTTTCAGGAATCATTTTCTCACCTTTTCCCAAACTAGGGAGAGTGGTGCTATCCCTGGAAAAGGCTGCTCTGCCCCGCAGGAAGGATTTGAATACCACTGTAGCTTCTGGCTAAAAATAAACAACCATGCCACCAGCCAGAACCTGTTGAGCCTGGCCCCCAGGCAAGATAGTTCTTTGGTCCGGAGTTTTTGCTGATATAGACCCATTAAGCACTAACTCCCTGCTTCTAGCTGTTGGGATGTGGCTCAGAAAATAATTCAGCCCATGTTTCATATCGATGTTGAATCATTATTCACAGCCTCACTTTCATTCATATGAAAGGAAGCCGTATGGTGATTTTTCTTATAATTTCTGCAGATCATATAAAAACATTTGTAGGCTGAACAGCCACACCGCCTGCATGTAGGTACATGGCTGAGGATATCCAACAGCATACCCGGTCTGCTGTCATCCCCATTATTGAGGGCTTGGGATGATAAGACACCAGGTCAGAGAACCTGGGCAAAGAATTGATTCATCGTATTTATTGAGCAGTTACTGTGTGCAGAGGACTGTACTAAATGCTTGGAAAGAATTGATGATAGTGATGGTGGTTTTCAGTGTTATCTACACGCTGTCTTCCTTGCCAGTCATGTTCTCACTGGGGTGCAAAATGCATTAAATGAGTAGACAAGCAGGGGTGCCGCACATTGAAAAATTAATGCCAGAATTCTATATGCAAAACTCATTAACTGCTAGGCTACTGCGGCCCCATAGAGCCATGAGCCAGCAGCAATGGCACTCTTTACTGCCCCCAGCCAGAGCCTGCTGAGCCAGGCCCCCAGGCAAGATGGTTCTTTGGTCCAGAGTTTTTGCTGGTATAGACCCAATAAGACTAACTCCCTGCTTCTAGCTGTTGGGATGTGGCTCAGAAAATAATTCAGCCCATATTTCATGTCGACATTGAATCAATATTCACAGCTTCACTTTCATTCATATGAAAGGAAGCCGTACGGTGACTTTTCTTAAAATTTCTGCAGATCATATAAAAACATTTGGAGGCTGAACAGAACAGCCACCTTTAAAAAACCCAAAGTTTTGCAAAATTTTGCAAAATTTAGAACATAATTGTTCTTTCTACATTCAGAACGAAAGCTTCACTGAGACTCAGTACTTCCAAATCATCTAGAATTGTTAGTGAAAATGACAAATCTGGAGTGTTTAGTTTTAAATTGAGTGCTGTCTGAAGGGCAGTTATTTTTTTTTCTCTCAAAAACTGGGTTAATCGAAAACTGAGACAGGTGAGGCTAATAGGTCAGTCTGGAATGTGCTTCCTCTTCCATCTACCTGCTCCAGTCCACATGGTAATAACCCCAGCATACTTTTTCTCAAAATGCCTTATTCGTTTCACTCTACTTATGTTTCCTTTTTTGCATTCTGATAGCTGCAATACCTTAGCTTCACTTAAGTTGAAATTTCCAAGCTTTCATTGCTACTAGGAACTTGCTGAATGGTTTCTTAAGAAAAAAAATCATCCAATTTCCTATTTTATGAAAAGTAAAATATCCTTCCTAGTGTCATTAGCAGGTCTCTGAGGCATCACTAAAGAAAATAGAGGGAAGTAGCTGTACCACAGGCAAAGTGGGAGCCCCACACAGATGGCAGGAACATTCTAATGACCATTTCCTCATGCATATTTTTCATGTTCTTACATTCATGAAAGTAAATATTTAATATTCCAAGCCATCACTTCTGATATGATTATAGTTTATCTACCCTAGGGCTTAACTCTGTACTTGGCATATAGCATTTAACAAATACCTCAATCATTACTATTATTATTATTACCACTATTACTATTATCTCTTCCTTTTACTGTGCCTTGTTAACATGAACCTACTGTTTTGGTCTGACAACTCCTCTTATCCTCCAACCTAGAGAGCACAGTGCAGGGACCAAATCAGCATCGACAGTATTTTTATCCAGCACCAATTTAATGTAGTGTACTGAAATTTGTATTGAGAGGAATTAAAGAGTGCTATAGGACATAGTCAAAGCTCTTGTTAAGAGTACAGTCTAATGTGAAACAGAATGTGCAATACAGTGATTGTGGAGGCCCTTAGTATTTAATTTTGGTGGAAGACTGTCCTTGAGAAATAACCTGAAATTGTCGGAGTGAAGACTGGCAATTCCGATCATAAGGTTCGATTACCCTAGGTGGTGATATAGATAGAAAGACTCGGAGACAGAGGTCGGGATAGCGCAGGAAGGAGGAAAGTGGCTACACTTCCATTCATCCCGGTGGGATACGAGTGGCGTGTAGCCCCGAGCCTCCCTCAGAGCACTGCCTTTATTCAAGCATATGGCCAGTTAGTGAGGAAGGGAGGAATGGGGAGTTCGCCATCAGTTCCTGGGTTCAGTTCATATTTCCCAGAGAAAAGCAGTTGTGCAGTCGACAATTAGTAGCTGCAGTCAGGGTTAACAACATGAAGTGATCACGGATTCTTGACATGGGAGTCAAAAGAATGTTGTGGTTATCTTTCTTGTCTGGGGGCCATCAATTTCTCAAACTGGAGGGGATAATAAAACAAACTGGAGGGAATCATAAAACAAACTGGAGGGGATCATAAAACAAACTGGAGGGGATCATAAAATGAAAGTAAGTCCTGGATTCACTAAAATGGAGTCACTCTTGTCCTCTCAGTTCTGCTCCATAGGCCTGGCTGGCAGTCGGTCGGTTCTTGTGGACAACAAAGACATTACAGAAGAACTAGAGTCGGAACTTCTGAAAACTCAAGGGGAACAAGGGAAATATCTTAAAACTCCTTGAGAAGAGCAGTGTCTATTATTAAAAAGGGAAAACCCATAAAGCTGGCTATTTTAGATTCATCAGATTGTATAATGCTTGGGAAAATTTGGGAGCAGGTCATCAAATGTGGACTACTAGGTGATTGTATATTAAAGTATTGGGCAACAATTAAAATAGCTGAAGAATAAATATAGACTATTTCCATTTCATTTAGTCATAGGATGATATGCCATTAAAATAAGGAGGAACCAAAAGTCAAATTTCAGTTCATTCCTCTGACATGATATTTGCATGGTGAAGCTTCAAACATAAATTTCAGACCAACAGCAGCCAAGCTGTGACTTTAAGCTCCCTGCAGCTCATCTTGGCTGACTGCACAATTTGCACTTAGCACACAGTAACAAATGCTTTGTGGCTCATGTTTCCCCAGGGCTGTGGGCAAGAGTAAACCACTGCTGTACCTGACTTCTCAGTGGCACAGCAGTGGAAGCTTCCCAGTCACCACCATACCAATGATTGCCGCTCACTGTTCCAGCTCGAGGAAATTAATTTTGTGCCGTGACTCTCAGCTTTATTATGTTTTTCCCTCTGGTTCATGAGAAGCAGCAGGGCCTGGTGAAAAGAACACAGAGCTGGAAGTCAGGAGACCTGCATTCTGGTTGAAGTCGTGCCACCAGCCTGCTGACTTGCCATAGGTCACATAACTACTCTATGCCTCAGTTTCCTTATCTTTAAAGTGGGGATAAAATACCTGTCCTCTCTCCCTCTTAGACTGTGAGCCTCACGTTAGGACAATGGACTGTGTCTAATTTGATTATCTAAGCCCATTGCTTGGTACATAGTAAATGCTCAATAAATGCCATCATCATTATTATTGTTTGTTATTATTGTTACCATTATCGCTACTATTGTTATTATTATCAGTACTAGTATTGTGAGGAGTAATGTCCTGGCCCACTTTTGAATGGGCCGTATTGAGCTCTGGAAGACCAAACACTTCTTCCTCCTTCTCAGACTGTGAATCCCATGTAGGATAGGAACTGTGTCTGACTTAATTAGCTTGTTTCTACCCCAGCATTTAGAAAGTGCTTGACACATAGGAAGTGCTTAACAGATACTATTAGAAAAACAAAATAAAACTACACAACAACACTTTACTCTCTGGAAGCCCCAAATGGAGAAATCCCCTAGACTATGACCGCTATTCCCACTTATAGGAGAAAACAGGTTTGGCAGCTTCTGTGGCTACTTCTTGTGTGTCTACTTGATGTGTAGTTCTGCTGATCCTAGTTTTAAAATGACTTCTTCTAGCTACCCTAGTTTACCCTGGAAAAGTGGATTAAAAAGCGATTAGAGGACAGTGGTTATTACTAGTGGAATTTTCTGCTTCACCTTGGATTAGAAAGGCGGGGAAAAGGACAGTGCCACAAAAACACCCACACTTAGGGTCTCTTTCTTTTCAGTCATCCCCACTTACAAAAAACACAGAGATTCTTAGTGGTGGTCAAAGATGGCCTTGCATGAGCCAGGGAGGAGATATGGAAGAGAAGAGGTTTATGATAGAAGCTAAAGTCTGGAGAAGGAAGGACAGAATTTTCTTAGGAAGCTTTGTGCTTGATAGAATAATAAGGTCAGTATTTACTGACATTCAAATAACAATATCAATAACTATAATAATTGTTATATTTGTTAAGGGCTTGCTATGTACCAAGGTACTAAGCACTGGGGTAGACACAAAATAATCAGGTTCCCACATGGGGTCACATGTCTAAGTAGAAGGGAGAATGGACAGGGAATCCCCATTTTGCAGCTGAGGGAAATGAGGCAAAGGGAAGTGAAGTGACTTGCTTTAGGTTACCCAGCAAATAAGTGGCGGATCCAGGATTGGAGTCCTCTGACTCCAAGGCCCATGCTCTGTCCACTAGACCACATTGCTTCCAGTAGGAATAAGAATCTGATCTAACTGGATAAGAGAGGTTGTTTTTTATAAGCTAGGTATAACACAGGTCAGAGGTGCCAATTCTTCATTTCAAGCATATGATTGAGAAGGAAAGGTGGATTTTAATGGTGTGGAAGGGGAAGATGAAGACTGGGAAGGCCAGAATCAGTCAATCAATCCATGACATTTATGAGTGCATACTCTGTGCAGAGTGATGTACCAAGACCTTGGGAGAATACCATAAAGTTAATAACCATTAACCCTTCCCTCAAGGTGCTCATAATCCTGCACTTCCACTTGGATTTGTACCCTTCATTCACCCTACCCTCAGCCCCACAACACTCAGGTGCTTATCTCTAATTTATTTTATTGTCTGCCTCCCTCTCTAGACTGTAGAAGGGGGCAGGGAACATCTCTACTAACTCTGCTATATTGTACTCTCCCAAGTGCTTAGTACAGTGCTCTGCACTCAGTAAACACACAATAAATACCATTGATTGATTGAGCCATTGAACCTAGCAGGGGAGACAGATACTAAAATGAGTATCAGGTAGAGGGCAGCATTACAGTTTAAAGAGTTATTTAATTGATTGAGAGATTGAATCCAGCAGGGGAGACAGTTACTAAAATGAATTACGGGTAGCGGACAGCAATACAGTTTAAAGATATGTGCATATCTGTCACAGAGCAGGAGTGTGGAAGGTGAGTCCCTCCCAAATGCTTAAGTGATGTGGTAAGACTGAGGTGGCAGTAAAAGGAAAAATAGGGTGGGGAGATGAGAGATTAATCAAGAAAGGCCTCTAGAAAAAGATAGGACTTCAGAATGGCCTGGAAGCCATCATCTTGGGTCTTTGTAGTCCTGATTGGGAACTTGAAGATTTTGTCAGAGACTTGGGCTGAGCAAGACTGGGAGTCCAGCTCAAAAGGTGGTGAGGCAACCACCTCCATTGGCCCCATGAAGTGGGGATTTATGCCCTGAGTTGGTTTTAATTCAGTGGATGCTCTCTCCATATGTCCTTCTCCCAGGCAAAGCTCATTAAGCAAAAGAGGCTCCCTACTAAGAAGCAGCGTGGCCTAGTGGGTAGAATGTGGGACTGTGAGTCTGGAGGACCTGGGTTGTCTGTTTTGTCTGTTTTGCACAAGTCACTTCGCTTCTGTGTGTCTCAATCCCTTCATCTGTAAAATAGGAATTAAAACTGTGAGTCCCATGGGGGACATGGATTGTATCCAATCTTATTGTTTGTATCTACCCCAGTCCTTAAAACTGTGTCTGGCTCACAGTAAGTACTTAACAAATGCCACAGTTATTACTATTGATGAAGAAATCCCACTCAGAATTCTATTATAATTGTTATTGTAACTATTACTATTGTATGTGTTAGTTACATACTGTGTCAAGTACTGTGGTGAGCACTGGGGTAGATGATAACAAGTTGGAAGCAGTTCCTATATCACATGGGCCACACAGTCTAAGTAGGAGAGAGAACAGGTAATTATCAATGTCAGTGATTGATAACCTGAAGCCCACCTGAAAAGGAGAGGTCATCCAGGAGGAAGTGTTCATGCAAACAGAAAAAGGAAGCAGGTGAACTTGTTTTAAGGGGCTTTTGGAAAGCTTATTATTTGAGGGCAGATATAGCTCTAAAAGAGAGACCAGATTTCCCTTATGAGCTTCAGATATAGGGGATAAATAGTATTATTAGTAGTAATAGTAAGAGTACTAGTAGGAATAAATAGGAGTAATGGTGTTCATTAAATGCTTACTGGGTGCGGAAGTACAGAACACTGGGAAATAATATACGGATGGAATTAAACAAGGTCCAGTAGATCTTGAGTCCAGCCCCAGGCTCCTCGGGAAAGGAACGGGGAAAGCCAGAAGTCATCTAGGAAACTGTGGCCAGAGTTATATAAGTAGAGCACTGAAGGAAGAAGAGCTAGTCCCATAGAAATTTATAAGTATGGGTAATTGGCATAGGATTTTAGGGGTTTTTTTTAGTGACTTCAAAACAATTAACGTAATTTACTCTGTGCACACAAATATTAAAGCCAGTTTAGGTGGATGGTGTGGATATTTTCAGAGAGATGGTAAAGTTTTCTTGGAAAGGTGCATCTTCGAAGTGGGAAAGCTGAATAACATCTTCCCAAACTAGCAGCAACTGGTTCTCTAGAACCCAGAGTCAGAATGTTGACCCAGTCACCTGAAAGAGTGAATTTAATCAAACTGCATGGTGGTGGAGGCAGTGGACTGGGTGAGGGGATTAACTTTGGGGTTTGGATGGTAGACCCTTAAAGATTGCCCCCCATTTTGGAAGGGTAAAATGGAAGGGACTCGGCAAATCATGACTGTGGTCGTGGAAGACTGAATCAGTGAAGAGTGGGAGAGGAAACAACGAAATGAAATTTACAGGAAGTAGTTTTGGTATTGATAAATAATACAGTGTCCTTTTCTTTCAGGCGTTCTTTTTTAGTTCTTAAACTTTCTGTTGAAAATATTTATAAGGAAACTGTACTTTTATAATAGGCGAGGCCACTGTCTTGAGAATACTGAGATGGTATCTTGAAAATGCGAACTGTGATTGACTTACCCAGTTAAATTACTAGAGGATTTTTTTCCACTTGGGAAAAAGATAACTTCAGCTGCATATGACTGCAATGAATAATTTATTGTGTCCTAAATTTAGACTCAATTTATCCAATGGTGCAGAAAGTTTGAAGCAGAAAAAAAATCAAGAAAACCAAATAAGTGCCACCTTCATCTGACACTGCCAATAGAATATTAGAATGTTATTGTTAAATATTCTAATTTCCTATATTGTGCTATTTACAGGTTTGGGTTTTGCTGTGCTTTCTTGCCATAAAAAAGAGAACTGTCAACTTAGAATTTAGAATTCTTTTGACTCCCTTTTGATCCAATATTCTATAGCCATCCTACTCCATGTGGCCTCCATATCCAAACTACTTTCTCTTGACGCACAAATCAGCAGCCTTAACACCACCCTCTGAAATAATCTCAACTCCTTTGCTCCTCTGTCCCTCCACCAATCTCACACCACTAACCTGCAACCATGGATCACCTCTACAGTATATTGCCTCCACACCTGTGCCCAAGCAGTGGAGTGCTGTTGGTGGAAATCCAGACAGCTCTCTGACCTTGTCCACCTTAAATTCTTTCTTATCTGCTTCAATTAGGCCTTCTTCTTTTCCTGACAACAATACTTCTTCCTAATTCACTTCCTTACCCACTGACCTTGCCAGCTGTTTCAGACACTTAGTTCCTTCCTTAAATCTCCTATCCCTCCACCCCCACCAACCTTTTTCCCTATCGACCTGACTATATACTTTATCAATAAAAGTGAACCCATCATACCTGCTCTCCCTAAAATCTCCAATCCCCATCTCCCTCTCCACCCTCTTTTACTGTTCCTATATTCCCTGAAGTAACTCAAAAAGAGCTCTCTCACCTCCTCTCTAAATCTAACCCCTCCTGGTACTTCTGACCCCATCCTTTCATCCTTTTTGAAACATTCATCCTCTCCCTTCTTCCCTCGTTGACTGCCATCTTCAGCTGTTCACTTTCCAATGGATTCTTCCTCACTGCTTGTAAACCTGCTTACGTATCCCCTATCCTAAAAAAACCCTCCCTTGATCCCACAGCTCCCTCCAGTTATCACCCCATCTACCTCCTACCATTCCTCTCCAAACTTCTTGAGAGAGTTGTTTACTTCTACTGTCTCCACTTCCTCCCCTCCATTTCTCTCTTTGATTCCCTCTTGTCTGGCTTCTGCCACCTTCACTCCAGGGAAACAGCCTTCTCTATGGTAAACAATGACCTTCATATCCAAAATTAAACTCCTTGTCTTCCCTCCCAAGCCCAATCTTTCCCATTACTGTAGAAAATACTGTCCTCCTCTCTCAAGCCTGTAACCTTGCCGTTGTCCTTGACTTATCTCTCTCATTCCACCCACGTATTCAATCCATCACCAAATCCTGATTGTTCTACCTTCCCCACTTTGTTAAAATATGCCCTTTCCTCTCCATCCAAACTGCTACCACACTGATCCAAGCTCTTATCCTGTCCCACCTTGACTACTGCATTATCCTCCTTGCTTACCCCCCTGCCTCCTCTCTCCCCACTCCAGTCCATTCTTCACTCTGCTGCACAGATCATTTGTCTAAAAACATGTTCAGTCCATGTCTCCCTCATCTCCAAGACCATTGAGTAGCTGCCCATCCATCTCTGCATCGAACAAGAACGCCTTTCCATCAGCTTTAAAGCACTCAATCAGTTCACCCCATCCAAACTCTCTTCACTAATCTCCTCTGCAGCCCAGCCAACAAACTTCACTCCTCTAGCACCAACTTACTTATCATACCCCAATCCTGTCTATTTCACAGCCAACCCATTTCCCCCATCCTCCCCTAGCCTGGAACTCCCTTCTCATCCATCTGTGCCAGACCACCAATCTCCCCACCTTCAAATTATGATTAAAGTCACATCTCCAAGAGAACTTCTGCAATCCTTCTTTTCCCTGACACCCTCTCCCTGCTGCATCACCAGAGTATTCATTCAATAGTATTTATTGAGCGCTTACTATGTGCAGAGTACTGTACTAAGCGCTTGGAATGAACAAGTTGGCAACAGATAGAGACAGTCCCTGCCGTTTGACGGTCTTACAGTCTAATCAGGGGAGACAGGCAGACAAAAACAATGGCAATAAATATAGTCAAGGGGAAGAACATCTCGTAAAAACAATGGCAACTAAATAGAATCATTAAACAAAATAAACAAAATAAATAGGGTGGGAAAGATATATACAGTCGAGTGGACGAGTACAGTGCTGAGGGAGTGGTATGGGAGAGGGGGAGGAGGAGAGGGAAGGGGGGAGAAAAGGGTTTGGCTGTGGAGAGGTGAAGGGGGGACGGTAGAGGGAGTAGAGGGAAAAAAGGGGGGAGCTCAGTCTGGGAAGGCCTCTCGGAGGAGGTGAGTTTTAAGTAGGGTTTTGAAGAGGGGAAGAGAATTAGTTTGGCGGAGGTATGGAGGGAGGGCATTCCAGGACTGCGGGAGGACGTGGCCCAGGGTCGACGGCGGGATAGGCAAGACCGAGGGACGATGAGGAGGTGGGCGGCAGAGGAGCAGAGCGTGCGGGGTGGGCAGTAGAAAGAGAGAAGGGAGGAGAGGTAGGAAGGGGCAAGGTGATGGAGAGCCTTGAAGCCTAGAGTGAGGAGTTTTTGTTTGGAGCGGAGGTTGATAGGCAACCACTGGAGGTGTTTAAGAAGGGGAGTGACATGCCCAGATCGTTTCTGCAGGAAGATGAGCCGGGCAGCGAAGTGAAGAATAGACTGGAGCGGGGCGAGAGAGGAGGAAGGGAGATCAGAGAGAAGGCTGACACAGTAGTCTAGCTGGGATATAACAAGAGCCTGTAGCAGTAAGGTAGCAGTTTGGGTGGAGAGGAAAGGGCGGATCTTGGTGATATTGTAAAGGTGAAACCGGCAGGTCTCGATAATGGATGGGATGTGTGGAGTGAACGAGAGAGACGAGTCAAAGATGACACCGAAATTGCGGGCCTGAGAGACGGGAAGGATAGTCGTGCCATCCACGGTGATAGGGAAGTCTGGGAGAGGACCGGGCTTGGGGGGGAAGATGAGGAGCTCAGTCTTGCTCATGTTGAGTTTTAGGTGGCGGGCCGACATCCAGGTGGAGACATCCTGGAGGCAAGAGGAGATGCGAGCCTGAAGGGAGGGGGAGAGGACAGGGGCAGAGATGTAGATCTGTGTGTCATCTGCGTAGAGATGGTAGTCAAAGCCGTGAGAGCGAATGAGTTCACCCAGGGAGTGAGTGTAAATGGAGAACAGAAGAGGGCCAAGAACTGACCCTTGAGGAACTCCAACAGTTAAAGGATGAGAGGGGGAGGAGGCGCCTGCGAAGGAGACCGAGAATGACCGGCCAGAGAGATAAGAGGAGAACCAGGAGAGGACGGAGTCCGTGAAGCCAAGGTGAGATAAGGAGTGGAGGAGGAGGGGATGGTCGCTAGTGTCAAAGGCAGCAGAGAGGTCAAGGAGGATTAGAATGGAGTAGGAGCCATTGGATTTGGCAAGAAGGAGGTCATGGGTGACCTTAGAGAGAGCAGTCTCGGTAGAGTGGAGGGGACGGAACCCAGATTGGAGGGGGTCCAGGAGAGTATTTGGATCTATGACCTTTGGGTATTGATATCCGCCCCACCCTCAAATCCCGGCTCTGCCACTTGTCAGCTGTGTGACTATGGGCAAGTCACTTAACTTCTCTGTGCCTCAGTTACCTCATCTGTAAAATGGGGATTAACTGTGAGCCTCACGTGGGACAACCTGATTACCTTGTTTCTACCCCAGTGCTTAGAACAGTGCTTGGCACATAGTAAGCGCTTAACAAATACCAACATTATTATTACCACAGTGTTTCTGTACGTATCTTTAAATTATATATTGTAAATTATTCATTTATATCAATGTTGGTCTCCCCCACTAGACTAAGCTATTTGTGGGCAGGAAATGTATCTACTAACCTGGTTGTGTTGTACTCTTCCCAGGACCTAGTACAGTGCTTTGCATGTAGTAGATGCTTAATAAATATCGATGAGGATGATAGAAGAGGAAATGAACATTAAAATAAGTTACAGATTTGACTTATGTGCTGTGGGCCTGAAGGTTAGGTGAATATCAAGTTCTTAAAGAGTACATATGAATCCAGGTGCATAGGTGTCACAGAAGGGAGAAGAAGTAGAGGAAGTGAGGACTCTTGGAGGAGATGTGATTTTAAGAAGGCAGATGGGATTAGTCCCCTGCCTCCAGGCAGGTGAATGATGAAACCGTTAAAACAGGTAGAACCTATTCTTGCCTTAAAAATCAAAATTGGGTTAGAAGTGTCAGTCTCAGCTTTGATGTTTTCAAAAGCAGTGCTGAATGTAATAAAGCATTCCAGCTGGGGTGCTGAGGACTCCACTGGGGTGAGCGGTCTTTCCAGATTGGGGGAAAAGTACAGCAGTGATCATGCTGGCAAGCAAAGTGACTGAGGGGGCAGGGAAGGAGCCATTTCCAGCACCCCGCCACCCCTGAGTAGCCATGCCAGAGCTGAATTCTAGCCAGTTTCAGTTTTCTTCCAGCCCTGGATTAAAGATGGCTGAAGAGTTGTCACCATCTTTCCAGAACTCCCTCCTATCTGCAGTGAGGGTGGAGTCATCTGTTGTCTTCAGGTGCTTTGGTATGGTGCAAGGGATAGACTGACTTTCCTGGTTTAGCATCTGTCTGCATTGTCTTGTATCTCTGGACAACTCACCTTGTCCCTTCACTTGAACGTCATAAAATAATGGTGTCTTCAACAACATCTCGCCAGGATCAATCAATCAAAATACCTTTGTCGTATGTTATTTCGATAACTAAAAATAATTTTCTTTCATGGTCCACCACTTCTAAGCCTACTAAATATAGACTGAGGTAGAAATATATTTTAAAGCCACATGAAATCAAAGGTGCTTCAAGAAATTCCATTCAAACCTTGGTGAGGACTAACATTAAAGTTCTAATTGGAACTGACAACAGATTGCAAATTCCAAGTTAAGGCTTGTCATGTTCAGCAGTAGACAGGTTTTAGGTAAATATTTAATCTTGCACTGAGATATAGGTATTTTCATTTTCATATATGCATAAAAGGATTGCTAAAGTGAAGTACAGGCTATATTTTTATGCCTAAGTAGAGTTTTTCTTATTTATCTCTTACAGAGCTCATGAGATCTACAATGATTTGAAGTGATTATTGATAGAGAAGCTACATTAATATTGAAGATATGGAGTTAATCCAAACTTAGAAAATACATTCAATGATTCCCTAATGCATATAGAAAATGAGTAATTGCACTATTGCAATATTTTTTTCCACATGGAATTATATGTATATATTTAACTGTCCCATATTTTCCAAGCTGAAGCTACTGACTGAGGTTCCATCCATGCATATGAGTGAGGGTGAAATGATCAATGCAGGACCAGCACTCCCCCTCCCTGTTGATATGTAAGGATAAATTCTTGTCACCATAATGAGCTTTTGGCTGTCTTTGAGTCTGCCCCATGCATCCTGTTCTTCACAAACCCTTTCTCAACTGCTTTCTAAATCTACCCCCTCCACCAGCACTTCTGACCCAATCCCTTCATACTCTTCTTCCTTCCGTGACTGTCATCTGCAACTACTCACTCTTCTCCTCCCCCAACTCCCCTCGCTTAAAAAAGCCTCTCTTAACCTTCTCAGCACCATCCAGCTCTTGTCCCATCTCTCTCCTTCCTTCCAGTCCAAACTCCTCGAATGGGTTTTCTACACCTACCATCTCCACATCTTCTACTCCAGCTCTCATTGTGACCCTCTATAATCCAGCTTCCACTCCTGCACTCTATGGAAACTGTCAGCCCCAAGGTCATCAGTGACCTCCTTCTCACTTAATGTAACAGATGTAATTATTTTCATCCTCTTCCTGTTTCTCTGATGTCTCTGTAGCCTGTGGACAGTGTGACCTTAGAGAGGGAGGTTTCCATGTAGTGAAGGGAGTAGAAGCCGAATTACAGGGGGGTGATCAAGAGGAGAGTTAGAAGGGAGGAAGTGGATGCAAGGAGGGTAGACAACTCACTCAAGGAATTTGGATAAGAATGGTAGTAGGGAAATAGAACAATAACCAGAAGGTATAATGAGGTCCAGAGAGGGCTTTTTTTTAGGGTTGGGGTTACTTGGGCTAGTTTAAAAGCACTGGGGAGGGAGCTGGTGGAAATGAGTGGTTGAAGATAATGGTCAGAGAGGGAAGAAAAGAGGGAGCAAATGTTTTGATAAGATGTGAAAAGATAGGATTGGAAGTACAGGTGGAGCTTGTAGAATTTGAGAGGAGACTGGAAATCTCCTCTTGAGATACTGCTGGGAAGGATAGGAGAGTCAAATATGGGGCAAGAAGAAGAAGGGACTGGAGAAAAGCAGGGGAGATTTTAGGGAGATCACACCTAACGGTCCCAGTTTTGTTGCTGAAATATGTGGCAAGATCATTGGGGCAAGAGATAGGTGGGTTGAGGATCGTGTGATTTGAGGAGGGAGTTAAGAGTCTGAAAAACTGCTTCAAGCAATGGACATGAAAGTCAATAAGGATGACGAAGCATTGTTGCCAGGCAAATGAAAGGTCAGAGGTAAAGCAGATGAGGATGCATTTAAGATGGACAAGTTTAGTCTGGTGTCAGGATTTTGACCAGCAGCTCTCCACAGCTTGTACACCAAGGTGGAGGAAGCATGCTGTGTAGGTGATCAATGGTGGGAGACTGATAGAGGAATAGTAGAGTGATGAAATTGAGTTCAGTGGAGAGAGGGTTGGGGGCAGGGATATGTGGGTCAAGAAATGGTACGATATATATGGAGACCAAATGGGATGTGATGGGTTTGGAAAATTGTAAGAGTTCAGTGACCACAGGACTCTATGAGGAATAGAACAGATTGAGGGTTGGGAGGTTGTGAGAGAGAAGGCATATCAGGAGATGGTGGTCAGAGAGTGTAATTTCAGAGTTGGTAAGATTGGAAACTGTACAGTAATTTTTGATGAAATTGATCGCGTCTATGTTGGTGAATGGGTGAGGTGGCATGGAGCAGTAGGTCAGTGGAATTAAGGAATGAGAGAAAGTGGGAAGTGGGAAGATCACGGGAAACTCCAGGTGGATATTGAAGTCTTCAGTGATCAGTATAGTGATGCAGAGAAGGAAAGTGAGAAAGTGAACAAAATGGTTCAGAAAGTTGAACATAGGGTCTTAGGGACACTAGATAATGGCCAAAAGTAATTGAAGTGGCAACTGCTATAAGAAATTGGTAGCAGGCTAATGGGAGAAACTTTGGGAGGACATTTGACTGAGCCCCTAAAATTAACCTCAAAGTCAAGGGTGCTAGGACCTTGGGGGGTACCTCTAGATGTCCAATATCTTACAAATGGCTCCAAGTCCTCGGAAAAGGCTGATGTGAGCTGACACCCCCCCAAATTGTCACAGGGAGACACAGGCCTGTAAGTACAAAAGAACTTTTAGAGGAGTAGGGGTCCAATCACCCAGTTCTCTTCTCCCAGCCAATTATCTGCAGGTCGCCTTCTTGGAGGAAGTGACACCCCAAGTAATAAAACCTTCTAAATTTACACACAATTTGTAGCCACTTGGAAACTAAGGTTGAACAATAATGGAACTCATTATTGCACTCATGCCCTCATCCCCAAATACCTGCTAAATCTTTTTAAAGTATGCCTTTTTAAAAATGGTATTTATTAAGTACTTTCTTTGTGCCAGGAACTGTACTATACACTGGGGTAGATACAAGCTAATCAGGTTGGGCACAGTCCATGTCCCATATGGGGTCTTACAGTCTTAATCCTCATTTTACAGATGAGGTAACGGAGGCACAGAGAAGTTAAGTGACTAGCCCAAGCTCACACAGCAGACAAGTGGCAGAGCCAGCATTAGAACCCAGGTCCTTCTGACTCCCCAGCCTGTGTTTTATTCCACTAGGCCACACTGCTTTCCACTAGGCCCATTCTGCTTTTTAAAATAAATTGTCTTTATAATGTGTTCTATTATGTGTTACTATATTTACGATCCCAATTCTGGGACATTTTTGTATTCTAAATGACTCTCCCAGCTAAATAGGATATTTGGTCAAACTAAAAAAAATATAGATATATATTATAACAAGAAAAGGCTACACTGTTGAATGAGAATCTCATTAAAATAACATAAATATCTACGAACAGAATAAATGTCAGTATAAATCTAAGTTGCTTTAACTTGCAATAAGATCTTAGAAATTCTCATCTCTGAAGTACAGTAATGATAGTGATGTAAAGTTGTGCTAAAATATTGACAGCAGAACAAAAAACTCCCAAAAATATCACTTCAAAGAAGACTAAGTCAAAAAACCCAGTATCTCTAAAGCATTCAGTATTTTTTGATCATTTGTTTTTTAGGTTTAGAAGACCAATGGAGTCCTGAATATTGTTTAAATAATGTTTTGCTGACTATTTATGGAATTATTACCCTTCATGGCAGATACAATTTATGTTTCTTTTTAAGTCTGCACTGTGGAAATCATAGAGAATAATGAATGTAGTATTTCCAAGGTCTCATTAAATATTCAACAGTTTTCTTTTCATGTAGACAGTAGATCAAGGAGAAGTTCTGAAAACCGTGCCATCCAACTAGAATGAACCACTGTTTTTTCCTTTTAGCAATTGCAGGTTGCACATTGAAGGAGAGGAAGACAGCAGACATAAATAGATCAGTCGTTCATAGAAAAAATAAGGAACATTTGTGTACAATTGACTTGAAAATGTTGGAAAAATAAAACAATTGAAGCAAAGTTGGTTGTGGAGCCAAGGATTAACTCCAATCTCTTGGTTCTCTTTCTATCCTTGATTGGTAACAGTACTAATAATATTACCCATTTCATACAAATTCTGATGAAAACATCACTTGGACAGAAATGTATCTGGTCCCAATACAGATTTGGCCCAGAACTGCTGTTTTTATTCTATTATTATATCGTTATTCATATGCCAGAAAGAAAATAATCCCTTGGCCACTGTAGTTTCAGTCATATTGTGAGTCAGGGGTCATTTTGTATCTCTTATCCTCAAAAAACCTCCTCTTACCCTCATTGTGCCTTCAAGTTTTCACTCCATTTCCCTTCATTTCTTTCCAAAGTCCTCAAATGAGGTATTTATACCTGCTACCTCCACTTCCTCTCCTCCGATTCTATCCTTGACACCCCCATCCGTTACCAAGACCTGCCGGTTTCACCTTTACAATATCACCAAGATCCGCCCTTTCCTCTCCACCCAAACGGCTACCTTACTGCTACGGACTCTCGTTATATCCTGGCTAGATTACTGTGTCAGCCTTCTCTCTGACCTCCCTTCTGCCTCTCTCGCCCCGCTCCAGTCTATTCTTCACTCCGCTGCCCGGCTCATCTTCCTGCAGAAACGATCTGGGCATGTCACTCCCCTTCTTAAACAACTCCAGTGGTTGCCTATCAACCTCCGCTCCAAACAAAAACTCCTCACTCTAGGCTTCAAGGCTCTACATCACCTTGCCCCTTCCTACCTCTCCTCCCGTCTCTCTTTCTATCGCCCACCCCACACGCTCCGCTCCTCTGCTGCCCACCTCCTCACTGTCCCTCGGTCTCACCTATCCCGCGTCGACCCCTGGTCCACGTCCTCCCGCGGTCCTGGAACGCCCTCCCTCCTCACCTCCGCCAAACTGATTCTCTTCCCCTCTTCAAAACCCTACTTAAAACTCACCTCCTCCAAGAGGCCTTCCCAGACTGAGCTCCTCTTCTCCCTCTACTCCCTCTACCATCCCCCCTTCACCTCTCCGCAGCTAAACCCTCTTTTCCCCCCTTTCCCTCTGCTCCTCCCCCTCTCCCTTCCCATCCCCTCAGCACTGTACTCGTCCGCTCAACTGTATATATTTTCATTACCCTATTTATTTTGTTAATGAAATGTACATCACCTCGATTCTATTTAGTTGCCATTGTTTTTACGAGATGTTCTTCCCCTTGACTCTATTTATTGCCATTGTTCTTGTCTGTCCGTCTCCCCCGATTAGACTGTAAGCCCGTCAAACGGCAGGGACTGTCTCTATCTGTTGCCGACTTGTTCATTCCAAGTGCTTAGTTCAGTGCTCTGCACATAGTAAGCGCTCAATAAATACTATTGAATGAATGAATGAAATATGGTTCTACCTCTTCCACTCAATGGTATTTATTATTTACTGTGTGCAGAGCATGGAAACTGCCCTTTTTTAGGTCATGAATGACCTCCTATTTGCCATATCCATTGGCTGCTACTCCATTCTAATCCTCCTCAACCTCTCAGCTGCCTTTGTAACTGAAGACCACCCCCTACTCCTCGAAACACAGTTTAACCTTGGCTTCACTGGCACTGTCCTCTCCTGGTTCTCCTTGTATCTCTCAGTCATTCCTTTACAGTGTCTTTCACAGACTTCTCTATCTCCCATCCCCTAACCCCCTACTCTCCAAGGCTCAGTTCTGGGTTTTCTATTCTCCATCTTCACCCATTCCCTTGAATAACTGATATTATTCCCCAGCTTCAACTACCATCTCTACAAGACTGATTCCCAAATCTACTTCTCAATCAACCAGCCTCTCCAGTCTCAGCTTCTCTTCTTCTCTGAAATCATGCATTTCCTCTTGCCTTCAAGACATCTTGGATGTCCCACCAATAACTCTGACATAATAAGCCCACAACAGAACTCTTAAACTTCAGTTCATTCATATTTATTGAGTGCTCACTGTGTGCAAAGCACTGTACTGAGTGTTTGGGAGAGTACAATATAACAATAAATAGACACATTCCTTGCCCAAAATGAGATTGCAGTCTAGAGGGGGACACAGACATTAATATAAATAAGTAAATAAATGACAATGTAAGCTCTATGAGGCTAGGAGTGGGGATGAACAAAAGAAGCAGTCGGGACCATAGAGGAAGGAGTGGGAGAAGAGGAAAGGAGGGCTTAGTCAGGGAAGGTCTCTTGGAAGAGATGTGCCTTAAATAAGAATATGAGCCTTCAATAAACTTCCCCTGTCCTCTCCATGACTTTCCCATAAGTGTAGGCATACCCTATAACTTGTAACCTTGGAATTATCTTAAACTGGTCTTTTTCATTCAACTAACGTATTGGGTCTGTCACCAAATCATGTAAATTCTACCTTCACAACATAGTAATAATAATAATAATAATGGTATTTGTTGAGTACTTATTGTGTGCCAAGCACTGTTCTAAGTATTGGGGTTGGTATAAGTAATCAGGTTGTCCCACGTGGGGCTTACAGTTTAATCCCCATTTTACAGATGAGGTAACTGAGGCATGGAGAAGTTAAGTGGCTTGCCCAAGGTCACACAGCACACAAGTGGAGGGGCCAGGATTAGAACCCATGTCCTCTGACTTCCATGCCTGTGCTGTTTCCACTGAGCCACGCTTCTTCTCTAACATCTCTAGAAGCTGCCCATTCCTTTCCATTGAAATTTACTGTGCTGATCCAGTCACTTATCCTACCTTCACTCCTGCAAAAACCTCCTTAATGACTTCCCTGTCTCATCTCTTTCCCCTCCACAGTCAATAATTCATTCTGCTTCCCAGATCATTTTTCTTAAAAAAAAAAAAGCTCACCCATTCTCTCTCCTTCCCTGCAATCTCACATTGCCTCTTGACTTCAGGACATCTCTTCCTGGATATACTGCTGACACCTCAAACTAGACATGTCCAGAATTGTAGACCTTATCTTCTCCCCCAAACCCTGTCTTTCCCATCACTGTAGACAATACCACTAACCTCTCTTTATCACAAGCCCATAAACTTGGTTTTGTCCTCAACTGATTCCAACCATATATTCAATCTGTCACAAAATTCTGTTCGTTCTGTCTTCACAACATTGCTAAAATCCACCCTTTCCTCTCCATCCAAACTGCTACCATGCTGATCCAAGCACTTATCCTACTTTGCCTTGAATACTGCATCTGCCTACTCACTGACCTCCCAACATCCTGTCTTTCCCCACTCAGTCCATACTTCACTCTGCTGCACAGATCATTTTTCAACAAAAATGTTCAGTCTATGTCTCCCGACTCTACAAGAACCTTCAATGGCTGCCCATCTACCTCGACATCAAAAAAAAACTCCTTACCATTGGCTTTAAAGCACTCAATCACCTTGCTCCCTCTTCTCTTACTTCACTGGTTTCCTAATACAATCCAGCCCACACACTCCACTAATACCAACCTAAGCACTCCACCACCTTTCTCCCTCCTACCTCACTTTGCTTCTCTTATTGTACAACCCAGCACGCATACTTTGCTCCTCTAATGCTAACCTTCTCACTGTGGCTTGATCTCACCTGTCTTGCCATCGACACCTGATCCACATCCTGCCTCTGGTCTGGAATGCCCTCCCTACTCAAATCCTAGAATGCATTCCTTCCTCAAATCTGACAATTACTTTCCCTCTGTTCAAAGACTTACTGAAGGCGCATCTCTTCCAAAAGGCCTTCCCAGGCTAAGCCTCATTTTTCCTCATCTTCCACTCCCTCTGCATCTCCCTGACACATCCTTTGCTCTTTCCCCCCATCCCAGCCCCACAGCACTTATGTTTATATTTGTAATTTTATTTATTTGTACTGATGTCTGTCTCCCCTCTTCTACACTGTGAGCTTGTTGGGGGCAGGGATTGTGCCTGTTTATTGTTTTATTGTACTTTCCCAAGCATTGAATACAGTGCTCTGCACATGGTAAGCGCTTAGTAAATACAATTGAATGAATTAATCAATCAACAGAAGCTCTTTACTATTGGCTTTAAGGTCTTCCATCAACTCTTGGTCTCACTAATTTCCTACTACAACCTGGCCCCATGCACTTCATTCCTCTAACACCATCCTTAGAGAGGTAGTGTGACTTAGTGGAAAGAGCCCAGGCTTGGTAGTCAGAGGTTGTGGGTTCTAATCCTGGCTTCGCCACTTATCAGCTGTGTGACTTTGGGCAAGTCATGTAACTTCTCTGGGCCTCAGTTACTTCATATGTAAAATGGGGATTAAGACTTTGAACCCCAAGTGGGACCACCTAATCTTGTATCTACCCCAGTGCTTAGAACAGTGCTTGGCACACAGTAAGTGCTTAACAAATACAATCAACATCATCATCATCAACCTATTCAATGAAACTCGATCCCGCTTATCTCACCACTGACCCCTCAATCAGCTCCTAACCACTAGCCCTGATCTCCCTCCCCCTTTTATATCCAACAGAATCTTCTTAAAATCACATCCTCAAGGGGCCTTACCCAACTAAGTCCTCATTTTCCCTACTTCCCCTTCCTAATAATAATAATGTTGGTATTTGTTAAGCGCTTACTATGTGCAGAACACTGTTCTAAGCGCTGGGGTAGACACAGGGGAATCAGGTTGTCCCACGTGGGGCTCACAGTCTTAATCCCCATTTTACAGATGAGGGAACTGAGGCACAGAGAAGTTAAGTGACTTGCCCACAGTCACACAGCTGACAAGTGGCAGAGCTGGGATTCGAACTCATGAGCCCTGACTCCAAAGCCCGTGCTCTTTCCACTGCGCCACGCTGCTTCTCTATGTATCCTTGATATTCACCCCACCCTCACCCCTGTCTGTCACTTAATCAATTGTATTTATTGAGCTCTTACTGTAGGCAGAGCACTGTAGTAAGTGCTTGGGAGAGTACACTGTAACAATATAGCAAACAAATCCCTTGCCCATGATGAGCTTAGAGTCTAGAGGGGGAGACAGACATTAATATAAATAAATAAATTATGGATCTATACCTAAGTGTTGTGGGGATGGGAATATAGGGAGCAATTCAGGGTGACACAGAAGGAAGAGAAAGAAAAGGAAAATAGGGCTTAGACAGGGAAGGCCTTTTGGAGATGTGCCCTCAGTAAGGCTATGAAGGCAGGGAGAGTAATTGTTGGATAGGAAGAGGGAGGCCATTCCAGGCCAGAGGCAGGCCGTTCCAGACCAGAGGCAGGACATGGGTGAGAGGTCAGTGGTGAGATAGTTGAGGTCGAAGTACAGTGAGTAGGTTGGCATTAGAGGGGCAAAGTGTTTGGGCTGGATTATAGTAGTTGAGTAGGGACTACTCCTTCTAGACAGCTCCTTGAGGGCAGAGAACATGTCTATCAACTGCTCTCTCAAATGCATAACTTAGTATAGTGCTCTGCTCAAAGTAAGTGCTTAATAAATATTGATGTACTAATTTAAATGGAATGAAGGAGAGGTGAAAACAGGTGAGAAACTGAAACAGAACTGTGCCTGAGTCCTTTCAGTGAATCAATCAAGAGAATTTATTGGGTGCTTACTGTATGCAGAGCAGTGTAGGAAGTGCCTGAGAGAGTACAAAACATCAGAGTTAGTAAACACATTCCCTGCCAATAAGGAACTTGCAATCTAAAAAAAAACAAGCATTAAAATAAATTATGGAATGAGAAGATGGGGTTGGAAATGCTTAGGTATTTCCCAATTCTCTTTTGACTTTTTATAAGAATAAATGTGATGAAATGTGATTACATATTTGTGATATATGTATTTGATATCATCCTATGAAAAATTGACTTGATAGAGAGGCCTATCAGGGATACTCTGACTCATAATACTATAGTATTTTGAAACAGTGCCCTTCTGAAGTCGCATATCCTCTGAGCCCTTCCTTTATTAATTTCTAATCTCCCCACCTTATCTCCCACCCAACTACCCCTTCAGCACTTTTGCATAGCCTAAGCATTGGCTATTCATCTACTTGACTTCCTAGCACTTATTTACATATCTTTATTATTTCCTCTGTCTTCGTTGTTAGATTGAAAAATCCTTGAGGGCAGGGGTCATATCTAGTAATTCTGTTGTACTCTCTCAAGTGCTTAATGCCATACTCGCCCCATAGTAGAAATGATTTAAACAGGGAGTCTTATAAATACCAAATAATTGAGATTTTTGAGTTAGTGTTTATTTAAACCTTTGTCTAAATTATCTGATATTTAGTATTATTTTTAAAATTTACCAATAAGATGTAAAAGCCAAGAGATTAAAAATTGAGAATGCTATCATATTATGAGCCACTCTCTATATAACTAACTTCTTTAAAGTATTCATGGGAGCATGTTGTTATGGAGGACCAATGTGTTTTCTCCAAAAATGACACATAATAAAGAAAATTTGTGCTTCACTGAAACATGGTAGATTTCTTCACTTTCATTTTTAACACTATTTTACACAGAAACAAAGGTTTAAATTAAATAATGTTTATAAAATGCCAGAGCTTTTCCTGGGGCTCTGAATTTCTAAGTCTCACAGTGCTATACTATGTAGCTGATATGAACAGAGGATACAGACATTTTGGACTATAAGAATTTTGAAAGCTATTTCAGTGGGGGGGTGTTAGGGACTTCAACAGTAATTTCTAATGTTGCCATAGATTGTTTTAGGGAATTACTGGGGAAATTTGAAAATGATATTTTCTCTCCTTCCTCTATTTATCTCTTAGATATTTGAATAGGTATATAATTTGGAAACATTCATATGTGTTAATTGGGAGAATTTTATTGTACAGTGGGAAGTATCTAATTTTTAATTTCAAGCAAACTATAATACTTTCTAAACGCTTTAGCGATCCTGTGGTTCATTCATGAATCAGCAACTTGTATGAATGACCATTTTCATCAGAAATATGTGTGAAGTTTTCAAATGACTTCCAAGGAAAAGATTGAATATCTGTTTATATTGTAAATTTATTAAACTATTCATTCCATTTACTTTCAAATCAGACGTTGCTGTCATACTGCAAAGTGGAGTGATGTAGTAATTATAATAAGAGACAGAAGAGTATGTTTACAATACGATTTCTCCTTTTTCTCCAAAAGTCCACTTACTTGTTCTCATTATTTGTCTTTGGTCTTCCCTTCCTCCTCAAGTTTAAATTCTAGAAAAGCCCCCCCTTGGTATTTAAACCAATAATAAAAGATTTTTTTTAATTGAAATGAGAGTGTTGTTGCTGAAATTCAGGAAATTTAAATCTTTAAAGAAATACTTAGCATAGCTCTAGAAGCAGAATATAACATGTTTGAGGCTTTTTAGGGGCATCCAGAGGTGCTGAGAATTGTATGAAGGTGATCAAATGTCTTCTGGGGGCGTTTCTATAGTGTAATAAATCAAGTGAAAATCAGTGGCATTTATTGAGCTCTTATCATCTGCAGAATATGCTATGCTAAGCACTTGGGAAAGTACAGTATAATAGAGTTGGTAAGCGTCATCCGTGCCTACCAGGATCTTACAATCTACAGGGGAGACAAACATTAAAAATTAATCACAGATAAAATGCAGTCTTTTAGGTAGAGTTCTTTATGTTTATTCAACAGAGTGATAAAGGTTATTTTCTGCATATAATCTAGAAATAAATCTAATTTCCTGGGTAAAACCTAAATTCAATTTCTAGGTTACAATCTATTCCTCCTTGTCTACAAAGATGCTTGTGATTGCATCTTGAACAAAATGTTTTCTGAGTTGTATTTCTGTTTTCTTTTGGCAGTTTATTGCCTTTGCTTCTTTATTCTTCATCTTGGTTTCAATCACCACCTTCTGCCTGGAGACACACGAAGCTTTCAATACCATTATAAACAAGACAGAACCAGTCATCAATGGCACAAAAGTAGTTCTACAGTATGAAATTGAAACGGATCCTGCTCTGACGTATGTAGAAGGAGTGTGTGTGGTGTGGTTTACATTTGAATTTTTAGTTCGCGTTGTTTTTCCCCCAATAAACTTGAATTCATCAAAAACCTCTTGAATATCATTGACTTTGTGGCAATCCTGCCTTTCTATTTAGAGGTGGGACTGAGTGGGCTGTCATCCAAAGCTGCTAAAGATGTACTTGGTTTCCTCAGGGTTGTGAGGTTTGTGAGAATTCTAAGAATCTTCAAGCTCACTCGACATTTTGTAGGTTTGAGAGTGCTCGGACACACTCTACGAGCTAGCACTAATGAGTTTTTGTTATTGATCATCTTCCTGGCCTTAGGAGTTTTGATATTTGCCACCATGATCTACTATGCTGAGAGAATAGGAGCTCAACCCAATGACCCATCTGCTAGTGAGCATACGCAGTTCAAAAACATCCCCATTGGGTTTTGCTGGGCTGTGGTCACCATGACGACCTTAGGTTATGGGGATATGTATCCCCAGACCTGGTCAGGTATGTTAGTGGGGGCTCTGTGTGCTTTGGCTGGGGTGCTAACCATAGCCATGCCCGTGCTTGTCATTGTCAACAATTTTGGAATGTACTACTCCTTGGCAATGGCAAAGCAGAAACTTCCAAAAAGAGAAAGAAGCACATCCCTCCAGCGTCTCAGTCAAGCTCTCCTACCTTTTGCAAGACAGACTTGAATATGGTCTGCAATAGCACCCAGGGAGACACATGGCTTGGGAAAAACAATTGAATCCTGGATCATAACAGATCATAACAGAACAGACACACTCCTAAATGCATGCCTTACACAAGTGCTTTATATACCTGTATGTTCTTTGGCCATATGAAGGAATTCTCATTTTCTGTAAATGTCCACTCGTTTTCAGTACTTCTCCCTTCACTCCAGGATCTTTTGAAGTTGTCAATCTCCTACATAGCTAAGATGTAGCATTCTGAAAACAACTCCTCATAGATATGTACAGAGCTGATGTATGCAGTCTTTAGGCCTTAGTAGGAATGCTTCTGCTGATCAACCCTTTCTTTAGCCCAGTTGTTGTTTTATGCCAAGGTATTTTTATTTCTTTGAATGATATAGCCATATTGATATCTGCCATGTCCTCCATTGTTGATTTCCATGTCATTTTGCTTGGCATATCTGTGTCTTATACCAGCTTTATTACTGTCCCAAAATGGCATGAACTAAAAAAAAATCACAAAAAACCATCGTCTAGAGGAGTGGATGGTTTCATTGTAAAGGCCTCAACCTAAAGGAATGAATGTGGAAGGTAGCCCTTTAGATAGCAATTGCATTTCTATTTAATATCCCATCTGCTCAGCTCAGTGTGCTTCACTCCTGGTTTAGATGGGCATCACCCTGAATTTCCTTTTTCCAGGCAGGGTTATCTGAAGTATGCTTGAAATGGCAGCTGTCAGTGACATCCCAATTGGACATGCATTAGACCAATGACAGTGCTTTGGACAGTTAAAAGAAGTCCATTAGTTTTTATGGTCCTATATCTGTTTCCATTTTTCTATTTAAAAATTAGCGATATACCCAACGTCCAGGCGAATCACTGAAGATGTTCCCCTAGACATATACGTAGTATGCTTATAAATGGTTATCTCTGGGAAAAGTTCTTTTTTTTCCCCAGCCACAGCTTAAGGGTATCCCTCGATGGACAGTTTTCTTCCAAAAGAGTCCTGAAGCTGTATTACAAGGCCTATATGAAGGTTACTAATGTAAATTATTTAGTCCCATTTAGAGAGACAAGAAATAAGCATGAAAATGGATCAGATGTCTTAAATAGTGGTTGTTTATTTACATTTTCAGGCTCAAGGTTAGAATGATGCAGAAGAGAAATAATCTGAAAAGGCACCTTTGATCCATGTTGGGGCTCTTCTGTGCTTTAAAAATTTGATTCACTAAATCTCATTTTCAGTCTCAGAGGTAGCTTTAAAAGTTCTAAATGTGTAGGTAGAAATCAGAAAATTGTTCCACACAAAAATGTTTTTTTTAATGGGAGGGTAAGACTGCTTTCGAGTGCACTATGCAAGAAGCAAACTACTGTAATAATACACAGAAATGGTCAGTGTGCAGAAAATTCCTTTAAAATATTAATAAGGATAGCATTTCCCATTTTTTCTGAGTTCATTGAAGAAATTCTAAAAAGAAGGCCCTATCTCTGACCAGGAAAATTCAGTTACAATTCAACAAAATTTCTGATAGATATCCCTATTCTTAAGGATTGTGAGGAGAACAAGAAGTTCTTGAAGAGCACTGAGGGAAGTTGATCTTTTTTTCTAGTAGCCAAAGATGCAATATATTAACTTTGATGTTTATTAAAATTAAACTTTGGGAAAATTGCATTTGTAGAAAATATGAATATGAATCTAGTCTTTCTAACTGAATGAGGCCCATCCATTATTCATGATTGGAGATGCCTTCACCACTATAATTATCGTCATCGTTATTATCATTATCATCATCATTTGAATAAAACAATTAATGAATATGCCATCAGTTTGTCAGAGGAGACCTAACCGGGCAATGTAGATTGCTACAGTCCCTGAAAAGATAATAATTTCTAATATGAAATTATTCAAATAAGTTTTGCTAGATTTTAGCAGTAGATGTAAACAGAATGCAAGCAAACATCATTAAAATAAGCCTCTTTATTAATCTGCTTCATATTTCAAGAAAGGTAGTACAGAACTAGATGAAAACCAAAATGGAACCGGCTCATACAAAATGATGTGCCAAGGAATGTCTAAGAACTATTATACTTGAATTTTAATATGCATTTTGTTGACCAATGATAGAAATCAACTTACTTTCAGATCAAAATTTAATTATGTGTTTGGTATTTTTCCCAAATGAAATTTCTGTCATTGGGTAGGAAGCAGTTCCCTAATAGATAGACCACAGGCCTGAGTCAGAAGGACCTGGGTTCTAATCATGTCCCGGCTGTGCCACTTGTCTGTAGTGTGACCAAGTCACTCAATTTCTCTGTGCTTCAGTTCCCTCATCTGTAAAATGGGGATCAATACTGTGAGCCCCACATGGGTCACGGACTGTGTCCAAGCTGATTTGCTTGTATCTGCTCCAGCCCTTGCTTGGTACAGTGCCTCGTACGTGATAAGCACTAACAAGTGCCATAGAAAGACAAAACCCTCTCTGTGATGTCACATTTCTTCCTGCATTTTATTGTCAGTAAATGGGCATGGTACTTTGACTGATGTTATCAGGTGAAGACAGTGCAGGAAGTGAACAACAACTATCACCTCCTGAAAGACTCCCTGTCAGACGCTCTAGTACCCAAGACAAAAACAGAAGAGAGGAAACCTGTTTACTACTGACAACAGGTGATTACACACGTGCTACAGATGGAGGGATCAGGAAAGGTAGGCTCTTTTTAAATTAGATACTAAAGCATCATTCATCAGTTTATGACTGAAAAGGTTGAGAAATTAGATATGAATTCATATTTTATAAGAAAGATTTCATCTTTTTTCAAATGTACTATATTTGTGTCCCTTTTAAATTGTGTTCCTTCATGAAAACATTTGTTTAAGTTGTTTCTTTATTCTCATTGTCTTCATATTTTGGTTACACATTTTCCTATGGGAAGTACTATAATGGAATCACCTTTAAATGATATTGAAATTAAAATCCTTAAACATCTTAAACTACACTAACAAGCTATAGTTTATAAAATTTGAAATTCATTGAGCTAGAAAAGACTTTACTAAAGTCATCACCTGGGCCAGTCACCTGCTTACAGGCAAGTAAATAATCAAGCCATGGACATGTTTCCCATTGGTGAAAGTCCACACCCTTCTTGGTAGCCTATTCCATGAGTTTATCATTCTGAGAGTAAAGAAGCTCTCCATGTCTAACAAATCACTCAATTAATTTCAGCATGTTCCCACTTGTTTAGCCCTCAGTGTCTTTGGAGAACAACTGGGGAAGTAGCATCTTTGGGAAAGCAATGTGGCATAGTGGGATTTGGGATGTAGAGGACCTGGGTTCTAATCCCAGCACAGCCATTTATCAGCTGTGTGACCTTGGGAAAGTAGCTTCACTTCTCTGTGCCTCAGTTACCTTATCTGTAAAACGGAGATTAAGACTGTGAGCCCCATGTGGGACATGGACTAACTGATTAGCTTGTATCTATTCCAGAGCTTCATACAGAACCTGGCAGATTGTAAGCACTTAAAACAAACAAACAAAAATAATCTGGTCAGATGCTCCACATAAAACCCCTACATACTCTCAAAGTCATCACTTGGTCTATTCTATCATTTTCAAAGATATTAGTTAAGAAATATTGAGCTTTGCAAATAGTGGAAATAATTGAACCAGGTCAACATAGCCAAATTATTTCATTTTAGATTTTGCCTTCTGAGAACAAAGGGTTTTTATTACTCAACAAGAAGGCAGCAGATCACATGAAACAGTGCCTCAAATCACTTACCATCCAGCAATCAATCAAGGATATTTATTGATAAATCAATCAGTAGTATTTATCAAGGACTTACTATGTGCGGAGCACTGTACTAAGCACCTGGGAGAGCACAGTATAACTGAATTGGTAGATAAGTTCCTTGCCTAGAAGGGGGAGCTTGTCTAGAGGGGGAGACAGACATTAATCATAGTGATTAATCATAGTCATGATTAATCATAATTACCACTTAAGCTGCCCGGGACAAAGATATGCCCAAAGACATTGCCTCAGCCAGCCGAGACTATCGACCTACCTCTCCTTCCTTCTCTCTTTCTACTGCCAACCCCGCACGCTCTGCTCCCCTGCCGCTCACCTCCTCATCGTTCCCCGTTCACGCTTTTCCCACCATCGACTTCTGGCCCACGTCCTACTGCTATCTTGGAATGCCTTCTCTCCTCACGTCCGCCAAACTAACTCTCTTCCCCTCTTCAAAGCCCCACTGAGAGCTCACCTCCTCCAAGAGGCCTTCCCAGACTGAGCTTCCCCTTTTCCCTCTGCTCCCTCTCTGCTCCCCCTTCACCTCCCCTCAGCTAAGCCCCCTTTCCCCCCTTTCCCTCTGCTCCTCCCTCTCTCCCTTCCCCTCCCCTCAGCACTGTGTTGATTTGTATATACCCTATTACTCTATTTATTTTGTTAATGAGGTGTAAATCCCCTTGATTCCATTTATCGTGATTAAGTTGTCCTGTTTTTGTCCATCTGTCTCCCCTGATTAGACTGTAAGCCCATCAATGGGCAGGGATTGTCTCTATCTGTTGCCGAATTGTACATTCCAAGCACTTAGTACAGTGCTCTGCACATAGTAAGTGCTCAATAAATACTATTGCATGAATGAATGAATGAATGAAATTCAGCAAATTGATCACATCAGATTAATCAGTTATTGCTATTGGTAACCTCACCTACAACCTTAACTATGATCTCACCATATTGCCTCAATCCCCTCCTTCCAATCAGCCCATCTTTGTCCTCCCTTCCCAGCACCCCCTTCCTGCCCCTCCATTCAACCTCTTGCACTGGCCTTCCTTCTTTTCTTTGGCCCACCTTCCTTTCCCACCCTACCCCTATTATCCTGCCCCAGATCTGCCCCTCATCCCCCTCCCCCACCTCAGTCCCACCACCTCACCCCTATTCAACCATTCCCCACCCCTTGCACCATCCCTATACCCTGCACCTCCCCTCACAGTCTCATCCAAGTGTGGCCTGTGAAACCCCAGGTCCATTTTGGGAAAGCTTCCCTTAATTCCTAACCTGTTTCTGACCGAATCTCTGCTCCTCTTTGCCATCACTGAAACCTGGATCTCCCCAGATGACACTCTCTTCCCTGATGTTCTCTCTAGAGGGGGCCTCATCTTCATCACTCCTCCAAATTCACTGGGAAAGGGAAAAAGTAGGCTTCCCCTTCAGTCCTCAGTGCCACTTTTACCACATTCCACTTCCCCCCATCCTCTGATTCCCTTCTTTTGAAGCCCATAGCAACCTCCTTTACCACCTACTCCAGATAATAGCCATGGTCTTCTACTAACCCCCACCTCCCCAGGCCCCACCGCCAATATTTTGAACCATTTTAATCCCTATCTCACATTCCTTCTCTCCCCATCCATACACTGATCCTTGGGGACTTCAATATCCACACGGATGTTCCTGATGACCCTTTCCCTGCCTGCCTCCTCAAATCCACTAACCTCCTGCTCTACCCCACCTAACCCAGTCACCAACCTGGACACACACTCAATCTCATTATCGCTAGTCACTATGCAGTCTCTACTCTCATCAACTCTCATCCCTCTACTTGACCACAACTTCGTCACTTGCTTTCTCTTCTACACAACCCCCCTCCACAAATCTGTTCTGTTCCCCCTTAGAGACCTCTGATCTTTTGATCCCATCCAATAGTCATCATGCCCCATTGAGCCTTATTCAGACAACCTTTCCTGGGTGATCAGATTGATACCCCGAACAACACTCTCTGAGAAGCAGCATGGCTCAGTGGAAAGAGCTTGGGCTTGAGAGCCAGAGGTCATGGATGAATCCCGGCTCTGCCACTTGTCAGCTGTGTGACTGTGGGCAAGTCACAACTTCTCTGTGCCTCAGTTCCCTCATCTGTAAGATGGGGATTAACTGTGAGCTTCACATGGGACAACCTGATTACCCTCTATCTCCCCCAGCGCTTAGAACAGTGCCTTGCACATAGTAAGCACTTAACAAATACCAACATTATTATTATTATTATTATTATTATTATTACTGAACTCAACTAACTTCCTTCCCTATCCTTTCATCAACCTTGTACCACTAAGCCACAGCCCTGGATCAACTCCACAATCTGCTTCCTTCATTCCTGGGCATTAGCTGCAGAGTGCTATTGATGGAAATCCAATTAACAGGCCAGCTTCATCCATTTCATCAAGTTCATCCTGGTTTGCCCCAACTCTGTCTTCTCCTCTGCCTGGCAAAATCATTTCTCTCTTCTTATTGACTTCCATGTCCATTACCTTCGCCAGTTGTTCAAGATGTTTAACTCCCTCCTTAAACCCCCTGCCCCTTACATCCCCCCATCTCTTGTCCCTAATGATTTGGCCACATACTTTATTGAGCAAATTGATAGCATCAGTCATGTCCTTAAAATCTACCCTGCTCCTCCCCAGTCCCTTCCTTCTCCTGCCCTTTCTTCAACTTTCCCCACTTTCCCAGCAGTATCTTGAGAGATCTCCTGCCTTCTCTCAAAATCCACCCCTTCCCCCTGCACCTCCATCTCCATCCCTTCATACCTTGTTTTGACATGCACATGCCCCGTCTCTTCTTCCCTCTCTGACTACCTTCTTTAACTGTTTGTTCTCCAAAGGCTTTTTCGCTATTGTTCTCAAAAATGCTCATGTCTCCTCATCCTAAAAAAACCCTCCCTTGACTCCACAGCCCCCTCCAGTTATCTCTCTTTCTCCTTCCTAACATTCCTCCCAAACTCCTTGAGTGAGTTGTCTACCCCTGTTGTCTCCTCTTCCTCTCCTCCAATTCTCCCCTTGACCACCTCCTATCTGGCTTCTGCTCCATTTGCTCAACAGCAACTGCCCTCTAAAAGATCACCAATGATCTCCTTCTTACGAAAAACAATGGCTTCTACTCCATCCTAATCCTCCTCGACCTCTCAACTCACCTCAACATCTCAACTGCCTTCAACACTGTTGACCAACCCCTTCTCCTTGAAATAGAATCAAACCTTTTCTAACATTGTCCTCTCCTGATTCTCCTCCTATCCCTCTGGCTGCTCAATCTCAGTCTCTTTTTCAGACTCCTCCTCTGCCTCCCACCAACTAAGTGTAGGAGTCCCTCGAGGTTTAGTTCTGGGTCCTCTTATATTCTCCATCTACACCCACTCCCTGGGAGAACTCATCTGTTCCCATAGCTTCAACTACCATCTCTATGCAGATGATTCCCAAATGCACATCTCCAGTTCTGATCACTCTCCTTCTCTGCAATTTCATTTTTCCACATATGCTTTCAGGACATCTGTAGTCTGGTTGGATGTCCCACCAACACCTCAAACTTAACATGTCCAAAGCAGAACTCCTTATCTTCTTTCCTAAGTCCTGTCCTCCCACTGACTTTCCTGTCACTGTAAACAGCATCACCATCTTTCCTGCCTCGCTAGCCTGTAACCTGGACATTATCCTCAACTCATCATTCTCATTCAACCCACATATTCAATCTGTCACCAAATCCTCTAGGTTCAACCTGCACAACATCACTAAAACCTGCCCTTTCCTCTCTATTCAAACCACTACCATGTTAATCCAAGACTTGATCCTATTCCACTTTGATTATTGTATCAACCTCCTTGCTGCTCTCCCTGCTTCGTGCCTCGCCCCACTCCAGTCCCTATTTCACTCTGCTGCCCAGATCATGCCAGCTTGAATGTGGTGGGCAATTTACAGATGAAGTGAGAAAGTTGCCAGTGCGCACAGTGGGGCAGGAGAAAAATGACAGAGGCCTAAATCACAGTGTCCCCCATGGGTCCATGACAGTCCTGTAGTGGAACGGCTGGCTGACAGTGATGTAATTGGTCCAAGGCTTATTGAGTGCTTACTGTATTCAGAGCACTATACTAAGCACCTTGAAAAACTACAACACAAGTGTTGGTAGTTATGATCCCTTGCCACAAGGAGCTTACACTCTACAGGAGACACAGATATTAAAATAAATTACAGATAGGGAAAATAGTAGCATGTAGGGATAAGTGCTCTGAGGCTGGGGTGAGTATCAAAGTGTTTAACTTATTTCTTTATATTAATGTCTGTCTCCCTCTCTTGACTTTGAGCTCCTCTGTTGTTTTATACTCTCCCAAGCATTTAATAGAGTGCAGTGCACACAGTCAAGTTGACACAGAAAGGAGATCAGATGGGAAAATGAGGGTTTAGTCAGAGAACAGTGCAAGAATGATGGAATTACTGAGTCGTATTACTCTGATGGTTTTCAGTTACTTTATTAAATGCAAGTCTTTTAAATATCTTATAGTGTCATAGAAATATTCTTCATCTATTCTTAAGAAAACATTTTATGGTTGAAAGGAGAAGAAAATCTACTAAATTTAACTTCTGATTTACAGATATTGTCAAATGATAGATTGAAATGAAACAATTAGAGGTTAAAGTCCTTTATTTAAGCAAAAGGCTAGTCACAAAACAAATGTGATATGTGTTGACATTCCTCAACACAGATCTTTTGCCCATTTTTCTTTCTGGCCAAAATTGTCCTCTATGCTTCCAACGGTTCTTAACTTCTCAAGTGTATGGAATGAATTTGAATCGTGAGCTTTCTTTCAAATCTCCAAATGACTATTAGAGGAATTCTAATTTTTTCCAATGACATGTGCTCTGCCTGCTTCCTCTCATTCCTCAACTTCACTGATCTCCTGCTCCACCCTACATCTCTCACTCACTAATCATTCGCTCATCAACCTGATGTAGTTGAAGCCATGGGAGTGAATGTGTTCTCCAAAGGAGTGGGTATAGATAGAGCATACCTAGAACTGAGCCTTGAAGGAACCCCACTGTCAGAGGGTGGGAGGCAGATGAGGAGGCAGTGAAAGAAACGGAGAAGGAGTGGTCAGAGAGGTAGGAGGAGAACCAAGAGAAGACAGTGTCAGTGAAACCAAGGTTGGATCCTAAAATCATATCTCCTCCAGGAAGCTTTCCCTGACTATGCCCTTATTTTCCCTATCCCTCCCCTCTGCGCACTGACTATGCGCTTAGCCATGAATCCCTTAAGCATTTTAATACTTTCCTTTTACCCCAAATCACTTAGTTATATACCTGTAACTTATTTGTTTATATTAATGTCTGTCTCCCTTCCTTGACTATGAGCTGTTTATGGGCAGTGAATGCGTCTACCAACTCTCTTGTATTATACTCTCCCAAGCATTTAATAGAGTGCAGTGCTCACAGCAAGTCCTCAATAAATGCCATTGATTGATTGATTGATTAATAATATATATCATTTTTGTTCTGTACTTTCCCAAATACCTATCACATTTTTCAGCATAAAGTAAGAGCTCAATATATATTCATTGATTGACCCACTAAGTAAGTTACAGCCCCACAACACCCCTGTTGAAATCAAAATGTAAGCATTGCACCTGGATTGGTAAATGAAGATTTTCTCTTTTGTTATTGATTTCCTTTGTTTGTTGAATATGTGCTTTTGCCACAATTTATGGATGGATTCAGAATTAGAAAATGACTAATTACAAGATTAAATATCTAATTTAATTATAATGATTTTAAAAAGCAGCACAAAGAGAATCTCTGTCTGAAAATATGGTGCTTTTCTCCTATATAATTTTATAAGCCTCCAAAAATCACTCATATCTCTTTTATCCATTGTTCTCTTTCATTACTATGTATCCAATAATGTATTATTCTCTTCTTCATTCTCCTTTATACCCTTTCATCTTCACATAGTATTGCTGTAAGTGGTATGAGATTTGCCTCCTAGGGTTCCTGCCATGTGAAGCATCACTCAGTATCTCCCTAGTTATATTTCATTCTTTCTGCACCCTATTCTTATCTTAAAACACATCCTTCAATGCTTCTTTTAATTACTCTCACTTTCTGTAAATAGTTAAAAATAAAGGTAACAGCTTAATTCATCTTAAGAAGAATTTTGAAATAAAATTAGTGTAAAGGTCATTAAAGTAAAATTATAATTTTTCTCTTATTCTGGGCTAATATATGGCTTTATTCCTGGATAAAATGTACTTTCATATATTTGCCAATTGAATATTGACCTTTATAAATATTAATTTGTTCAAAAGTCTCAAACCAGACTTATTTTGATATCTGCCAATTTTAGATGTGAATAATTATATATGCACAAAGATTAAAGATAAAATCAATTTGTGTGGCTGTTGGAACCATTATTATTTTAGGTAGGAATAAAATTATGAAAAGGGAGGCACTCTTAACTTTTGTATCAGTTTTTTTCTTTGTCCTTGAGCTCCCTATTCTTGGTTTATAATAGTCTGATGTTTTGTGTGAGTTTATCTTCTCTTTTCAGTTTACCCTCTATTCCTTCACTTCCTTCCGTCTATTTTCTTCATTCTTTGGATTATTATCTCTTATGTATTATTCAGGTTGCCTTCTCCACTTTTCAAATTATTTTCTTCTTTGGTTCTGTATTACATACAAATCGCCAACCTCCTCATTTCCTGACTAAAATCTGCACTATTGCACTATTGGATTTCTTTTTAGGTCTTCTGGGTCTTTAGGTCTTTCAAGTGAATTCAAACTGAAATATATTTTATAAATTATAGCTTGAATAGTGTAATGCTCATGAAAATAAAAATCCCTTAGAAGTAGAATTCAGGCATGATGAGTTAGCCACAATTTAAAATTATAAATGTCTTATTTCAGTCTTCCTAAGACAGATGCCTAAAACAGCCATTAGAATAATCTAAAGTAGATTTCTCAGACATTGAAATTTGAGGTTTATTTGAAACAAATTTTGTCCTCAAATGTGCAAACCTTTTGGAATGAAGGGGAACAAACCTTGGGCAAATATGAACAACTTGAACCTTTAATTAACTCATTCATTCGTTCAATCATACTTATTGGGCTCTTACTGTGTGCAGAGCACTGTACTAAGCCCTTGGAAAGTACCATTGGGCAACAGATAGAGACAATCCCTACCTAAAAACAGCCTTACAGTCTAGAAGGGGGGAGACAGACAACAAAGCAAAACTAATAGACAGACATCAATAGCCTCAATATAAATAAATAGAATTATAGATATGCACACATCATTAATAAAATAAATAGAATAATAAATATGTACATATATACACAGGTTTTGTGGGGCGGGGAGTGGGGTAGAGCAGAGGGAGGGAGTAAGGGCAATGGGGAGGAGGAGCAGAGGAAAAGGGAGTCTCAGTCTGGGAAGGCCTCCACTGTCTACTTCTAAAAATGTATCAGATCTATAGGTAAATCAAAGTTCAACTTCAATAACTTCTTAAAACTGAAGTAGCAATACTAAAACTGGGGTAATGTTTGGATACAAATCTCTAGCTTGGTATGCAAGCCATTCTTCCAGCTCTCTCTTCATTTAGTATTTTACAGATGAATTTTTATTAGCAAGAACAATATACAATTACAAGTATTTTATTGGATATACTCATCTTCAAGCCAAAGAACATGTACATTTTTATTTTTCTTCTGTTTTCTACTCACTGATCTGAGTAAAATGACATTCTTTATTTTCTTGAATCGTCAACTACTGTGTAAACTATAGTTATCCTTAACAATAGCATTAACATTTAAAACAAAGCTATCATAGATAAAGTGAAATGTAATATGTATCCTCTACCACATTTGACAACTCAGAAAAATCTATTACAAAACTTTGGGGAAGATCACCCTCTGTCTGCAAATGGAGGGAATTATTTTTCTCCTGCCCATGGCCCTTTCCCCAACATTTTGTGCGGGAGTGATAGCTCCAAAATACACTGCAATTTGGGAAATATCACAGACTTTGGCATACTGTAATAGGGGGCGCAGGGGAAGAAATGGAGTGTGCATAGAGTGACTTGGGGATTTTTGCTATAATTAGCTTTTCCAATGGTAAAATCCGCAGGTAATATTCCTATAACTGCAGCTTTGACTGTGCCAATCAGAGAATTTCAACAAAAAACACCAGAAAATCTGTTTTGTACGAATATGTCCCTTGATTCTTTTCATCTGCACCTCTTTAAATGATCCTGTCTCTTTAACCACTAATCAAAATCAGGAATCAGCATGACCCTATGGAAAGAATATGGATCTGGGAGTCAAAGGACCCAGATTCTAATCCCAGCTCTGCTGGTTGCCTGCTGTTTGACCTGGGACAAATCACTTCATTTATCAGTGCCTCAGTTACCTCATCTGCAAAATGGAATTAGGACTGTGAACCCCATATGGGACACAGACTGTGTCCAACTTAATTAGCTTGTATCTACCCCAGCACTTAGTACAGTGCCTGGCACATAGTAAGCACTGAACAAATACCATGAAAAAAATTTCAGACTCTTGAGTCCTTCCTTAACTTCCCCATTCTTCCAGCTCTCTCTTAAACAAAGATACTACAATAGGATAGCTCAACCAGAAGTTACTTCTGGGGTTCTGTTCTTTCTTTAAATTGGGTGACTAAGTTGAGGGTCAAGAGAAAATAAGAATGAGTCCTCTTTCCAAAACCCATAATAGATCTGTTTATATATATCTGAGTCCACATGGCGTATAGAAAAGGCAGCATTACCCTGGTATCTTATGGCTCTAAGTGAAAATGTTGATTTCATGTTTTTTATGGTTTTATTTGCTAGTGGGGAGGGTGGATATGGCACTTGTACATCAACTGAAAAATTTAATCACAGGCTCTTATTAGCATTCAAAATTCATCTTCCTTTTAGACCTATTACACAAGAAGATTGAAGCTTACATGTTCTGTACCTAAACTTCTTTAAAGCTTATATTGAGACTTGGTAAATAGGCAAGTGACTGTACTAAGAAAATAATTAAAAAGTGATATTAGCAATTTCATTTCTGCATCTATCAAGAAAATGATTTTAAACAAATATACTTTAAAAAGTCTACTTATTACACTGTTTTTGCATTTTCTTAACACTGATTTGATATCACTGATAGTATTGATGAACTATGTATGATCTGGAAAAACTCAGCAGGGTAAATAGCAAATCCAATTTTGGGATGATTTTAATTTTATTGGGATGACAGTTCCAGTGAGCTTCATTTTTTAGAATAATAAATTATCTCAGTATTAGTTTCTTTGTGAAAAAAACAAAAAACAAAAAATAAAAAAACTTCTTCATAGAGACTAGAATAGCACATTTGATTGCCCTGCATTGTTTTGTTCATCTATGCCTATTTTCTGGTTGAATTCAACTTATGCCTGTGCATTTTTTCATAAAAGGATATGAAAAATCTCGAAGCTTAAACAACATAGCGGGCTTGGCAGGCAATTCTCTGAGACTGTCTCCTATAACATCACCCTACAGCTCACCTTGTCCTCTGAAATGCTCCTGATCTCCCATCCCATCTATCTTGTAAATCAAGCTGTATTAATATGTTAAATTGTCAACCACATAATGGAAATAATTAAGTGTAGCATTAACTGTAGGAGCAATTAATGCAGTTTAAATCCCGCATGAAACAATTTTCTTAATTAAAAATGCCACGTGGGTAGCAATAGATTTTTCTTATCCTGGCTTTTAAGATTACTTGAAGTAGTGCTTCTCCTCTTAGTAAAAATTGACTTGTGCTACTCTGGCAATAAACAGAAAGTGGATTTTATGAGTCAGTATATTCAATAAGTATATTTTCAGGGAGATATTTTTAAAACAGTGTGCTTCCAAATGACAACTTCTCCATTGGACGTTCATTCCTTGTGATTCTCTAATCCATTCTGAAGATGTCTGGAATTCAGTTCTAATCATATAGTTTTTGGTCAGATCATTTGCATGGATCATCTGTCTCCATCTCCTGAAAGCGATGTTGCAGGGTACTGGAATGGTAATAACTTGGTGTATGTGTCCTTGCATTAAATCATCCTGCTGACATGAAAGCACTAATCAACTGTTCTGCATGTAAGATTGTCGGGATTTCCCCTTTACTTTAGAAGAAATATTTGTTGTATTGGTTTTTATTTTATTAAAATGTTGTCTTGGAGTTCTGAATGTCTCTGGTTGTTTGCATACAGATAACTGCAAAGAGGTTGTCATTACTGGTTACACGCAAGCAGAGGCCAGATCTCTTTCTTAATGGCATGGGGAAGGCACAAAACATGATAGAAAGATAAACGCCATCCAGGCTTGTAATCTGTAGCCAGGAAGTGCTCCTTGGTACCTTAGTCATCTTTCTATACCAGGGTTCTTCAAAATTTTCAGAAGCACAGGGTCAAGTAGCAAAAAAGACTCAAACTCATTTTGGAACCTAAAGAGAAGGCAGAGGCTTTGAGAAGGACTTTTTTTGACCATTCTTAAACCTCTGACTTAGAAGTTTCTGACTTTTTTTCAGACAGTATTTTACCCGGTGCTTTGTCCTGAACGTTGTTTCTGTTGTCTGTCTAGCTACCTGTATCAACTGTATTTTCCATCTGTCTCGATAAAGCTTAGAGATGCCTTGAAAAGGTTCCCATTTTTTTTAGGATTGACCTCTTAAAAGGTTTTCTCTTTCTCTCTCTTTTTGCTTTGAACTCTATTCCTCAAGTGTATACATTAACAATATCCTCTACATTACCTAATGTGGATACTGTGAACACATCTGATGAGCAGGATTTAGCAGCAGCTTTACCACTGCAATTCATTGCCTGCTGCAAATCAACTCCACTACCTAGCAACCAGTATTCATTACCCTACAGCAACTAAGACCCTAGGGAGTTGAATTAAGTCCAAGAGGTATGTACACATTAGTATGACTGGAATAGAAATAGCAGATCTGGGGATTTGGCTGGTGAGGAAAATCAAACCATAACAGACTCAAACACATAGCAAGGAGAAAAATTGAAGGGAAAATAAAATGAAAACTTTTATTATTGACCATGTACCGTGTACATTCCATAGACTACTGTCTAGAGCATGACCTGCATGTCAGAGTTCTTGTACAATGATGTATTTAGCAAAAGATCTAGATCTGATATTTACGGGTGTTCACTGATGCATTTTGCTAACATCAATGATTGAAGTATAATTGCAAATAGATTTATAGCAAAGGAATTAATACACTGTTTGATGCTGCTGTTATTAACTGCAGTGTGGTACAGAATTTATCATGGATTTTTGACTGCTGAAAGAGGGACAATGGAATTTAGCCATACCCAGAACTGTACTGGAAAGAGACTTCTGCTGCTGAATGTGCCCTGATTAAGTTTGATATACCTTGGAGAGATCCTGCTTCTTCCCACCGAGTGACTTTTTTTTTTGAGGAGTGCACATGGAACTAGTAGAATAGTCCCAGTGCAAATGGTCTGTCAGTGCACTAGCCATTAGTTTGTTAAAAAAAAAGTATGCATGGCTGTCAGCTTTGGCCAGCTCACATCAAGAGAACCTGAATCCACAGCCCCCATTTCTGAGGCTCCATGCACAACCCTCTGCCTCTTGTATACTATTCTTCACAGTCCCCTAGAAAGCTGTGCTGAAAATCATTCAAAGGCACATACAGTGATGTTAACGTATTGTCAGTTGTCTTGATTTACTTCACTGCTACTATATTTTTTGCACATGTCTTAGTGAATCCTTTCAAATCAATTTGGCAGCATACTGCCAGTTGTTTTATGATTTTTAGTATCTGCTTATAAAAACACATTTCGGATTACTCACTTCATGTTAAAAAAAAAAAGTGGGCAAATGTCCCAAACACTGTTTATAGTTGTCCTTTCCATTGTTACGGCAAATTACAAATGCAAAAAGGAAATTTCGGCAGATGGAATTTTTTTTTATTAAAATGATCAAAGACACAGCATCAGCAAATAGTGGCCTGTGCATTCAAATAATATCCCTAAAATGTATATTTTGAATAAGAGAGATATTCTTCAAGCAGTTATTTGTGAACTTTGTGGTAAATGAATCAGGTCTATGATGTGTCTTTGAAGCTTTGTAGTGGAAATTGTGATACAGATACTTCATCTTGTTTACCCAACATTTCCAGAATCTGTTAGCCACCCAAGGATACTGGTTATAGAGCATATCACAATTATGAAACTTTGTACTGTGGTACTTTCTTGAGTATTTCAAGATGCATGCACATCCCTAGTGGAAACCAATTCAAATGTAACAAGCCGTAAAGAAGAATAAAAGGCAAACATGCTGGGAAGGAATTTGAATTCTATCTTGTTTTCTTTAATGTGTCCTTTTGAGATTTTGACTATTACATGATGGTCTTGTTTCACTTGATGTAGTATACAGAGTGTGTATGTGCAGGTATGGGTTTGTGTGTGTGAAGGTGAAGAAGGAATGAGTGAGAAAATTTTGAGTCACAATTAGATTTATGTCACAATTAATCTGCTCCCTCATCTTCATGGCTCTTGCAGTTTGACATCCACAGTTCTATTACACTTTTAAGTTTCTGTCCTAGGATTTCAAAGTTGATGAGATGAAAAATGGTAAAGATGTCTTTCCTAATGTAATTTTCATCTCTTGGAGTGGCTAAACTACCCTCCTTACTATGACTACTCTGGCAAGTATATCAAAATGAAATGAATTATTTAGCCTCCAATGGCTTTTCTCCCTCATATTTATTTTTTTTTTCCACTGGGGGTAAAGATAAAGAAGGACAGGAATCTAACACAAAGTCAGGCAGGCTTTTGCTTGGAAAATGAAAAAGCAAATAGTTTGAGAAAAAGGTGGATGCAAAGTGAAATAAGGTGGGGTGAAATCATTCATCATTCATTCATTCAGTTGTATTTATGAAGTGCTTACTGTGTGCAAAGCACTGTATTATGCACTTATAGATGCTATGATTTTGCCAGCCACAATCACCTTCTCTAAATTATTTTGGAAGTGAATATCTAGAACTTATGTAAAAACCCAGTGTATTCTCCAAAGATGGGTCTCATTCTATTCCCCTAAAATCACAGCTGTTTCTTATGAACAACCTATTCACAAAAGGCTGTAGACAGAGCATATTCTTGGCATTCTTGGCATCTGTTTTTGCAGACATGCTTGGTAATTTCATACAAACTAGCTAAAATACCTGCAAGTGTTTTATAATGTGTGATAGTGTGATCCATAAAAAATCAAAATTAGTTCCTGTCAATGGTTTAAAGAGAATAAAAATCCAGCAGTATGCCAGGAATCTTTCTGAATGAAACTAGTGATGGTTGAAAAGAGAATCAGGAGATTCAGAAAGGGAAACTGTACAAATGTCAGTAGCTATTTAAATTGATTTTAAGGCTGTTGTTAGTGTGTATGTTTAATATAACATGGTAGGAGGAATGCTTTGGGTGAAAAATTACTCCTATCAAAATTTAATAAGGTAAGATTTAAAGTCATAAATGAATAACATTTGATGAAAGGCAAAGGTTTTCATTTTAGCATCAAAGTAAATCATGCTGCACCCACAAAGGAAATGGCTAAAAGGGGTGATTTTGGAAAGACACGATGAATATGTTAAAAGTCCAAATTACCAGCCAATGACACAGGAAGATCTTTGATGTGCCTTGAAACATCAATTCCTAGTAGTTTAAAATAAAACCACAATTCTTACATTGTGAGCCCCTTGAGGGCCAGGGGCTGTATCTGATATTCTTCTCTAATGCTTAGTACAGTGCGCTGCTTACAGTAAGTGCTTAATAAATGCTACTATCATTATTATTATTATGTTGGTATTTATAAAGTGCTTACTATGTGCCAAGCACTGTACTAAACACTGGGATAGAATCAAGGTAATCAGGTGGGGAGGCTCACAGCCTTCATCCCCATTTTACAGATGAGGTAACTGAGGCACAGAGAAGTTAAGTGACTTGCCCAAGGTCACACAGCAGACAAGTGGCAGAGCCGGGATTAGAACCCTCCCACAGCCTCTGACCTATTACTACTACTATCACTACTATTATTACTGGTCTAAATTTCAATCCTAATTCACAATTACTACCATTTCTAGCAACACGGAAGGGAAATGTCAGAGCTTACTGAGTGCTGAACACTCTATTAAATGTTCAGGAGAGTACAGATAGAGGAAATAGAAAGCGCTAAATAAATACTATTGAATGAATGAATGAAATGGCAAAGTATTCAGGATATATACCTAAGTGCTGGAGGGCTAGGGGTAGAGCGATTAGTGGCAAACTATCCATCTTGGGGTTGATATATTTCTATCCACCATATTCTATTCCTAGTAAATTGTGCCTTATTAATGAGTTACTCAATTTATCACTAGAAAATATTTACTGAGTCCCGAGTATGTGCAGAACAAAGTGCTTGAGAGAACAATTTAAGAGCAAGAAGAACATGAAAATTTCTTACAAAGAGTGGACAGTCTAGTGGGGGAGATGCACATGAAATATTTTACGGATGGGAGATGGGAGTGATCAAATGATAGACTATGTAAAATGGTATTTTCAAAAGTATGATCAGAAATAGTGAGTGCAAAAATGCTTAGCTGATAGTAAGGAAGATTTGACCTTGGGAGAAAAATTAATCACTGAAGAAGGTTGGCTTTTCACGGGGGGTTTGAAGATTGGGAAAGCTGTGGTGTGGCAGATTTGAAAGATGCAGGTGCTACTTATTTGAGAACAAGGCACATAACCTGGAGGATTTCCATGACAGATTGGTGCATTTTGCCCTGGGTACATTAATCAGATGAAGTCTTTCAAGATGATCCAATAAATGAGTGGTTTATACTCATCTCCTGATCTCCTGATCAGTAGTCTTCATGGTTTAAATTACAGAGTCACACAATCTTGTGGCCAGAGGCAGTGCTGAGGAAGAGGGAGAACTTTCCTCCAGAGCTGACTCCCATGGAAGGTGGGACAGAGTCTATCCAGGAAAAGGAGTGAACTGTGGGGAAGAGGAGGAGACAAAAGGTCAAGTGCCTGGCTACAAGACCTCTTCCCTGGAGCTGACCCCTGTGGCAGGAGGAGCAAAGGTCATGGGCTCTCCGACATGCATTTTCCCTTGGAGCTGACCCCGATGTGGATCACCGCCACTGCCCTAAAGAGACAGCAGGAGCAGGATGACAAAACAAAGTTGCTGGTACTCTGGCTCCTCAGGGAATGGTGCTGCACAGCATGACAGAGAGGCCACTGCAGGAGGAGCAGGAGCAGGATTCTCCTGCCACACCCATGTCACAATCCCCCATCCATGATACAATCTCCCTGTCCAGGCCTCCACAGCCACACCAGAGAGGAGCTGGAGGAAAAACTGTCAGAGCTCTGTCCAGGCTCCTCAGGGACAGAAAAGAGGCAAAGGGAGCTCCAAGAGAGGTGGAGAGGAATGGGTGAAGAGGACAGATACAAGCCTAGATTAACTGATAAACTCTGACCTGGGACTTGAGACTTGAGAACTTGGAGCCTGCATGGAAGGATTGATTATAGTGCCAGTGGTTTGTTCAGAATCACTCACATTGTATCAACCCTGCTTGGGTTGCAGCACGTTCCAGAATGCATATGGAGAGGGGTTTTTTTGCCTATAGAACCTATTTACATCTGAAATAACTGCAAAATGATACCAAACTGGGCACATGTTCTAAGCACTGGGGTATGAATGGGTACATACCTATTAGCCCAACCCAACACAATGCAACATAACAATATAACTGACACGTTCCTTTCCCACAATAAGCTTCCAGTCTAGGGTGGAGACAGACATTTATATAAATAAATACATTACAGATATGTACATAACTGCTGTGGGCCTGGGGAGGGGGGTGAAAAAAGGGAGTAATTCAGGGCAATTCAATAAGGAGTGAGAAAAGAGGAAATGAGGGATTAATCAGGGATGACCTCTTGGAGGAGATGTGCCTTCAATAAGCCCATTGTTTTGGCTAGCAGCTGCGATTTTGTTGGTGTGGCTGTTCATTGGTTGACTCTGCAAGTTTTGGATTGCTTTATGGTATTTATTAAGCACTCACTACGTAACAATAACACAACTAATTACTGGGATAGTTACAAGATAGTCAGGATGGACTTAGTCCCTCTCCAACATGGGGCTCACAGTCTAACTAGGAGGATTCACTCCCTATTTTACAGTCCTCTAAACTGTAAGCTCATTATAGGCAGGGAACATGTACATAGAGAAGCAGCGTGGCTCAGTGGAAAGAGTAGGGGTTAGGAGTCAGAGGTCATGGGTTCTAATCCCGGCTCCACCATCTGTCAGCTGTGTGACTTTGGGCAAGTCACTTAACTTCTAGGTGCCTCAGTTTCCTCATCTGGAAAATGGGGATTAAGACTGTGAGCCTCACATGGGACAATGTGATTACCCTGTATCTACCCCAGTGCTTAGAACAGTGCTCAGCACATAGTAAGCGCTTAATACCAACATTATTATTATTGTCAATCAATCAATCAATTTCCTACTACAACTCAGCCCACACACTTAACTCCTCTAAAGCTAACTTTCTCACTTTACCTCAATCTCATCTATCCCGCCACCGACTTCTCACCCATATCTTCCCTCTGGCTTGGAACAAGTTCCCTCCGCATTCCTGACAGATAATTACTTTTCCTGACTTCAAAGACTTACAGAAGGCACATCTCCTACAAAAGGCCTTCACTGATTAAGCCTTCTTTTCCTTTGCTTCAACTCCTTCCTGCATCATCCCCCTTCAGCCCCACAGCATTTATGTACATATCTGTAATTTATTTATTTATATTAATGTCTCTCTCCCTCTCTATATCGTGTGCTCAGTGTGAACAGGGAAAGTGTCACTTATATTGTTGTGTCATGCACTCCCAAGCACTAAGTACAGTGAATCTGCACATAATAAATGCTCAATAAATGCGATCGACTCACTGACTGACATTTGTATTTACTGAGCACTTACCTGTGTGCAGGAAGTGGAAAGAGCACGAGCTTAGGAGTCAGAGGTCATGGGTTCTAATCCTGTCCCCGCCACCTGTCAGCTGAGTGACTTTGGGCAAGTCACTTAACTTCCCGCTGCCTCAGTTACCTAATCTGTAAAATGGGGATTAAGACTGTGAGTCTCACGGGGAACAACCTGATTACCCTGTATCTACCCCAGTGCTTAGAACAGTGCTCAGTACATAGTAAGCACTTAACAAATGCCAACATTATTATTATTATCATTACTAATTGATTGGGAGAGTACAACACAGCAATGTAACTGACACATTCCCTTACCACAATAAACTTCCAGTCTAGGGTGGAGACAGACATTTATATAAATAAATACAGTACAGATATGTACGTAACTGCTGTGGGGGTGGGGGAGGTGGTGAAAAAAGGGAGAAATTCAGGGTAATTAAAAAGGAGTGAGAAAAGGGGAAATGAGGGTTTAGTCAGGGAAGGCCTCTTGGAGGAGAAGTGCCTTCAATAAGGCTTTGAAGATGGGGAGAGTAATTGTCAGTCAGATTTGCAAAGGGAGGATGTTTCAAGCCAAAGGCAAGAATGGGTGAGAGGTCAGTGGTGAGAAAGATGAGACCAAGATACAGTGAGTAGGTTGGCATTAGAGGAGTGAAGTGTGTGGGCTGGGTTGTCCTAGGAGAGTAATGAGGTGAGATAGGAAGAAGCAAGGTGATTGAGTGCTTTATAAGCTGGTGGTAAGGAGTTTCTGTTCAATGCATAGGTGGGTGAGTAACCACTTGAGGCTCATGAGGAGTGGGGAAACATCAACCTTCTTTGTAGAAAAAAAGATCTGGGCAGGGGAGTGAAGTATGGACTGGAGTGGGGAGAGACAGGAGGCAGGGAGGTCAGCAAGGGAGCTGGTACAGTAATCAAGGTGGGATAGGATAAATGATAGGATAGGGATAGGATTAACATGGTACCAGTTTGTATGGAAAGGAAAGGATGGATTTTAGGGAAGTTGTAAAGGTTGAACTGAAAAGACTGAGTGATAAATTGAATATGTGGGTTGAATGAGAGGCTTCTAAGATAGCGTCAAGGTTACAGGCTTGTACATTACTTGTACTTTATGGTATTCTTCCAAGTGCTTAGTCCAGTGTTCTGCACATAGTAAGCACTCAATAAATACTATTGATTGATTGATTATACAGATAAAGTAACTGAAGCGCAGAGAAATTAAGTGACTTGCCCAAGATCACATAGAAGGCAAGTGGCAGAGCCAGTGGCATTACTGGGATTAGAACCCGGATTTTCTCACTCCCAGGCTCATGCTCTTTCCACTAAGTCACGCTGCTACAGTTTAATATTAAACTTGATCTCCTCTGATGCAGAAATGAATAATGGCATGTTGTTACGTCCCAGTAGAGTCAATTAGGGATCGGGGGGGTTCGTGACTCAGCTTTACCAATGGAATAAACCACAATATTCATATCACAGTAAGAAAACATTCATTAACATATAGGAAAACATCAAGTGCAATGGATCCTGCTTCTGTTAAGCTTTCAACCCAGAGGTGATGAGATCTCTGACACTATTTAAGCCCTCAACCTAGAGGCATTGATAATTTCGTACTGTCGGATGATCAATCCTAAATCGGTATTCAGTCTGAGTACAGGCTTAAAACCAACATGAACATCCCGGTTAAGAGGTCTTCTCCTGTCTGGGCTTCCTTTTCCATACTGTCGGATAACAGTGAGCAGCCTAGTACAGGTTGAGCCCAGTGCAGGCATCCCCATTTAAAAGGATATCAGCCCCGGGTATCTCGGTCATCCCTACAGATAACCGTGAGCAGCAGTGGCAGGCTTTTTCCATCAGACTTTATACTATCCTTGTTGACCATTACATTGAGATTCTTCCACATAATTACCTAAATCTCCCAATTACAGTTCCATTGCCCTCTGCTCTTAGTAGACATCTCACCTGGACCCCTTTGGGTTACAAATATTTAGGTCTTCGCTTGGAGCCAATCTGTTTAACTCATCTGCAATCATAGGAAGCAATATAATGAAGGGCATTAAGTTTAACACTTTGTTTATGCAAGATGCAAACTGCACACTATATATGTTTATATAGTTCCTATTTCAGAGAAGAAATGAATCAATTCTTTAGTGCTTTTTAAAAGTACTCAGAACAGGTGAGTAGCTATGTCACTACCAGTTTGAAGAAGGGTTGGGGAATTCAAACTGGTCTTACATCTTCTCCTAGTATTTCCAGCAAAGCAGCATCTGTATGCATTGACCACCAAGAGCACACTAAATACTCATTTAGGTATAGATGTAAAAAATAGGTTCTCAATACTCATTTCCATGTAGATGCAAAAATTATGTTCAAAATGGAAGAAAAACACTGTAAAAATGAGATTTTTTAAAAATACTTTCTTTAAATTGTCAGAGATAATTGGTAAAACTTTTTTTTCTTGTCTTATACTGTCGAGTCATCTCTGGCCCATAGCGACATCATAGACACTTGTTTCCCAGAACATCCACCTCCACCTGCAATCGTTCTGGTAGTGTATCCATAGAGTTTTCTGGGTAAAAATACCAAAGTGGTTTACCATTGCTTCCTTCCACACAATAAACTTGAGTCTCCATCCTCACCTCTCCTGGGCAGCAGGGCATGGGAGAGAGTCGAGTTTTGACTTGTAGCAGATTGCCTTCCCCTCACTAGTCACTGGCCAAGCTAGGAGTGGAATGGGAATGCCTCTGTTTGACTCTCCCTCCCATAGTCAAGACTGGTAGAGTACCGGAAACTCTCCGGGTGCGACCCTGAAAGGGGGATAATACAATATTGGTAATACTTTGTATTGTATTGTTAATACAACACAGTAATGGCAATATTGGTAATGATGGGAAGCAGAGTTGTCTAGTGGATAGAGGAAGGGCCTTGGGAGTCAGAAGGATCTTGGCTCTGTCACCTGACTGCTGTATGACCGTGGCCAAGTCTTTTAACTTCTCTGTGCTTCAGTTACCTCATCTGTAAAATGGGGATTAAGACTGTCAGCCCCATGTGAGACATAGACTGTGTCCAACCTGATTATTTTGTATCTAATCCAGCACTCAGAATGGAAGATGTTTAACATAGTAAGCACTCAAAAAAACATTAAAAAATGAAGTTATTTCAGATTATACCCTCCCTTTATCTACCTTGATTGTAGGCAATTTTCTGCTACAGTTGAGCTCAAGACATAAAATGTGGGAACACATTATTTTCCTTCTAAACTGACAGTGTATTGAGTCTGCCTTTCATAAAGTTAATATGTGTGGCAGCTATGACAACTGAGGGATTTGAAACAAATCTTTTCAGTTATATGGGAATTACCTCAAAAGAACTGTAATCACTTAAAGCACTCATCAGTTACTGTAATTTCAAATTATACAAGAGACTGAATCATTTCTCCCATAGATGAATAACTGAGTCTTTCAAATAAATATTTTCAGATCATAAAAGTCAATTAACTCTAAAAAACATGGCGGTAAAGCTTGGGTAGAAAAACTATGCAAACCTTTGGAAAGTCGATAAAATTTTTTGGCAGGATGTAAAGTGAATATTGCCAATGGACTCATTAATTTTTATATTGTATCTGCAATATGTCACTGTTATAATCTTCAGATCCATTATAATTACATTATTTGACATATTCAATGCAAACCCTTCACGTTACTGAACATAATTTTATAATGTTCATCCCATGAATACCGAAATTTGTAATAATCACTCATGCTAATTCCACACCATAGATAAAGTGGGGAAAATCTCAGAAATTGCTAAGGTACCAACTCACCCTTGTAGACCCTCCTCCCAAAGTGAAAACTAGTCTCATCAAGCACCAAGTACTTACTGATGGCTTCACCAGGAACACAGCCAACTGCAGGATAGGATTGAGAAAACAGGGGAAAGACTGGTAAATTAGGTTAAAGAAGTTATTTTAAGTTAGAGTTTTTTCTGAGCAATCCTGGGAAACTAGATGCAGCACCCGAGTTTCTCCTCCTTGTGTTCCAGAAACTAGGCTATCCGAGAAGCAAGACTTCCACCTCTAAATGGGGGGAAAAGAATCACATGGATCAGCAGGCACTCAGACATCCAAAGATACTAAGGACAAGTTCTGGAGTGGCTGGATCTGAAACCTGAGGTTTTCTGAGAGAGGCTGGAGGGAATGGACCAGGAGAGAATGGATTTGTACCCTTTAAGCCCTTGATATTCATCCCACCCTTAGCCTTAAAGCATGTATGCACATACCCATAAATTAGTTTAATGTTTATCTCCTTCTCTATACTGTAAGACCCTTGTGGACAGGGAATGTGTGTTTAGGATAGTGCTGTGCACACAATAAGCAGCAGTGTGGGCTAGTGTCAAGTATCCAGGCCTGGACTCAGAGGTCCTGCGTTCTAATCCCAGCTCTGCCACTTGTTTGCTATGTGTCCCTGGACAAGTTTACTGAACTTCCCCACGTCATGGTTTCCTCATCTATAAAATGAGGATTAAATCCTACTCTTTCCTGACTCTGTCCAAATGATCATCTGGTATTTACCCCAAAGTTTAGTTCAGGGCTTGGCACAAAGTAATTCCTTAACAAGTGTCAAAAAAAGTAAATACCACTGATGGATAGAGAACATATACTGAGGTACCTGCAGAGAACCAGAAGAGGTTTGTACTAGAGAAGATAATGTTTAGAGGAAAGGGATCATTTATGGATTGGAATCTTTATATAATTGTTACCTAATCAGTTTGTTAAAGATTCTTTCCATTTTTTCTAAAAAAGCCTGAGTTATCCCTCTAATCTTCCAATCTGCAGTTGGAAGAAGGTCCCAAGTAGCTCCTGTGTGCCAGAGGGATATATTCTCCTGGGAAGCTGTGGGGTGTGGTGGGGGAGGGGAAGATAAGACTTCTCTGAGCTTCCTGCCACTAAACTCAGGAGGGAGGGAGACTGGCCCAACCCCAAATGAGCTTCTTGTTGTTTGAGGTGCTTATGTGAGATCCAAGGCACAAAAAGCATGATGTTTTGGTTTTGCTTGGTTAAGGTCCTCAATTCCCACCTGCTCCCAGAAGAGAAACACTGTGGAGCATTAGAACCCTGAAAGTATCCGAGCCTTCCCTCAGTGGTTCCCAGGCTCTTTCAGCCAGGAGGAGGGCTGAGGTGAACACTGTCCATAACAGAAGTGCGTAATACTATTGGACTATTGAAACATTTCCTTTGTGGTATTTAAAATTATTGGGGCTATTTTACCTTTTTCTGTCAAAACTACATGTCTGGGGATTTGGAAACTGTATTTATACTTCGCAACTGTCCCACTGTTAAAAGTTTAGCACTGAAACATATTTTTCACTTTCAATGAGAGTCGTAAATAGGTGTCTACAAAATCATTTCTACCAAGCAGCCATTAAATCTATGGTCACTGCTTATCACTTTAGACACCAGATCTTATTTCATGAGAATGAAAGAAAAAAGTACCTTCAGTCAAGCACTTAGTACAGTGCTCTGCACATAGTAAATGCTCAATAAATACGATTGAATGAATGAATAAAACAGGAGATGAATGGTCAAAACCTTGCAGCTCCTCAGGGTGCTTACAAAAGATTCCTAAAGAAGGGTGAGTCATGAAATGTGAGTCAAATTAACATGAATGACAAATTATGGAATGCAACCATTTCAGCATTGAACACACGTGTTTCAGCATTGTTCACAATTGATAAAAATAATGATAATAATTTCTACCAAGCACTTGCTATGCACTGAGCACTGTTGTAAGTACTGGGAAAGATACAAGTAAATCAGGATGGACACAGTCCCAGTCCCACATGGGGCTCACACTCTTAACCCCTATTTTACAGATGAGGTAACTGAGGCCCAGAGAAGTTAAGTGACTGTCCAAGGTCATATAGCAAATCATTCCTCTGGACAACTGAGGGGAAGGGAAAAGAAGGGAACTAGAAACTATAGGTGCCAAACCCTGCATAAACCCAATAAGGCTAAAGAATATAAGGCAGAATGCTAGGTCACCTTTAGGCTGTAATATGGAAAGCCACGTTTGCATAGAAGAATGGAAGGTGAAAAGCCAGGGTTGCACAAAGACGAAAGCCCAGGTGTAAAATGAAAAGAAAGGCTTGCAAGATAGGCAAAAGGTCGGCCATTGGGACCACCAGAAAAAAGCAAGTTGCTGAGTAAGTAGTCACAGAACTAAGGTTGCATTGCAAACTTCTAATTGAAACTGTCTGAGACTGTGTGATGGGGGTCCTGCACAAGGATCAATGAAGTGTGGGTATAGAGGAGCGGTGGTAGACCCTGACACTCTTTAAGCTACCTGTCTCTCCATGCCCTGTTTCTTTGGGAATAAAAGGAAACATCAGAAAAAATACATTACCTGTCGCCCTGTCATGGAAGGGGCAGACCAAGGGTCTGATGGAGTGACTGTCTTCAGGATGCACTGGAAGAAAAGGGAGAATGTAGCAATTAAGGATTTTCTTATGCCAACCATGGGGCTCAGGTTCTTTGGAATGGAGGGGTATATTGCACACCACTAGGAACAAATATTCCCTTAACCATCAAATCATGCTCTATTGCTATAGAAACATGTAGCTGGAAAAACAGCCCCTAATTCCCTAACATCCCTCTATCCAGCCAAAGTGAGAGACTCTCCCCCTCCTTCCTCCCCACCAAGGATGCTCCCATGTGCTCTACAGTTTTCCTGACAGCTCTTTCCCTGCCACTGGCCACTTCTTCAATCAACTAGTCAATCAATGGTATTTATTGTGCACTTACTATGTGCACTGTCCTGCAGTAAGTGCTTTGGAGAGTTTTCCTTCTCTCTTAAGAGCTTCCATTCCAGGTGGGAAAGGGACTGTCCAAGGGATACATTCTGGTGAGGCTGATTCAAAGGAAATCTTCTGCCCACATTACTGCCAAGAGGTGATGCATGGTGAAGGAAAGACTAGGGGATTGATAAAACTGGTTTTGTCATAGAAAAGGGGAGAGGAAGAGAAAAGAAAAAAGGAGAGGGAAAGAGAGGAGGGAAAGAGAACTAAATTTATATTTAGTGGTTTTCTTCTTTTTCCTCTATTGCCCCTGTCCCTGCCTCTGAATTTGGCTGCTCCCAGACCTGACTTATCCAGAGTCACTTCACTTCTCTAGGCCTCAGTTACCTCATCTATAAAATGGGGATGAAGACTGTGAACCTCACGTGGGACAATCTGATTACCCTGTATCTACCCCAGTGCTTAGAACAGTGCTCTGCACATAGTAAGCGCTTAACAAATACCAACATTACTATTATTGTTATTATTATGATAAATCAAATTCATCCCTGCGCTGGGACTTTTCTGTCTAGTCCATAGCCCACTTGCAGCTGCTGTCAATGCAGGTGGCACCTGGCTCCCAGCATGGGAGTTGCTCTTGGCCCCTGTGTGTATTTAGAATTAGGAAGCTCTTTCCCTTCCTGGCCTGAGCCCATTTCCAGAATAAAAGAGTGGACTGGCTCCTCTTCTTCATGACTGGCTTCCAGAATGCTTTTGCCATGGAGGCCAAGCTTATGACTTCATTCTTATGGATCTGAGTCTGTGTATGGTTGCCTATTCTCAAATATCACAATTCATTCCAAGTATAATCACCCCTTCCTCTCCATCCATCTATAAGAGAAGCATCATGGCACAGTGGATAGACCATGGGCCTGGGAGTCAGAAGGACCTGGTTTAGCTCGAGCTTCACCGCTTGTCTGCTGTGTGACACTGGGCTACTCACTTAACTTCTTTGTGACTCAGTTAGCTCTCCTGTAAAATGAGGATTAATACTGTGAGCCCAAAGGGGGTCAAGGACCATGTCCCACCCAATTAGCTTGTATCTACACCAGTGCTTAGCACAGAGCCTAGCACATAGTTTAGCAAATAACAAAAGAAATCTGAACTGCTATCACATTGATCCAATTACTTATCATATCCCAATTTAACTACTGCATCATCCTCATCCTGACATCCTTGTCCCCTGTCTCTCCTTATTCCAATCCTTAGTTCACTCTGCTGCCAATCAATCCATCAGTCATATTTATTGAACACTTGCTGTGTGCAAAACACTGTCCGAAGTGCTTGGGAGAGTACAATATAATAATATAACAGAGTTGGTAGACACATTCCCTACCCACAAAAAGCTTACAGTTCAGAGGAAGAGACAGACCTCAATTTAAATGAATTATGAATATATAAGTTTAGTGGGGCTGAGGGAGGGGTGAATATAGGGAGCAAATCAGGGGGATAGAGAAGGGTGTGGA